>NC_142474.1:58056287-58359318 GCF_049115385.1 Moschus berezovskii | reverse complement strand
AGGGGTCATTAAGCTTGAATGTGTCAAACTTCACTCAGAAAATGTAAAAAGGGCAAAAAAGTAGAGGAACTAATCATCTTTGTCCATATTGAAATTGCTGGTTTTCATACCAAGAATATCTGCTTGTTTCTAAAAAGGTAAGAGGCTGATTTAAGGGTTATGCAAACACAAGAAATATTGGCAATATTTTTTCTTTTAGTTTTCACTTAACTAATCATTGCTACATATGTACTACGCACTGCATAATATTTAATGAACTGCAGCTGAATTCCATAGACGTCATAAGAGAATCGTTGGTAACTTTGAAGTGTTCCCCGCGACTTGTAGTCATGACTCATGTGGGCAGATCGTTCCATGCGGATCTGTTAATGCAGCTTGGTGACTTTGACATATTCCATACAGTTTCACCTCTGAGAAGCATTGCCTCGTTTCCTTCAGGCAGTTAGGTCTCTGCCCGGGAAGCTCTTCCTGTCCTTGGTTCCTCTTCCTCTAATACCACTTCTTCTTTTATTTCACTCCCTGTTTAGAGATCTGGCTCCCTAAATAGACAGTAAACAACTCCAGGGCACCAAATGTGCCTTACTTTTCATTCTAAGTCCAGTGGCTGGCACACAACAGTTTAACTGTTAAGGTTTTATGTGAATAAAATAATCTCCAATGTGATTAAACTCAGTACATAGATACAAGTGTTGCAGGTGACAGAAATTGACACATTGTGCTAAACTAAATGAAAACTAAGAGCTCATCTTCTTATTTTGAGACATTGTCATCCTTATTCTTCAGCATCTTTTAGCATCCCTGGGTAGTATCTAAGCTAAGTTGCTAGAGTCTGACTGTTTGCAACCCTGTGGGCTGTAGCCCACTAGGCTCCTCTGTCCATGGCGATTCTCTAGGCAAGAATACTGGAGTGGGTTGCCATGCCCTCCTCCAGGGGATATTCCTGACCCAGGGGTCGAACCCTTGTCTCAGGCATCTCCTGTATTAGAAGGTGGGTTCTTTACCACTAGCACCATCTTGGAAGCCAGTATCTGTTTATTCCAGTAGAATAAATTGCCAAATTCTCATACCAGAAGGATTAACAATACAGATAAGAAGTGGCATGGCTCAGGTCAGGTTTGGGTTCCTTTTTGCTTTTTGCTCTTCTCAAATGACAGCCCCACCCTGACCAGTTTCCTCATAACCATAGATCCTCAAAATCTCAGGACTGAAAGTATGCAGAGCATGAGTCCTTCTTGAACATGGTGCACTGAGAAGCCAATCAGTAATCTCCTGATAAAAATAATCTTACTTCCCAGTGCTGCCCAGTCCATCTTCTGTCAAAAGTTCACCCTTATATGGACCAGAAATCTATTTCTCTTTTAATTCTACCCATCGATCCTAGGTTTTTTGTTTCCTTGCCCTGAAAACTAGTCTAACTCCTCTTTCCAATGTCTGAAGGCAGCTGATTAAACATCTGATGTTTGTTCCAGGGTTCCTCCTGTGATGCTGTTTCAGGTGCTCTTACCTGGTTGATCCTGTCAAGAGGTGTGATACACATTAGTACGTGTACTGTAGGACCTCAAAACCCATTCACTGACATGGGATTTAAACATCCTCAGTGCATAAGCCGGAGAAGGCAATGGCAAACCCACTCCAGTACTCCTGCCTGGAGAATCCCATGGACGGAGGAGCCTGGTGGGCTGCAGTCCATGGGGCTGCGAAGAGTCGGACACGACTGAGCAACTTCACTTTCACTTTTCACTCATTCATTGGAGAAGGCAATGGCAACCCACTCCAGTGTTCTTGCCTGGAGAATCCCAGGGACTGCGGGGCCTGGTGGGCTGCCGTCTATGGGGTCGCACAGAGTCGGACACGACTGTAGCGACTTAGCAGCAGCAGCAGCAGTGCATAAGCCCTTACATATGGGTTAGTAGTTTTATCACGTAGAAAGAAACAGATCAATTGAAAAACCTTTAAAAGCGTTAGTGAAGGGAGACTGAAAAGTTTGTTGTAATTTTAGATAAGCATTAAAACTTTAATGACTTCATTGTTGTTTATCTTTCGTTAAAAGAGACTTGGCAGTGGAGACTGAGTTCAATTAGCAGTCTGCAGTAATGCTTGCTAGGAGGCAAGGAAAATAGAATTTAGTTGAAAGTTGGTTTCACTGCAGCATAATCGCCCACAGATGTGTGCACTTTCACAGACATTAATTCCTCAGATTTCAGTTTTAACATTTTTTTGAGATATGTTTCTTGGGCTGAGCATCAATGAAGAACATCATTCCTTTGTGTTAGAGTAGTTTTTAGGATTGTGAATAATAAATTCAAAACTCTAACTTATCTAATAATTGCATGTTCCTTTTTGCCAGTGCAGGTGTTTGACTAAGGATTATGAAAAGCGTCCAACAGTGTCAGATCTTTTACAGCATATATTCATTACGCAAGTTGAAGGCAAAGATGCGATGTTACAAAAACAACTCACAGAATTCATTGGCATTTATCAATGCACGGGAGGCACAGAAAAGGCCAGGTAATCAAATAAATATTTTGACTCCAAAAGTCCAAAGATCATCTAAAGAGTCTGACAGCTTTATAATGCAATGGTTGTTAAGGTGAGGAAAGAACTTCCTGGTTTAATTATTTCAGTTCCCTGGTTGTGGTCTGGAGATAAGGTGGTATTTGCATGAAGAGTGAATGTCTCAAGTTGAGTTGCATCCTGATATTGGTAATATTACTGGCAGCATTTTTTAAATAACTTCTTCATAACAAAGAATATAAACGTCAATAGGTGATTAGTATTGGCTTATATTTTCTTGTATTTTTCTCCTCTTCTGTGAAGTAAGATACCCTAGATTTGAGATTTAAAAATGAACACTTGAAATATTTTTTGACACTATTATTTTTGGTATCATTTTCCCTGGTTGAATTATATTAAAAAATCATTTTTAATGATCTGTTATATACAGTTTTCATAATATTGACTATTTTTACTGCTTATAGATAGTATATATGTTTATTTTAGGGAGTTTAGAAGATACATAGAAGTATACAACATAAAATCAGTTTTAAAATTTAAATCTATATTTTCTAGTATCTTATTATTGGAAATACATTTAAAAACAAAATTGAAATATATATGTCCAGAAGCTTGCCTTTTTTCACTGACTAGTGAAAGAATATTCATATCTTTAAATATCCTTCTACCACAAGTTAAAATATTTTAAATTTTATATTGGAGTATAGTTGATTAACAATGATGTTTTAGTTTCAAGTATACAGGAAAGTGATTCAATTATACATGTACATGTAGCTGTTCTTTTTTAAGTTCTTTTCTCATTCAGGTTATTACACAATATTGAGGACAGTTCCCTGTGCTATTCAGTAGATCCTTGTTATCTATTTTAAATATAGTAATGTGTACATGTCAATCCCAAACTGCTCTCATCATCCCACTTGTCCCAACATATGTGATTTTTAAACCACAGTATAAGGCAAATTTGAGACACATTTCAAAGGATTAACAAATGAAAGATGAATTTAAAAAATTGTCCAGTCTTTTAGCGCTACAAGTGCCTGGTTCAAGCTGTAAATTATTTAAGTGTGGGACTTTATGTAATATACATTCACTAGAATGGGATTTTGATTTTACCAAAAGAAAAGAAAGGAAGGAAGCGGGAAAATCAATAGGAAATAATAACAGGGTTCTTTCACTGCAATACAATACGTCGCCCAATTTTACTTTCTATTTTCTGGGCAAGATAATTTTCCTCTAAAGTCTCTGACAATGTCATGGTGAGAATTACTCACCCTCAGTACACAGGACTTCTAAAATGCTATCCTGACTGCTCTCATAATAACTCCTTTTCATTCCCATCTCCACATGTGTATTTCAAAGAAACTTGCTTCAAACTCAACCAGTCCAACATGGAGCCTGTGCTGTCCCACCCCAAATTAGTTCTTTGTTCCCTTTATTTTTAGTGGCACCACCACTCACCCCATAACCACCAGAAATCTCAGGATTATCTTGACGTGTTTTTCTCTCCTACTTACCGTAACAAGGCTAAATTTCTCACAGCCCCACTCAACCCATTATCAATTGTGATATAGTCCTTGCCACCGTGGAAATGATGGATTGAGACAGCATTTGTGTTGTCTCCATATTGCCTGAGGCCAGCTCAGGCTGGATTCGGTGCTCCACGCGGGTCTGACGGCTGAAGCAGCTGTTCTCTGTGTTCTGTGTCCCCTGTCTTGGTCAGACTGCCACCAGCTCATGCCTTGATGAGACCTTTTCTCCTGGGCTTCACACAGATAATTCCTTTGCCTCTTATTTTCACCAGAATAAGATACTGAAAAGGGTCTTCCTTTTTAACTTAAAAACAGCATGTACATAACCGTTATATAGAATAGGAAGCTTCAGTCCCTAAAAGGAATAAGAATAATGTCCTGTGAGAGTTTGGAGGAAGCCAGCAATACCTCCACTGTCAGACACCAGGGCTTATCCAGGAAGCAGTCTTTAATCCACACCCAAGAGAGAAGCCAGACTTAATCCTGTGAAAATAGAGTTACCGCTCCGTTCCATCGCTCAGTCGTGTCCGACTCTTTGCGACCCCGTGGACTGTAGCCTACCAGGCTTCTCGGTCCATGGGATTCTCCAGGCAAGAATACTGGAGTGGGTTACCGTTTCCTTCTCCAGGGGATCTTCCCGACCCAGGGATCGAACCCAGGTCTCCCACACTGGAGGCAGACGCTTTAACCTCTGAGCCACCAGGGAAGCCCCACCGCTAGATGAACATTATTGCTCTAAGGACCAGCTTGAGCAAAATCATGAAAGCAAGGAGGAATACATTTAATCAGAATTGTAAGGAGGAAAATTTAGAAATAGGATTGGAGACACACGCAGAGACCAGACTACAAAGAGCACTGAAAGTCAGGTTGAGTGGGCGGTTTGACCTGGGTCCCTGACAGCCCCGATGGGGCGGGTCCCCGAGGTCCCTGTGTCCTGCTGGGTCCCCTCCTGCCGTTGGCTCTAAAGGTAAGCTATAGATACACCAGGACAGACTGGGGCAGTAATCTTGAATACCTTTTGCTTTTCCTCCACGTTTCTTCCTAACTTTAAGCTATTGTTATTTTTCCAAAAGTGGGGAAGTTGGTCCTTATTATGTTTAATTATCAAAGCATTTAGTGGCTATTGTTGGGTATTTTGAAATGAGGAGCCTATTGACATATACACTTATTTCTACATTTTTGTAGGATGTTTTAATTGGTGTGTGTGAGAGAGTGCGCATGCATGCATGTGCATGCTTCTAAGTATATTTGATTTTGAAAAATTCAAATCCCATTTTGGCCAAAATAAGGGGTTGAACAAATTTTCCTTGGAAGATCTAGGAGAAGAGGTCTCATCAAGGCATGAGCTGATGGCAGTGTCCATCCAAGATCAATAACCTGGAAAGAGACTGATGAAACCCTGGGAATGTAGTAAGCGCCCATCTAGGACCAGGAAATTTAGAAAAGAAATGATCACTTCTCCTTCCCCACCTGAGATATCTTCTTGCCTTTCTTCACCACTTCCCCTTCTGGAAAATCTCCTAAATAAGGGCTGAATAGCTTTTAAACATGGTCTCCAGGAACTTTATAAGGAATAGATGATTGAATCAGCACTCCCTGTAAGACCATTATGAGCATTTTTGTTCCTAAGGAATAATAAATAAATTCAAATAAATAGAAATAGGCAGTTGCTCACAAGCTTTTCTATTTTACAACTCAGCATTCAAAAAAATTAACATCATGGCATCTGGTCCCATCACTTCATGGCAAATAGATGGGGAGACTATGGAAACAATGACAGACTTTATTTTCTTGGGCTCCAAAATCACTGCAGATGGTGACTGCAGCCATAAAATTAAAAGATGCTTGCTCCTTGGAAGAAAAGCTATGACAAACCTAGACAGCATGTTTAAATGCAGGGACATTACTTTGCTGACAAAGGTCCATCTAGTCAAAGCTATGGTTTTTCTAGTAGTCATGTATGGATATGAGAGTTGGACCATAAAGAAAGTTCAGTGCTGAAGAATTGATGCTTTTGAACTGTGGTATTGGAGAAGACTCTTGAGAGTCCCTTGGACTGCAAGGAGATCCAATCACTCCATCCTAAATTTTGCTATATTCAGGAAATCAGTCCTGAATATTCATTGGAAGGACTGATGCTGAAGCTCCAATATTTTGGCCACCTGATGCAAAGAATTGATTCATTGGAAAAGACCTTGATGCTGGGAAAGACTGAAGGCAGGGGGAGAAGGGGAGGCCAGAGGATGAGATGGTTGGATGGCATCACCGACTCAATGGACATGAGTTTGAGCAAGCTCAAACAGGAGTTGGTGATGGACAGGGAAGCCTGGTGTGCTGCAGTCCATGAGGTCACAAAGAGTTGGACACAACTGAGTGACTGAAGTGATCTTCTCCTTTCCTAAGTTCTTTCATTATTCTCTTAGGTAGATAAATTGCATCATCTCATGGTAATTTTTAGAAAGCCTCAAACCCTAGCTTCTTGCCTCTTGAACTTGAAGCCTAGTTTAGCTAGGTAAAATATACTTAGGTTAGTGTTTCTTTTCTTGGAAGTATTATATACATGTTCCACCATCTCTTAGGCAATGTGTATTGCTGTTGAAAGAACCAAGGCAGTGGCATTCCTCCCTTTGCTCCTGATTGGCTGCTTCTGCAGAGTGCCCATAAGGTTTTTATAATTTTGCCCAGCTGTGTCTTCTTGTCAGTCTTTCCATATCAATTTTGCCTATACCCTGTGGTGTGTGGGAGCCCACACCTCTGGCTCGTGAAAGCCAATTGGGTCTTTGTTCTCTTCTTGTGTTTTGTGTGCTCAGACCACATAGTTATCACATTTGTGATCTCAGTCATGTATATTCTGCATTTTGTTGCTTTTCTTTCCTGATTTTCCTCCATTTTTTTTCTAAATTGAGCTGACTCAGTTTTTCTGTTGCCTACTTATCTCTTCACTAAAGCTTTGTGCCTCCTCTTAAAGATTTTTCTCTTTTAATTAGATATCATCTGAGAAATGTCTATGAGGAATGGAGAACTTTTTTTCTGAACTTTCCCCATGATTCTTTCATATGGCATATACTCTTCTTCTGTCTTGCTTATCACTCTTCCTCCTCCTTTTTTAAAAATTAAAAATATGTGGTGATGAATCTCACCTCAAGTGGGACTGGGAACAGCTGTGTTCTAGCCAAAAAAAAAAAGTGGGCATCATGGACGGGTGAGTTGGCAAGTCTTTAGTTTGAATTAGGTTGTTTCTCTTGAACATCCTCTCACCACATCTGTATTTTCTCTCTCTTGACACATCCCCCCTCAATTTTGAACCTTGAAGAGGTCAGAGTACAGGGCCATTAGTTGGAATGGGCCCAGGTAGCACTATTGTATTCTCTATGGCCCACGACACAAACCCATCATGACCATCTTTTTATATCATCGTATAGCAACTGCCTCTTTCCCCTTTGTCTTGCCTCCTCCTGGCCACTGGCCACCCCTCTGTTGGACAAATATGTGATAGATCACTGTTCCCTGGTCTTCTGCAGCTCCTCACCCTTTTGCTCTTTGGCATGTTGATCTGGTCTTATCAAGACTTTCACATTTCTGGCATGGCCCAACCATGCTCTGGGAACTGATAGCTCCAAGCAAGGCTCATTGGGTAGACCTATCAGGATGTGTGTGTGTGTGTGTGTTTTAAAGTCTCTATAGATATTGATTGAGTGCTAAAGAATTACATGTTGGTTCTTAGCTTTTCTCATTTCAACCCAGAGTTCACAGGATTTGGTAGTTGTGCTTTATAGACTGTGGTTTGGGACTGTGGCCATTTCTGTTTCTCATAAAGGAAACTTCTCTCTGCTTGCCATTCTTTTTGTTATTTAGCAAGTCTTAAGGGAAGGGAATGAGTTTCCCTGGTGGCTTGGTGGTAAAAAATCCATCTGCAGTGCAGGAGGTGCAGGAAATGTGGTTTTGATTCCTGGGTCAGGAAGATCACCTGAGGAGGAAATGGCAACCCACTCCAGTATTCTTGCTGGGGAAATCCTGTGGATAGAAGAGCCTGGTGGGCTACAGTCCATAGGGTGACAAAGAGTTGGACATGACTGATCGACTGAGCATGCAAGGAAAGAGATTGATTGCTCTATGATCTTAACTTGAACTAACTGTCTCTTCTTAGTAAAGTAGGATGGGGTATGATGGATTAGATACGGTCACAATTTTTCGGGCAATTCTTGCATTAAGAGTGGGGTTCTGTGTTGTTTACCCTTGAACCTGGCATTTTCTGTGCCTTCCTTGGTTAATATAATAAAAGATAGAAGAAGTAGTCCTATGATATTTTTGAGCCTAGCCTTGCTGAAAGCACTGAGCAATGCCCAACCTGGCTAGAAAGGACTTCATGTGCTGAGGGAGCAGCAGGGGTTATCAAAGTGACTAAAAGAGTATCAAGTATTGACACCCAGCTGAGCAGGAGCTGAGTCACAGGTGTGTCTGGCTGAAGCCAACTTGTCCGTGAGCAATTCTGAGACATATTTATGGGGACTCTCTAAGGCCATAACAGTCCTATACTAGCATGTGCAGTCAAAGAGCAAGAAAAATTTGACCCCTTTTACACTTTTTCACTTTCATTATGACACTTTGCTGTACCTGTAAGAGCTTCTCTGGTGGCTCAGATGATAAAGAATTATGCCTGCAATACAGGAGGCCTGAGTTTGATCCCTGGGTCAGGAAGATCCCCTGGAGAAGGGAATAGCTACCCACTCCAGTATTCTTGCTTGGAGAATTTCATGGACAGAGGAGCCTGGCAGGCTGTAGCCCATGAGATTGCAAAGAGTTGGACATGACTGAGCTGTACCCATAAGTGGTGTGGGACAGCCCACACTGTGCCAGGAGACACTGTTCATTTCATATTTCACCTGAATGCTCTCATGCCCAAGCACAGAGACATGCCATGAATGGTGCCCCCTGGAGTTGCACCATGTAGATTGTGGATGAAGAGCCTGAGAAGATTCTGAATACACTTGTTTTGCAACACAAAATAGAGTCCCATCTGTCATGCTAGCTATGTATATGTAACGTTAACACAAATAAAGAATTGGATAGAGTAAAAAGCTGACCCTGGTTCATTGTTTATTATTTTGGTCCTAATTTAGTTTGAAAAATTTTGTCCTCCTGAGGACTTTCACATTAAAATGCTTTCAGCACATCTGTATGAGATTGGAAACCTGTGATGTTTCTCTGAAGTTCATGTGGGCAGATTTATTGGTCATTTCCTTATTCTTTCTAACATCATTCAATGAAAGATTGTTTTACATTAGCATTTAGTGTTGCAATATGCTGGTTCATTAGAGGGAAACCTAAATTTTATTAGATGTTAGGGCCACTTTACAAATTCTGAAAGCTTATCTCAGATTCCCAAATTCCTGTAATGTTCATGTTTCCACTGATGTTCTAGAAGTCATTAATTATTTTAATTATGGCATTATCCATTTTTAGCTGTTTTAATTTGACTCAAATTCTTACTTGTTCTTAAAATATTTGTACATTTATTTTCTATAGTTTTATAATTATTTTATCTAAAGAGGCTCCTTAAAGTGATCATATTTAATTTCATGACATAAAAATGCTATGAATACAACAAATGTATGCACTTAATTAGAGCAAAATATAACACAATTTAAAAAAAAAATTCCCCCAAAATTCTGAATGTGTATCTTTTGGCCTTTCCCTTAAAGGCATTAGTCTTTTTTTTTTTTTAAAAACAATTTAGAGAGGAAAAAAAAACCCAAAACCCTAAGGGATTATCAAGAGGCTTGACCTACTTATGAAGGTTGCAAGAAATACTGCAGTATTGCCTCCCTGTGTCTTTTGTTTCAGATTAGCAATAGCCTAGGGTTTGACTACATCCTTTTTGGGGATTATTGCTATAAAGTAAAGACACATTTGCATGGGATTATTTCCTGCTGAATTCTGCAGTGCCTCATAGAGGAAGGACACTGAATATAGGCACTCCTAATTTTTTTGCAGCAAAGAGAGGTGAAAGAATTGAGTGGAGGGCAGGACAACCATTTTCCCCGAGTGCCTTCACATTTATAGTCCTCTAAATATGTATAGCTTCCCTTGTGGCTCAGCTGGTAAAGAATCCGACTGTAATGTGGGAGACCTGGGCTCGATCCCTGAGTTGGGAAGATCCCCTGGAGAAGGGAAAGGCTACCCACTCCAGTATTCTGGCCTGGAGGATTCCATGGACTGTATAGTCCATGGGGTCACAAAGAGTCGGACATGACTGAACGACTTGCACTGCACTGCAAATGTATTTTTGCTCTCATATTAGAGGCCTTAGTAATAAGTATATTGAGAGTAACTCCCTGGAAAATTTGTACTTTAAAGTAGTGAAAACTGTTAACCATCTTTTTGCTGGGAAAGAGGAGAGAAATATATATATTTTAAAGATAGTAGTTAAGGTTTAGAGCAGAAGATTTCAGCCTTTAAGTAGAATTCAGAATGACATGCCTCTCATCCCTTCCTGCCAGGCACGTGAAGCTTTATCTCTGGCTGCTCAGCTGTCCTAATCTTGTTTGCTTCCCCGTTTAGTTTTGTAATCTCTGCCAAAAAAAGTGCTGTATTTAACAGAATTTTTAGTTTTGGAAGATTATGATTCACTTTGAAGTTAGATTTTTATACATTTATATAAATACAGCTGGGTTGTTTTTTTTTTAAGTGAAAGATCTGACATCACAATCCCCAGTGTTTTGTCAAAAAGAAGGAAAGAAAGGAAGATAAATAGCTAACTATGGCGATTCCAGTCTTGGGAATAGAAATTGCAATAGAATACTATGACTTCATGATTGTTTCTTCTATAGATTTGACTGTACTACAAGATCCCCTCAAAAACAGTATGTGTCTATTAACTGTATAAGTATATATTTTATATATACTTACAAAATACAAATATGTAAAATTTAAATATATTACCTGGACAGTCCAGCCTAAAATGTGGGTGTTGTTCCCTGTCCATGGATGAAAATGCAGCTCTCCTGTATTTAGTAAAATCCTGTAGAGGTTGGTCATCGTTTCTGTTTGGGACAAGTTAAATTTGATATGCCAATTAAACATTAAAGTGGAGTTATACAGTAAGGAGTGGATATAGGAGTCTGGGCTTTAGGGGAGAAGCCCATGTTGAAGATAATCATTGTCATTTGCTTATAAAGGTATTTAGTGCTGTGATATAAATGAGATCACTGGATGTGAGGATTTAGAAATTTAGCGGGGGGAGAGGAGCCAGAAAAGGTAATTGAGGGATTGTGGCCCTTTAGGGAGGAAGAGCAGGAGAATGTGGTTGGTTGAGAACCACATAAACCCAGTGTTTCAAGGAGGGAACAGTTAGTTCTGCCAAAGAGTGCTGAAAATTTTAAAAACTGGAGTAATAATGAGTTTGACACACAGGTTCTAAAGTGACCTCAACCAGATCCTCTGAGCAGAGTGGGGTGGAGGGCAGCCCCAGTTAAGAGAATTCTCGTTAAGGAGAGGAATGAGGTGGGGAAGAGATACTGAATGTGAACTACTCTTTAAGAAGCTCAGCTGTAAAAGGGGAGAGACAGGGCAGTAGCTGGAAGGCACTGAGGGTCAGAGGAGAGATTTTTTTTTAAGATAAGAGCTACTAGAGCACTTTGTTCACTGATAGAGGGAGAGGTTGATGCCACCGAAGAGACGAGAGCATCACAGCAGTGATCCTGGAGAAAGCAGGTGTACCAGCGAAACAGCTGGCCTTTGCCCAGAGCAGGGACAGGCATCCTTGGCACCAGAGAGCAGGCTGTGAGGGTAAGAGGACACCAAGATGAGATCCTGTCGAGTTGTTTAAGAATTATGAGCGTGTGGAAAAGAATGAAAGGCGATATCAGAATGTCACCAGTGGTTATCTCTTGGGGATGCAGTTACAGGTGATTTATTTTCTTATACCTTTTTTGGTATTTTTCAGTTCTTATTAAAAAGCTAAGAATATTTTACATGCTTGTGAAAATGAATGTGATAGAGATAATCGTACACTCTCCCTGACCCTTCATGCTATCATTCCTTGGAAAGTCAGACTGCATGCAACTCGTCAGCTGTGTTTGTTCTTGTTTTTTTCAAGTATTTATTTATTAATATTTATCTGGCTGTGCCAGATCTTAGTTTCGGCACTTAAACTCTTGGTTGCAGCATGTAGAACCTAGTTCCCCAACAAGGGATTGAACCCAGGTCTCCTGCATTGGGGGCATGGAGTCTTAGCCTCTAGAGCACCAGGGAAGTCCCTGTGTTTGTTGGAACCAGATCACTTTGCTGTACTGATGTTTGTCCTACAGCTACTTAACTCTACACATTGAAGGAATTGTGCTACCCCATCTTTACAACAAGATCCTACTTACAGAAACCATCTTTGCTCTTGGTTGTCTGTAAGCTAAGCGTGAGGAGAAGAAAGCTGTCAGGAACTCTAGGCAGATGGGGGAATCACCAAACATTGTTGGCAAACACAGATGTCAGTTTCATGTCAACATCTAAAACCAGGTCGCTCTAAAATAATGGTAGAGGAGTCACATTCACAGCAGAAACAGACACAGTTTCTCAGTGGGAACATTTTTCTTCGGCCTCCAGATAATTATGTACAAAATAGGAAGGGCTGTGTGAATGAACAGGGCCATCAAAAGGGTCTTGGAGCTGGGTACTGATGCCATCTGTCACTCCAATCATCACCAAAGCTGATCTGCTCTTCTGGCTCGTCCAGCTGGGGTGTACTTTCTCAGCATCATTTCAAAACTCCACAATTGGCCAAAAGGGTCAAACTGAAGATTGATAAAAACTAGTCTTACAGGGCACACCGGTGAGAACCTGTATGCCCATGGGTGTTACTAGTTGTGACTTTGTTAGTGGAGTTTAAAGATGTCTAAGGACACTAAAACAAAAGCATTGATTAGATTTTTGTTTAACAAAGGATTTCTGTATTATCCCAGTGGCTCCTGAATCACCTTAGAAGATAGAGCTTGATATTTACAAGAGAATATTTAACCAAAGTAAAAGCAAATAAAGCTGTGGCATTACAATAATACAACTGAATAGTAAGGATAAAAATTTAACATGCAGCAGCAAGAGTTGTTTCTTTTTTTCAGTGTGTAGAACTGAAATACAAGTGAAGCTATACTAACCACCCCTGAGGGTATTTCTGACCTTTTGACAACATAGAAAGGAAATATTTGTAGTTTGAAGCTATGTCTCCCCAGTCATACAGAGTAAATGAGAAATATAATCTGGTTAACAAGCTGTACTTTTCACAAGAAGACAAAAATCTTATTGGAAGAATGCTCTTTTCGCAAGAGGACAAAAATCTTATGGGAAGGATGCTGACTTTGCCTTCTCCAAGTCTTAAAGAAATTAAATCTTTAATAAAGTAACAAGAATGCAAATAATTCTATAAAATGAAGGCAAAAGGAAAATGTAAAAAGTGTAGAAGTATCTTGAAAGACAGGGTAACGATGAAGATTAGACAATTTCCTTTGACAAATAATTATCATTCATTTATTCATCCTGCACAGATATTGAGTACTTACTCTGTTCCAGCTACTATTTTAGGTGTTTAAAATGTGCGTTCCATATGAGGACAGATTTTATCTGTCATCATAGCTTTATTCCAGCTCTGAACAGTGCCTGAAACATAATAGATGCTCCAAAAATTTAAATATTTTGTTGAATGAATGCAGTAGTAGATGTTGAAATGTACAGTTTAAGGCTCTACCATATTTTGTGTGTATGTATGGGTGTTTGGTGTGGGGGAAAGTCTGACAAATCAGAGCAGGCATGGAGATCTCATACTGATCCCTTGCTGACCTCCCTTTTCACAATTCTTAAAATTGAAGGGGCGATTTCCTAGGTGGTCCAGTGGTTAAAACTAGGTGCTTCCCACACAGGTAATGTGAGTTTGATCCCTGGTGGGGGAGCTAGGATCCCACATGCAGCGAGGTATGGCCAAAAAATAAAAATAAAAAAATAAGAATAATAAAATAATTTTTAAGAAATACTAAAAAAGAGAATTGGACTGAACATAATTTAGTGTCTTTTCTCAGTTTTACACCCCATGATGTGGTCCATTATGTAACTTTTAAAATATTAAGATAATATTGTTGATTCAACTAATCATGTCACTTGAGAAAGTATGAGTGTGAGTCCTTCACTTGTGCTACTTTGTTGTCACAGCTATAAACTGCCATTTTTTTGGCCCTATTGCCTCTATTATGTTTAAGGCCCAACCACGTGAGTGACAGCAGTGCTGACTGTGCTTTCTGGAGCAGTCCACAGTGATGGCTGTGTCCAGCGGTCACTGGTGGTGCAGATATACAGACATGGGAGAAGTATAAATAGGCAGTCCTAGTGGCCAGGAGGCTTCTGTAGTTAAGCAGTGCCGAACCTCCAAGCAGTGGGGGATGGGGTTAGTTGGGGGGGGGGTGGAATATGCTGGAGTATGCAGACACCGACATGTGCCTTTTCACCACCTTCCTCCAGCACCTGTTACTGTTGAAGTCTGAGCACTACAGTGACCCAGGGACAGAAACAAAGGAAGAGTTGTTTGCTGACATAATGCATAATTCCTGTGAGATACTACCATCAGAATAGACATAGGATTTAATCGTTAATGCGATGGAGTCCTTCAGAAGCATTGATGTTCATGAATCCTCCATGAGCAAGGCCTGGGGCCACGTTTTCTCACTCTCTACTCAGTTCATGCTGATTTTAGTATTGTGTTTTTACCATTCATGTTTGGAGAGGGTAGAGGGTCACCTCTGGGACAAAAAGTGTGAAGACAACTAAATACAAAACAAGTAGAAATAGAAATTAAATATAACTTAAATTAAAAGTTATAATTCAATGTAACTTAGAAGTAAATATTAAATATAAAATAAAGGAAATATAATATTAAACATAAAGACAGTGAGGGCTCAGACTATGACCACAAATGGAAAAATAAAATAATTAAAATTTATTAACCAAAGCAGGCACTGTATGAATCACTTTACATGTATTCTATCATTTAATCTTCTAATATCTGTATGAAATAAGTCATTATTATTTCCATTTTATTTCTGAAAAAGCAGAGTAAGTTCCTTGCCCAGTGCCACATGGCCAATAAGTGGTAGGGCCACAGTTGAAATAATAATAGCAATTATATATAAAGCATTTCCATGTGCCCATTCGAAATGAAAGTTTCATAAGACATAATCCGTTTTGTTTATCCTCACCGTCTTTTGTTATTTGATCTGAGCATTCAGATTCTAGAGCCCAGCCTCTTGACTGTAACATTGGTATCATTAATACTATGGTGTAAACAAAGGAAGGGATTTACATAACTTCACAAATAAGTTGTGATTATATAACCACCTCAGAATTCAGTTCAGTGAACAGCTTATCAGTGAGTCTCTGTTCCTTCCTGGCTTTCTGGCTTGGCCATGCCTCCTGTACCTTGGCTCCTCTACCCTTCAACTGGAAAAAATATAAATAAAGGAGTTATGCTCTAGAATAGGGCCAAACCATCTTTCAGCTACCCCTATGAAGTCTTTACAAACGGTAAAAACCTAGGTTTTCAAAGTCATGAAAATGGCTTTGTATTTTCTCTTCAGAATGAAGTGGTCAGCCATATGCTCCATAGTATGCCTGTCAATTCACCGATTTCATTTGGCAGAGAATTCCAGACCCGGAAGGCGCAAAGATTTTGTGATTCAGCTATTTGTGTTTTTAAAATTTTAAAAACATTTTCTGTTGTGGACCATTTCTTAGAAGTCTTTATTGAATTTGTTACAGTATTGCTTCCATTTTATATTTTGGTTTTTTGGCCACAAGTTATGTGGGATCTTAGCTTCCCGTGTGTGCATGCTCAGTCACTTTAGTTGTGTCAAACTGTTTGTGATCCTATGGACTATAGCCTGCCAGGCTCCTCTGTCCATGGAATTCATCAGGCAAGAATACCGGAGTGGGTGGCCATGCCCTCCTCCAGGGGATCTTCTTGACCCAGGAATCAAACCGGTGTCTCCTGCATTGCATGACTCTTTACCTACTGAGCCACCTGGGAAGTCCCTTAGCTCCCCAACCAGGGATCAAACCCATAGCCCCTGCATTGAAAGGCAAAGTCTTAACCACTGGGCCACCTGGAAGTCCCTTATTCAGTTATTTTAATATTACTGGACTAGGTAAGGTTATTAGCTTCCAACATTTTTTGGTGATAATATCTTTTTAGAAAGTGATAATGATAAATTTATTTCCCTAAATTAAAGTAAATAAGCCTAAAATGTGTGTGTTCAGTACAAGATCGCTCTTCTAATATCTCATGGTATCTCATATTCAGTGTTTGTTCTTTGAGTTTTAAGAGTTCTTGATATATTAGATTTTTTAATTCTTTGTCCATTCTACATATTTCAAATCTTTTCCCCAATTTTTAAATTTGTGTTTTTATTATACTTGTTAAAATTATCTTGTCAAATCTCTTCCATTTTTAATTCTCTTTTTTTGTCTTTTCATACTTACAAATTCCATCCTTACAACTATTCTTTTGCATCTTCTCCTAGAACTTTTATGATGACATTTAAAATCTGTAAGTTTAAATTTATCTGGAATTAATTTTTGCTTAAAGTAAATACATGATTCCAAAAATTTTAACCAGCTGTTCCAGCATAATTTCTTGAATTTTTTTCTTTCTCTACTAATTTGAAATGCCACATTTATCATATAATAAGTTCTTAGAATAGATGACCCTACATTACATTGACTCTTGGAATTTTAACTTTTCTTAGCTTTTTTTTAAACCTAGTGATAAAGTTTATTTCTGAAGTATAGTTAAATGATTTTTTTTTCTTTACGAAAACATGCTGCTCCACCCTATTGTTTCCATACTCTGCCTTTTGATTAAAATATTCCATTGGCTTCCTGTGGTGCCTGGAGTTTTGCCTCACCCTGGACCACTGTCTTTCCCTCTGTTTCAGCTGCAGGGCCTATCCCTGAGTCCAGGTCTCAGGCATCCCTTTCCCCCCTTTCCCCATCAGATAGCCTGCCAGCCTCCCCACTCTCAGGGAAAAGTTTCTATTAAAACTGAATCACCATATCAAAGTCTGTGAATATTGTGTGCATTGGGGCAAGAGGTGAGAAAGGTGGTAAGTCAGATAAGTTTTGGTGCCTAAGCTGACTTTACTGTTCAGCGACTTCTCAGAATTGGGATGTGAATCAACAGGGAAGGATGCAGGACTAGTCACTAAGTGATACTATCATTTGCACACCCGCTGGTTTGATGGGCTCAACATTGCAACTCAAGTCACCAAATGTATGTTTACACTTTCATATTCTTGATGTAATTCTTGGTTTCTGCCCACAAGTTTCTCCCAGTCTGGTGAGAAGGGGAATAAACCTA
Organism: Moschus berezovskii; assembly: GCF_049115385.1. Taxonomy (NCBI): domain Eukaryota; kingdom Metazoa; phylum Chordata; class Mammalia; order Artiodactyla; family Moschidae; genus Moschus; species Moschus berezovskii. The sequence continues at coordinate 58,341,888 of NC_142474.1, read as the reverse complement.
ATTCTTCTCAGTGATGTGTTTTCACTGGAAAATCCTACAACAGCTTCACAACAAGGGTGATATTTGAGCCTGACTTTGCATGATAAATAGAATTTTGCCAGACATGGAAGGAAATTCATTCCAGGCAGAGGAAACAAAATGAGCAAAGCACAGGATCTTGAAAATATGGGGCATCTTAGGGAATATTATATATAGTCATGAAGAGTGCTGGAAAGGTTGCAACAAGCCTCTGAAGGTCCATGAATTCAATACCAAGGAATTTTTAAGTTATCCTACGGACGATTCCCCTGGAGAAAGAAATGGCAACCCACTCCAATATTCCTGCCTGGAAAATTCCATGGACAGAGGAGCCTGGCGGGCTACAGTCCATGGGGTCATGAAAGAGTTGGACACGATTTAGTGACTAAACAACAAGAAGAAGAAGAGTAAAAGAGGCCCCATTGACAGTGATGACTTTGAGTGAGTGAGAGATGGAATCTAGTGCACAGAATGGGCATCTGGCCATAGATAGAAGGGGGACCATTATCAATAACGGCTTAATTCTCTGGTGGTGGTGGTGGTTTAGTTGCTAAGTCCTATCTGACTCTTGCAACCCTGTGGACAGTGGCCTGCCAGGCTCCTCTGTCCATGGGAATCTCCAGGCAAGAATACTGGAGTGGGTTGCCACTTCCTTCTCCAGGGGATCTTCCTGACTCAGGAATTGAACCCAGGTCCCTGCATTGCAGGCATATTCTTTACCAACTGAACTATGAGAGAAGCTCTAATTCTCTGAGAAACCATTATAGTTTGGTGAAGAAATGGTATGACTCTTATTATCCTTCATAATCTACCTATTCCTTCCCCTTTTACTGTTAAGCATATTCAAATGCTTAACAATCTGTCCAAAAATACTGAAAACATAGTTCCACTCTAAATAAGTGGCTGATGCTTTCTTGGCTAGAAAAATCAAAAGAAATCCGTGTGTTTACCTCAGCAACGTCTCTAGACCTCATGTCAAATCCAGATCTTTATGCCGTTATCAGAATTGCTGAAATGTTTCACTTTGAAAATAGACTTCCTTGTACCTGAACTCAATCTTCTATATATATGCATTTTACCTTTTGAAAGTCCACAGTATGGCTTTTGTATTTTGTATTTCCCTTAAATTCTGCTGCGCAATAATTTTTCAAATTATCGTTTCTTGACCACCAGTGACCTAACACTACCTCAGACAAAACTGGAAATCTAATGAATGCAAATCTCCCGAACTCATCATTTTGTGACAGATTAAATCACACATTGGAATTTAGAGGAAACGTTAAAGAATATTACATGTAGGATAGGGACTTACCTGGATGTCCAGCCGTTAAGACAGTGCTTCCAGTGGAAGCTGTTAAGACTGTGCTCCCAATGCAGGAGGCTCAGGTTTGATCCCTGGTCAAGGAACTAAGAGCCCACATGCTGTACAATGCAGCCAATAAATAAATAAAAATATATAGGATAGCTCTTGATGGAAATAATGAACTCCTCTGATCATCCATGGAGTAAGTTTGTCGTGTTGCATTTTCCCAGTGGAGAGGAGAAAACATGATATACATGAGGCTGTTTTCTGATAAGTTGTTACTGTCAAAATTAAGTAAATAAGCTTTATGGAGGTTTTTTAGTCTCGTAGTATCTAAATTTGACTTTAGTGTGATCAGTAATAAATTCTCAAATCAGAAAGGTTTTCCTTTTCATTGTTCCTCAGACATGAACGTCTTTACACTAAGAAAAGTAACTTCAGCAAACCTTTAATTTCCAGTCTCAAGGATGTAGATGATTTAGCAACCCTGGAAGTTCTGGATGAGGTAAGAAACTTAGTTTAATTAAGCCTTCTACCTATTTTAAAAAATTTATAGAAGTGATTTGAGCAGGAGGTTCTTTGAATGGCATCTGTAGGTTTCATGCTTTCTTCATCTATTAGTTTCCTGATCATCTCTCCTGTCCTCAGTTTTTCTGTGTGTAACTCATATTTCCAGATCGCTCCAGCCTGGTGTCAACTTCTTGTGTTTTATACTCAAATCACAAAGATGCTAGTTCCCACACGCTTGAGTTGCTTAGATCACAGTCCTGTTCTTCCCCTGAGTTTTCTTCAGGAGTCTCAAAAGAATGATTTACTGTAGTCAGAAAACCATTTGCCTTTTACCCCACCATCTGACTTGGAGAAGGCACTAGCAACCCACTCCAGTATTCTTGTCTGGAAACTCCCATGGACGGAGGAGCCTGGTAGGCTGCAGTCCATGGGATCGCTAAGAGTCAGACACGACTGAGCGACTTCACTTTCACTTTTCATTTTCATGCATTGGAAAAGGAAATGGCAACCCACTCCAGTGTTCTTGCCTGGAGAATCCCAGGGACGGGGGAGCCTCGTGGGCTGCCGTCTATGGGATCACATAGGGTCGGACACGACTGAAGTGACTTAGTGGCAGCAGCGGCCACCATCTGACTTTTCTGATGGCTCAGATGGTAAAGAATCCACCTGCAATGCAGGAGATCCGAGTTCAGTCCCTGTGTCGGGAAGATCCCCTGGAGAAGGGAATGACTACCCACTCCAGTATTCCGCCTGGAAAATTCCATGGACAGAGGAGTAGACTACAGTCCATGAGGTCACATAGAATTGGACACAACTGAGTGACTTTCACATTTTTTTTCTTTTAGCCATCTGGCATAATCCCTCCTTTCTCTCTTCTGTTTCACACTCAATGGCAGGACCCAAAGCCTCTTAGATACCTCAAGAGCCCAACTTTACCATGGTCTGTGGGCCCCTCATGGGATCGCAGAGTGCACCTTTTAGGAAATGAATTCTGCTTGAAACTCCTTGTCCCAATGAGCTCAGAAATATTTCATACATCTCTTGTGAAGGTTTAAGTCCAAACCAGTAAATTATGGTCTCAGCCTCTTTTTCCTCATCTCCTTTCATTTCATATAATCACATCATTAGAAAAATAAAAGACTGCTTTTCAGTAAAAGGTTGGATTCACTATCCTGCCTGATCCACAGATTTTTATTTTTTAATACTTCTGAGGCATACCTGAGCATTTTGCTTAAAAATGCAAGAAATCAGGAGGCATTTTCTGAACAGAAGTGCAGTTCAATTCGGGTCTGTCGCTCAGTCGTGTCCAACTCTTTGCGACCCCATGAACCTCAGCACGCCAGGCCTCTCTGTCCATCACCAACTCCCAGAGTCTACCCAAACCCATGTCCATCAAGTCGGTGATGCCATCCAACCATCTCATCCTCTGTCGTCCCCTTTGCCTCCTGCCCTCAATCTTCCCCAGCATCACGGTCTTTTCCAGTGAGTCAGCTCTTTGCATCAGGTGGCCAAAGTATTGGAGTTTCAGCTTTAGCATCAGTCCTTCCAATGAACACCCAGGACTGATCTCCTTTAGGATGGACTGGTTGGATCTCCTTGCAGTCCAAGGGACTCTCAAGAGTCTTCTCCAACACCACAGTTCAAAATCATCAATTCTTTGGTGCTCGGCTTTCTTTATAGTCTAACTCTTACATACATAGTCATTCGGTAAATTTAGGGTTGCATAAACAACTCAAGTACTTCATCATAAGAATCTCTCTTCAGAACATCAAACATCTCGTAATCAAATAGTGTTTTCAAGTCTGAGATTTGACAACACCTTTATGAATCTTTGTGTATCACATTTTTCCAATGATGTGAATTCCTAGGCTTGTGGATTATAAAGACTTTGCTAATCATATGGCCAACCTACATATTGAACACTGGGTTTGTTTCTATTAACTGTATGTTTTTGTGTGTGTCTCTTTTTTGACTGAAGTATGTAAGAGCTTTTGTTTTTGTGTCATATACTGTAAATGATGGTTCCTGGCACTATCAAAATTGATTCCATATACTCATATGATTTATCAACCGTGGAAGATACTTCTTTATACTTTTTACTCTGTCTCAAAGCCAAATATTTTAGTGAAGGACCAAGATATTCCATAGAGCCCTTGACTAACCTTGATTTGGAATCAAATCACATTCACTGTATCTTCCCTTCCTTATTGTAGTGTTCTTTCTCTTTACTTTATCTACTGCATTTACTTATTTCCTTGAAAGCATTCTGTGTATATTATCCCTGTAACTTAATGTGTTCTATGGAAAACATAGGTTGCAGTGACATTCCTCTATGGCTTTTGAAAGAAAAGAAAATACCCATCAAAGGATAAGATAGTTGATGACCTGAGGTTATACTTCTTACTCTCAATAGATCTCTTTCTTTCTGATCCTGTTCCAGATTCCAGATGTTTTATTTATTTATCATCATTTTAAAAATGATCATTGACCACCAATGATTTTTTAAGAGAAAGAAATTATTTTTATTTCATTACAGAATACAGTCTCAGAGCAACTTGAGAAGTGTTACTCCAGAGATCAGATCTACATGTATGTGGGAGACATACTCATTGCTCTTAACCCATTTCAGAGTCTGGATATTTATTCACCAGAGGTATGTGGTGTGACTTGTATTTTCTTATTTTGTACAAAAATTATATTCTTTAGATATCTAAATTGATTTAAATGATGGACAAGGAAATGGTAACCCATTCCAGTATTCTTGCCTGGAGAACACCATGGACAGAGGATCCTGGTGACCTACAGCCCATGGGTTGCAAGAGTTGGACATGACAGCGACTAAACCACCACCAAATGATGCTAAATAAAATTTTATCTAGTCCTTTGAATAAACAGTTAAGGGATTTCCCTGGTGGTCAGTGGTTAAGACTCTGCTTTTCCCCTGCAGGGATCATGGGTTTGATCCCTGAGCAGGCAACTAGTATCCCACATGTGCTGGGCAGCCAAAGAAATCATTGATCACAACAATGACCAAAATAGCTGCAGGTTCAAATTTCAAAAACTTTTTAGAACCTTTGAGTAGTGGCCACATACACATGGTTCTGGGCAGAAAATAGCTCTCAGTAGCCCCTGCAGCACCGATAGGTAAATAATCTTTACATGTGCTATGCTAAGTCACTTTAGTCATGTCTGACTCTTAGCGACCCCATGAACTGTAGCCCACCAGGCTCCTCTGTCCATGGGATTCTCTAGGGAGGAACACTGGAGTGGATTGTCGTTTCCTACTCCAGGGAATCTTCCTGACCCAGGGATTGAACCCAGGTCTCTTAAGTCTCCTGCACTGTCAGGCAGGTTCTTTACCACCAGTGCCACCTGGGAAGCCCAGTTCAGTTCACTTCAGTCACTCAGTCGTGTCCAACTGTTTGTGACTCCGTGGACTGCAGCACGCCAGGCTTCCCTGTCCATCACCAACTCCTGGAGTTTGCTCAAACTCATATCCATCAAATCGGTGATGCCATCCAACCATCTCATCCTCTGTCATCTCCTTCTCCTGCCTTCAATCTTTCCCAGCATCAGGGTCTTTTCCAATGAGTCAGTTCTTCACATCAGGTGGCCAAATCAATTGGGAAGCCCAGTAGTTAAATAATTATTGTTAAAATATAGAATTAGAGAAGACAAATATATCTGGATGCAGTGTGGTCTTTGTGTGAGATGTTATTTCTTTCCAATTATTGGTAATTGGTAACTGGTTCACACTAAGTATCATATCAATAAACAGATGCCTAAAATGTGTAGACTTAATGTCTATCAAGTATGAGAGAATCAAAAGTAAAATCACATGATATATATAGGTACTATATGTTTAGTGGTTATAAACTCAGCATTATGTGTTTAAAAATTCCTTTTGACATATGGGTTGATTTTTTAAAATAATTTATTTTTTAATTTAAGGTCAGTTGCTTTACAGAATTTTGTTGTTTTCTGCCCAGTATCAACATGAATCAGCCATAATGCCCCCTCCATCTTGAACCTCTCTCCCATCTCCCTCACCATCCCACCCGCCTAGGTTGTTACAGAGCCGCTAATTGAGTTCCCTGAGACATACGGCAAATTCCCATTGGCTGTTTATATTACATATGGTAATGTAAGTTTCCATGTTACTCTCTCCATACATCTCATCTTCTTCCTTTCTCCTCCCTATAAGTCTGATAAGTCCTCTTTTAAAAGTCTGTAAGTCCATAAGTCTGTTCTCTGTGTCTCTTTCTGCATTGCTGCCCTGCAAATAAATTCGTCAGTACCATCTTTCTGGATTCCATATATCTGTGTTAGGATATGATATTTATCTTTATCTTTCTGACTTACTTCATTCTGTGTAATAGGTTCTAGGTTCGTCCACGTCATTAGAACTGATTCAAATGCATTCCTTTTTATGGCTGAGTAATATTCCATTGTATATATGTACCACAGCTTCTTTATCCATTTATCTGCCAATGGACATCTGCTGCTGCTGCTGCTAAGTCACTTCAGTCATGTCCGACTCTGTGTGACCCCATAGATGGAAGCCCACCAGGCTCCCCCGTCCCTGGGATTCTCCAGGCAAGAACACCGGAGTGGGTTGCCACCTCCTTCTCCAATGTGTGAAAGTGAAGTCGCTCAGTCGTATCTGACCCTTAGCGACCCCTTGGGGTGCAGCCCACCAGGCTCCTCCATCCATGGGATTTTCTAGGCAAGAGTACTGGAGTGGCTTGCCATTGCCTTCTCCGAATGGACATCTAGGTTGCTTCAATATTCTAGCTATTGTAAGTAGTGCTGCAATGAACTTTGGGGTACATTGATGGGGTACATCAATCTTTGATTGATTTTTAATATCAGGTGATATATTTTATGAATTTAAGTATATATTATATAATTAGCTCAGTTCAGTTGCTCAGTCGTGTCTGACTCTGCGACCCCATGAATCGCACCACTCCAGGCCTCCCTGTCCATCACCAACTCCTGGAGTTCACCCAGACTCATGTGCATCGTCAGTGATGCCATCCAGCCATCTCATTCTCTGTCGTCCCCTTCTCCTCCTGCCCACAATCCCTCCTAGCATCAGGGTCTTTTCCAATAAATCAACTCTTCACATGAGGTGGCCAAAGTATTGGAGTTTCAGCCTCAGCATCAGTCCTTCCAATGAACACCTAGGACTGGTCTCCTTTAGGATGGACTGGTTGGATCTCCTTGCAGTCCAAGGGACTCTCAAGAGTCTTCTCCAACACCACAGTTCAGAAGCATTAATTCTTTGGCAGTCAGCTTTCTTCACAGTCCAACTCTCACATCCATACATGACCACTGGAAAAACCATAACCTTGACTAGAAGGACCTTTGTTGGCAAAGTAATGTCTCTGCTCTTTAATATGCTATTTAGGTTGGTCATAACTTTCGTTCCAAGAAGTAAGCGTCTTTTAATTTCATGGCTGCAGTCAGCATCTGCAGTGATTTTGGAGCCTGAAAATAAAGTCTGACACTGTTTCCACCGTTTCCCCATCTATTTCCCATGAAGTGATGGGACCAGATGCCATGATCTTAGTTTTCTGAATGTTGAGCTTTAGGCCAACTTTTTCACTCTCCTCTTTCACTTTCCTCAAGAGGCTTTTGAGTTCCTCTTCACTTTCTGCCATAAGGATGGTGTCATCTGCGTATCTGAGGTTATTGATATTTCTTCCAGCAGTCTTGATTCCAGCTTGTGCTTCTTCCAGCCCAGCGTTTCTCATTATGTACTCTGCATGTAAGTTAAATAAGCAGGGTGACAATATACAGCCTTGACGTACTCCTTTTCCTATTTGGAACCAGTCTGTTGTTCCATGTCCAGTTCTAACGTTTGCTTCCTGACCTGCATATAATATTCAACCCCTAATGTTTAAATATAGATTAATATTCTGGAGTTAAGCTAGGCTTTTTATTATTTGTGTGTGTGTTGTATTTTTAGTTGGGTCCATACTCTTCTAGTTATTTGTGTAGTACTCTAGAATATTATTTTTATACTGTGCTTAATATAATTTTTGTGTGAAAATATATAATTTTCCCAGTCTCTACCATTTTAAGAGTTAGAAGAATAATGGATACTGAACATTGGCAAAAGTTTTAGAAGATTTGGACTTGAGTGCATATTCTGCTGTAAATCAACTATGGAATCTTGGGAAAATCAAATGAAAAAGTGTATGTTATTAATAAATGATATGAAATGAAAAAAGTAATACTTGTATGTCAGACATTATTATATCTAAGAAATAGTTAACAAAATGATACCTAATTGTCTTATTTATAAATTGCTTATTTAAAGAAATTATAGGGACTTCCTTTGTGGTACAATGGTTGAGACTCTGTACTTCAGTGCAGGGAGTCAAGGTTTGATGACTGGTAGGGTAACTAAGATACCAAAGGAAAAGTTTAAAAATAGATAAGTAAATTATAACATTTGGAAACCTTAAATTCTGCTTTGGAAGTGGTATTCACTTCCAGAAGAGTCTTCATTTAAATACCACTGGCCACGCTATGTCATATTATATCATGTCATTTTTCCCTGTTGTTTTATATCAGACTTTTATTTTACATAATTGTGCATGATTTGTGCATGTATGTGTATATGTAATAGTATTAATGTTTTGGTGGTTTAGTAATGCTTTGCAGGTATTTGATGGACCTATTGCTTTAAAAATTTGTGCTCTATCTGTAAATAAATAGGATTTAAAGACAAACCAAAGAACACATGTTCTTTTTAACTTCTAGCATTCCAAGTTGTATATTGGAGCAAAGAGAACTGCCAATCCTCCTCATATTTTTGCCATGGCTGACTTAGGATACCAGTCTATGGTAACATACAGTTCAGATCAGGTAAGGAGAAGCTCACATTTTTAGAAATTCTCCTCTTAGTTTCTTGTGTGTCCATTGAATATTGTGGGGATGAAGTGTTCTTACCGGTCCCTTTTCTCACTGCACAGTGCATTGTTATTTCTGGAGAAAGTGGTGCTGGAAAAACTGAAAGTGCTCATCTCTTAGTTCAGCAGCTGACAGTGCTTGGAAAGGTATAATTTTATTTCTTTCTCTATCCTATCAGAGATATTTGTTATATTTCAGAATTTAATTTAATTGATGAAGTTAATATCCATGAACTACCACATTTAATAATGCCCAGAAATTATAATACATTTGTTGTCCTTTGTGAGTGTAAAATATAATAAAAAGTATAAGAAGCATATGCTTTTGTTTTGAGCAAATTATAACTTTTCTCACTCTTAGTAGACAAGGTTTTATAAATGTAACTTTCTCTCTTTCTGGCCCTAATATATTCACTGAATACTTTCTTTATTTCCTCTTCTTTTGTTACTAGCAAGTTGAAGGGGAGTCAATATACAGAAATTAATTATACATACCCAAACTAATCAGTTATAAATTTAAATATATCATTTATATTAGCACCATAAAAGCATGAGCTATTTAAATCTATATCTTACAAACCATGTGCAAGATTTGTATGCTGAAAAATAGAAAAAGTTGATTAAAAAAAATCAAAGAAGACCTGAATAATAGGAAAGATATGACATGTTCATGGATTAAAAGATTGAATATTATTAAGATATCAGGTCTCTACAAATTGACCTGTAGATTCACTGTCATTTACAGTGAAAATCCCAGCAGGATTTTATATTTTAGAAACTGAGGAGTTGAATCAAAAATTTATGTGGAAAAGGCAAAGAAACTGTAATAATCAGTTTTGAAAAAGAACAAAGTTGGAGAATTAACAAATACTACCTGATTTCAAGACTCACTATAAAACTGTAATAGTCAGGACAGTGTGTTGTTGAAGAAAAGATGGCATACAGATCAAAGGAATAAAGTAATCTATACAGTACTGTATAAGTATTGCTGAAGCTCCAATACTTTGGCCACCTGATGTGAAGAACTGATTCATTGGAAAAGACTGATGCTGGGAAAGAGTGAAGGCAGGAGCAGAAGGGGACAGCAGAGGATGAGATGGTTGGATGGCACCACCGACTCGATGGACATGAGTTGGAGCAAACTCTGGGAGTTGGTGTCAGACAGGGAAGCCTGGTGTGCTGCAGTCCATGGAGTGGCAAAGAATTGGACACGACTGAGCAACTGAACTGAATCTGCATGTGTGGCTTACTGATTTGCAACAAAAGTGCACACATCAGTTAATGACAGTCTTTTAGCAAATGGTACTGGAATATGCCCATACAAAAATATTGAACTTAGGCCTAAAAAATTAACTTCAAATGGATCATAGACAAAAGATTAAACCAAAAACTAAAATTTCTAAAGGAAATTGTCAGTTAACTTTGTTCTTCGGGGTCAGGCAAAGAGTTGTTAGATGCAACATAAAAAACTTAATCCATAAAGGGTAAATTTTATTTCACCAAAATTAGAAACATCCTGTTCTCTGAATGACACTGTTAAGAAAATGAAATATAAGCTATAGACTCAGAGAAACTATCTGCAATTCACATATCTAATAAAAGACTTGTATTCAGTATATATATATATATATATAAACTCTTAAAAATTCCAAAGTAAGAAATCAAATAACAAAAAAGGAACAAAAAATGGATAGCCATTTTATCAAAGATATATGTAAGTGGCCAAAAGCAAATGAAAATAGGATGTTCAGCTCAGTAGTCATTCAGTTCAGTTCAGTTCAGTCGCTCAGTCGTGTCCGACTCTTTGCGACCCCATGAATCACAGCACACAGGCCTTCCTGTCCATCGCCAACTCCCGGAGTTCACTCAAACTCATGTCCATCGAGTTGGTGATGCCATCCAGCCATCTCCTTCTCTGTCATCCCCTTCTCCTCCTGCCCCCAATCCCTCCTAGCATCAGAGTCTTTACCAGTGAGTCAACTCTTCTCATGAGGAGGCCAAAGTATTGGAGTTTCAGCTTTAGCATCAGTCCTTCCAATGAATACCCAGGACTGATCTCCTTTAGAATGGACTGGTTGGATCTCCTTGCAGTCCAAGGGACTCTCAAGAGTTTTCCCCAACACCACAGTTCAAAAACATCAATTCTTCGGCGATCAGCGTATCATTAGGGAAATGCACATTCAAACCACCATGCAATACCATCAAAATGGCTAAAATATTTTTTAAAAGTCTTGATAAGAAGTGCTGACAAGGATGTAGAGGAACTGAATGAAACTCTTTTACATTGCTGATGAGAATGCAAAATGGTACAGCCACTTCAGAAAACAGCACAGAAACTTCTTAGAAAGTCTAACCATACTCATTATACAACTCAACAATTCTACTCCTAGGTATTTATCCAAGTGAGATAAAAACCTATGTTCATACAAAAAACTATAGATAATTTATAGAAGCTTTATTCATAATCTCCCAGAAGAGGACACAAGGGAACTAGGAAATGAATAAAGAAGCAATGGTATGTTCATTCAGTGGAATATTACTCAACAACAAAAAGGAATGAACCCTGATACAAAGCAATAAGGCTCACTGGGCGAGGTTTGGATAAATCTCAGATTCCCTAGGCTAAGTCAGAGAAACCAGATTAAGAATATTACATACCATATGGTTCACTTTCTGTGTCATTCTTGCAAATTTAAAACTGTAGGCACAGAAACATGTCAGTGATTGTTGGGGGCTGAGGGTGGAGGGAAGGATTGACTGCAGAGTAATGAGACAGGTTTGGAGGTTATTGGATTGTTCTATATGTGAATCATAGTGGGATTCATATGATTGCATATGTTTTTAGAAACTTTCAGAACTATACTCTATAAAGGTGAATCTCACTCTATGTAATTTTACCTTAAATTTTTAAAATGGGGTTGTAACATCTGGCAACAAACCAAGAATATGTTCTTGTATATTTACATCTACGTGTTGGAGAAGACTCTTGGGAGTCCCTTATACTGCAAGGAGATCCAACCAGTCCATTCTAAAGGAGATCAATCCTGGGTGTTCATTGGAGGGACTGATGCTAAAGCTGAAACTGCAATACTTTGGCCACCTCATGCGACGAGTTGACTCACTGGAAAGGACTCTGATGCTGGGAAGGGTTGGGGGCGGGAGGAGAAGGGGATGACGGAGAATGAGATGGCTGGATGGCATCACCGACTCTGTGGACATGAGTTTGAGTGTACTCCGGGAGTTGGTGATGGACAGGGAGGCCTGGCGTGCTGTGATTCATGGGGTCGCGGAGCGTCGGACACGACTGAGCGACTGAACTGAACTGAAAGTGCTTATCAAAGAGACTTTTCATTTCATACAAAAATAAAATTTTACTTTTTTTTTTAACATCTTGACATTTTCTGTAGGCTAATAACAAAACCCTGCAAGAGAAGATTTTACAAGTGAACAATTTGGTGGAAGCATTTGGCAATGCCTGCACTATTATAAATGACAATTCCAGCCGATTTGGAAAATACTTAGAAATGAAATTTACCCCTTCTGGAGCTGTCGTGGGAGCACAGATCTCTGAATACCTGCTGGAGAAATCCCGAGTTATCCATCAAGCTAGGTAAGTTCACTTCACCTATTTCCTATTATCTGGGAAACAGAAGCCAAGATGATGCTCTTGTTTTAATAATAAAGTGTCTTACTCATGTAACAGAAGTTCAACAAAAGTTTGCTCATCATCTACTATGTATGAGGCATTGCCTATTGGAAACAGAGATCCCTCAGCACTATTTTACTCTCTTATAGGTTATAGTTCGTTGTTGTTTTAGTCATTAAATTGTTTCTGACTCTTTGTGACCCCATGGCTGGTAGCCCTTCAGGTTCCTCTGTCCATGGGATTTCCCAGGCAAGAATACTAGAGCACATTGCCATTTCCTTCCCCAGGGGATCTTCCAATCCAGGGATCAAACCCACATCTCTTGCATTGGAAGGCAGATTCTTTACCACTGGGCTACCAGAGAAGCCCTAGAAGAGTTAGTAAATAACCTAAATTTATGAAAACAGATAGAAAGCCTAAGCCCATCATAGAAGAACTAACAGGATAAATTAGAGTGATTTCTTAAGTAGAAGAGTATATACTGCTCTACACAAAGCAAATGTGAAATTTAATTAGAAATAATTTATTTTTTTTCTTTTAAATGCTGGTATATATAAATAGATCTTTGTATTGATTATATTCTCCCCAGTGTTTATACACAAGGGACCTCACCACAAAAAAAAAGGGGATTCAGGGAGGGATTTTACTGTAGTGTTCTTTTCCTTGCCTTCTGATTAAGCCACCAACATTATGTTCTGGTATGTTCAGGTTAAGCAGATTCCTTTTGGCAGTTTGTAGCTGAATGACAAAATTTCTCTTCTGTCTTCATGATCCCAAACCATCTTTGTTTGTTGTTCTAATGAAAAAACTATAATAATAGCATTGAATTTGTACCCTGGTATTTTTTTAAAAGTTGTGGCAATTTAAAGTCTTCCATTTTTCTTTTCTTTTTTTTGATACGATCTCATGGATTTTATCTGCTTTTACTTTTTAAATTAATTTATTTTTTAATTAGAATATAAGTGCTTTATATAACATTGTATTCATGTCTGGTAATACAACAGAAACTGATTCTGATTCACAATGAAGTGCATCAGCTATATGTATACATATGTCCCTTCCCTCCTGAGTCTCCTTTCCACCCCCATCCCACCCCGCTCAGGTCATCAGAGAGTACTGAACTCAGCTCCCTGTGCTATACAGCAGCTTCCCACTAGCTACCTATATTACACATGGTAGTGCATATTGGTTTTATGCTGAATTATCTACATTGTTGTAGTTATGTGTTATATGTTAAACTCCCAGGAATTTAGGTACCATAGAATTTAATATAAATGCCTTTAATATAAGTATTTGGGCTTTCCTGGTGGCTCAGACAATAAAGAATCTACCGGCAAAACAGGAGACCCAGGTAGATCCCTGGGTCTGGAAGATCCCTTGGAGAAGGGAATGGAACCTACTCCAGTATTCTTGCCTGGAGAATCCCGTGAACAGAGGAGCCTGAAGGGCTACAGTCCATGGGGTCGCAGAGAGTCTGACATGACTGAGCGACTAAGCAGGCACGCAATATAAGTATTTAATATAAATACCTTCAAATTTGCTCTCATAAAAATAATGTCATTCATGTTTATTGGACTGTTGCATCAGATAGTCTAGAAAACAGCACAATTAGGGTCATATTTTAGGCATACTGTGAAGAAAGTAAGCTTATTTTCAGCTGGCCTAAATGGCTTTAGTTTTACATTGTTTATTGGGGAAAAGTATTCCAGGTCAAAATACATCTCAGTTATAATTCAAGAACATTTGCCTTATAATTTTTCCATTTTCCAGGTTTTTTACATTTATTTTTTTCTTTTACTTAATTTGAATTTCATTTTTAAATACTAGAGAAGCTTTTTTTAAATGATGTTTAAAAGTGAAAGTATCAGAGATGTAATAGAAGAATTCTTAGTAGGTCCTTTGAAAGGTGATACACCCTGTCATTCAGGAACTGAAAGGAAAGAACCAGTTCAAAGAGTCTAACTGAGAGGACTGTTTACAGAGGGAGAGGGCTGGAAAAACCAAGAATAAACGGTGAGATACGCACAGACTAGCAGTGCTGCGAAGTCATCCCAACCCCTGGGTCTGGGCAGAAGGAGGGCCACACCACAGAGCCTGCTGAGAACTAGGACTGTGGAGGGTTGCCGCCTCTTGGGAGCTGCTGCCTGAAGGAATGTGGTCCACCCTCAGTATATGTGGGGGACCCTGAGGAAGCGTTAGTGGGTCTACAATAGGGGTAGGCCAGAGAATACAGTGACCCTTGAACCAGTGTTAAGGGGTGCAACTATCCTTGCAGTCAAAAATGTAGAAATAACTTTGACTTTCCCCAAATGTAGCTAGTAATAGTCTACTGTGAACCAGAAGCCTTACTGATAACCTAAACAGTCAATTAATGTGTATTTTGTTAAAGTATATGTACTGAGTCTTACAATAAGGTAAGCTAGAGGAAAGAAAATGTTATTAAGAAAACTGTAAGGAAGAGAAAATATATTGAAAGTACTGTACTGTATCTACTGATGCCGTGCAGTTCACATTGTCTCTTTACAATACCTATGTCAGTATTGTCTTAGATGATACTTTCAATGTTATCCTAACACTGGACATCAAAAAGGAAAAGATAATGTGAAAAATAAATTCATATTTACTAATTGCTTCACAGTAGCCTAGCTGATATACTAATGAATGAATCTTATAAATATTAGGGCAGACAGTATTACAGTCATATTCATCATACAGTATTGGAAACACTGGTACATTAAAAAACACTTGGTGACAGTAGGCTGATATGCAGTTTCTCCAATTATGAGAGAGAGAGGCATGCTCCATGGTCACGTAATTCTTTGAGAGCAGAGTGATAAAATAGTAAGAAAAGTAACCCTGTATGCCTGGGTTAAGATAAGTTCTCCACTTCATCTTGCACAAGATATTCTGCACACATTTTTTTTATATTGGAAAAATTTGCATATAATTTTCCACAATTCATATAGTCCACGTAAATGGACCCATGAAGTTCAAACCTGCACTGTTCAAGGTCAGCTGCCTTATCTGGTGACTTGCTGAGCCCCGGGGTTTGCCCTGTTCTGACCAGGAAATCACTAATCATATGAGCTCTCCCTTCTTGATGTAGTTAAGGCAGGACATGAGATTGGGTAATCTTTGGAGATACCCATGAGATGGGTAATCTTTTCTTCCTGTTCCTTTAATTCTCTAATTATTTATCTACTGAAGGTCAGTATATTTCCTATATCATCTCCAGGTTTTATCAAATTACAGTCCTCAGTAAATGTAAACTGATAATTAACAAGAACACCACCAATTGTGCATGTCTACATTTATGAGTCACTCTGCTAATTGTGCACCGCATCATTTAAGTGTTAAAGGTATGACACATAGAGCAATCAATGTGATTTCATTAGAACAAAGCAAACTAAATTATATGCTGTGCCTGTCTTAGAAGAGTTTTGTTATTTTGTGGTAAGAAAAGACCAGAAGTGAACTTTCAGTTTTGTTCCAACCTTGCTCGTGTACAACACTCTTGTTCATCAAAACGTTACTGGTGACTGCGGCAAATGATGGCTGGAGGCGTAGAAGGTATGAACACAGTCATTTCTAAAGGGTGCGGCCATCCTCATGTCAGCATCTGAGCCTGTGGACCCCCTTTTCTTGAAACGCTCACCTGTCTTTGCTTTCATGACTGAACTCATCTCTGAGTTTTTCCTCTCTGGCTTAGATTCATCCATCCATTCCCAAAATGTGTACCTATCAAAAGTTTGTTCTTGGAGTGTTTCTTTCTCTGAATATTCTCAGGCTTAGCAATTTCTTCTGACATCATGGCCTCAATAGATAGCTCTATGTGATTGACAGCAGAAGATGTGTGTCTTGCTGTGTCCTAAATTCATATTTTTCATTTCCAACAACCTGCTTTCATCTCAGATTCAATTGAATACAGGCATACTTCGGATATATTTGTGGCTTTGGTTCCAGCCCTCTGCAATAAGGTGAATATAACGGAAAAACAAGTCACATGAATTTTTCAGTCTCATGGTGCATACAGAAGTTATGTTTACAATATGTTGTAGTTTATTATGTGTGCAGTGGCATTATGTCTAAAATAAATACACATATCTTAATTTAAAATGCTTTATTTCTAAAACGTGCTAGCCATCATCCAAGCCTTCAGTTCAGTCATTCAGTCCAGTCTGATTCTGTGCCACCTCCATGGAATGCTACATGCCAGACTTCCCTGTTCATCACCAACTCCCGAAGCTTACTCAAACTCATGTCTATCGAGTCGGTGATGCCATCCAACCATCTCATCCTCTATGCCCCTTCTCTTCCTGCCTTCAATCTTTCTTGACATTTGTTCGTTGTTTTCCAATGAATCAGTTCTTCACATCAGCTGGCCAAACTATTGGAGCTTCAGCATCAGTCCTTCCAGTGAATATTCATGGCTGATTTCCTTAAGCCAGTTATAATTTTTTGTCTGGTGGAGTATCTTGCCTTCATATTGATAGCTGCTGATGGATCAAGTTGGTGGGTGCTGAAGATTGAGGTGTCTGTGGCAACTTATTACCGATGAAGTTTGCCTCTTTGATTGATTGTTCCTTTCATGAATGTTTCCTCTGTGGCCTCTGATGCTGTTTGATAGTATTTTGCCCACAATGGAACTTCTTTAAACATTGGAGTCAGTCCTCTCAAACCCTGTTGCTGTTTTATCAACTCCCTTTATATAATATTCAAAATCGTTTGTTGTCATTTCAACAATCTTCACAGCATCTTCACCAGTAGATTCCATCTTAAGAAACCACTTTCTTTGCTCATCCATAAGAAGCAACTCTCTAGCCATTCCACTTTTATCATGAGACTGTAACAATTCCATCACATCTTTAGGCTCTACTTCTAATTCTCATTCTTTTGCTATTTCTACCACATCTGCAGTTACTTCTTCCACTCAAGTCTGGAACCCCTCAGTCATCCATGAGGGTCAGAATCAACTTCTTCCAAATTCCTATTAATTTTGATATTTGGCTTCTTCCCATGAGTCATGAATGTTCCTAATGAAATCTAGAATGGTGAGTCCTTTCCAGAAGGTTTTCAATTGACTTTACCCAGATCCATCAAAGGAATCACTATCTATGGCAGGCACAGCCTTACAAAATATACTGCTTAAATAATAAAACTTGAAAGTCAACTTTATTTCTTGATCCATGGGCTGCAGAGTGGATGCTGTGTTAGCAGACATGAAAACAACATTAATCTCATTGTACATCTCCATCAGAGCCTTTGGGTGAGCAGTTTCCTTGTCCATGAGCTTTCATAGTTTGGAAGAAATTTTTTTTTTCTGAGCAGTAGGTCTTCAACACCTTATTGTAACCCACATTCCTTAATTGTGCTATTATAGAGCCTTGGAAATGCTGATTATACAGAGAACCGCAGAGTCGTGGAACTTGAGATTCATAAGGAACAGATTTCTCTTGCAAGAGAGAAAACTGAGCCCCAGAAAGACAGGGTAAAGAGGTGGTTAATGACATGGGCATTGGAGTCAAACAGCCCTGGTGAAATCCAGTTTGGCCTTCAACTCTGTGACCTGAGGGGAGGTTAGTGTCCCCTCTAAGTGTCAGTTTCTGTGTATGTGAAATGAGGGGGTTAAGGCAGGTAACTAAGATCAAGTAGCACTCACCACCACCTGGATGCTTTATTCACTATTACTTTGTTCCCACTGGCATGTAAACTTTAAGAAGTCAGGGCATTTTGACTGTTTGCTCCTGCTGTATCCCCAATGCCTGGAAAATGCCTGGTGGGCACACAAATATGTACTTAATGATTCATACAAAGCACTTAGCAGAGTCTGTAATTCAATGACATTTGTAGTTGAAAATACTAAAGACAGTCGCAACCACAGAAAGCCAAAATCCAGTATTCCAGGAAACCCTCCGTGGCACTCACAGTTGTTCTGATAATTATATCACCAAAAAACTTTAGCAGTTAATAAGTGTTCTTACGAACCACCGTCCTGAAAATGTCTTATCTTTTCAGTGGAGAAAAAAACTTTCATATTTTTTATTACATCTATACTGGTTTAGCTGAAAAGAAGAAATTAGCCCATTATAAGTTGCCAGAAGACAAGCCTCCCAGGTAACCCAGCAGCTTGAACTTTTATAAATAATGCTACTTTTCACTAAATTTTAGATTCTCACCTATCCTTTGGGATTCCCCCCCACACCCCAGATACCTGCAGAATGACCACATCAGAACAATACAGGACATGATGAATAATAGTTTCTATAAATCCCAATATGAATTAATTGAGCAGTGTTTCAAAGTCATCGGTTTTACAATGGAGGTGAGTATGGAAGACATTTAAACCTTTATGTGTCTTTTTATCATCACTCATGGTGAGAGTTAGCATTTATAGAGTGGTCCACATGCCAGACATTGTACTCAGTGCATTATATGGATAATTTTTTAAATTACTGAAATTATGTGAAGTCTACTACATTTAAGGCCTCAGTGGATACTGTTTTCCATATCCCGTAGGTATTAAGACTTTGTATTTTTGTTATTTTTCTGTAATGATGTTGGTTTTAAATGCCATGTACTCACTGAGTGATATAAACACATTGTAAATTTCAGTTTTCTAATAAAATTTACAATTTAAAAAAAATAAAAATAAATTACTGAAATGACCTTATGAAATAACGATTATCATTTTTATCTCATACTTGAGGAAACTGTGGCCTTGAGATATAATTGAACTTGGCTTTGTTCTTAATCTTTTATTTTATGTATATTTACCTCTCCCACATATATATATATAATTTTATGTAAATACATAAATGTGATCATGTCACACTTTTTTAGTGCAGTGTTTTCTTCTTACAGCTTTATGAAGATGTTATTCACATCCTGTACAAGTCAGCCATTTAAAACTGTACATTTTAATGACTCAACATAGCCACAGAGGTGTGCATCCTTCTCCATAATCACTTTGAGAATATTTTCATGTTCTAAATTTTTACCCACAAGGAAACCTGCTCGTGATTGGCAGTTCCTCCTCATTCCCACCCCGCCTCTGCCTCTGTCACCCTCTATCTGCTTATTCTGTACATTTCACATGACTTGAGTGATGCATTGTGTCACCCTTTGTGATCGGCTTCTCTCGTTTGACATGATGTCTTCAAGGCCCATCCATGTTGTAGCATGTGTCAGTATTTCACTGCCTTTCACTAAGGTGTGCTGTATTTATGTACCTCATGTTATTTATCCATTCATGACGTGATGGGCATTTGGGTCAGTGCCATTTTTTGACTATAATGAATCATGCTGCTGTGATCATCCATGTCTAAGTTTTTATGTGACATGAACTTTTGCTTCTCTTTGGTGTATACCGAGAGGAATGGAAGAGCCAGGTTACAGAGCAACACTATTTTTAACCTTTTGAGGAACTTACCAGACTGTAAGCAGCTGCACTATTTTTCAATTCAGTAGGTGGGTTCGGACTTCTCTCCATCTTCACCAGCATTTAATATTATGTGGTTCTAGCCACTCTTGAGTTGACTCACTGGAAAAGACTCTGATGCTGGGAAGGATTGGGGGTGGGAGGAGACAGGGACAACAGAGAATGAGATGGCTGGATAGCATCACCGACTCGATGGACATGAGTTTGAGTGAACTCCGGGAGTTGGTGATGGACAGGGAGGCCTGGCGTGCTGTGATTCATGGGGTCGCAGAGTCAGACATGACTGAGTGACTGAACTGAACTGAACTGAACTGAGCCACTCTCGTGGGTGTGATATGGTTATGTAACTGTGGGCTTGATTTACATTTCCCTAAGATGGAGAAGGAAATGGCAACCCACTCCAGTGTTCTTGCCTGGAGAATCCCAGGGATGGGGGAGTCTGGTGGGCTTCCGTCTATGGGGTCACACAGAGTCGGACACGACTGAAGGGACTTAGCAGCAGCAGCAGCAGCAAGATGGCTGAATGGCATCACTGACTCGATGGACATGAGTTTGAGTGAACTCCGGGAGTTGGTGATGGACAGGGAGGCCTGGTGTGCTGTGGTTCATGGGGTCGCAAAGAGTCAGACATGACTGAGCGACTGAACTGAACTGAACTGAAAGACTTATGATGCTGAGGTTCTATTTCATGCACTTGTTGATAATTTATCATTTATATGTCTTCTTTAAAGAGGCATCTGTTCACTTTCTTTGCTGATTTTTTAATTAAGTTCTTTTTATTATTGAGTTGTAAGAATTATTTATGTTGTAGATACACGTGTCTTAAATTATTTGCAAAATTTTCTCTTTTGTTGTCTGTTTTCTTGATGGCGCCTTTTGAAGCACATTATTTGTATTATTGATTTTATTTAAAAATGTTTTTTATTAATATATGAATTTGGTTTCTTGTTTTCTTTTTTAACGAGAATGCTTAGTTTCTCTATTCATGTTCCTTATTTAATAATGAAAGCATTTAAGGCTATGAATTTATCCTTGAATAATAAAGGTTTCTTTCTGTGTCCTAGGTTGTTTTTAAAAAAATTTTATAACGAAGTATCTTGTTTAATAGGTCCTCCTGAAGTTCAGTTCAGTTCAGTTCAGTTGCTCAGTTGTGTCCGACTCTTTGCGACCCCATGAATCACAGCACGCCAGGCCTCCCTGTCCATCACTGACTCCCAGAGTTCACTCAAACTCACGTCCATCAAGTCGGTGATGCCATCCAGCCATCTCACTCTCTGTCGTCCCCTTCTCCTCCTGCCCCTAATCTTTCCCAGCATCAGAGTCTTTTCCAGTGAGTCAGCTGTTCGCATGAGGTGGCCGAAGTATTGGAGTTTCAGCTTTAGCATCAGTCCTTCCAATGAACACCCAGGATTGATCTCCTTTAGAATGAACTGGTTGGATCTCCTTGCTGTCCAAATGACTCTCAAGAGTCTTCTCCAGCACCACAGTTCAAAAGCATCATTTCTTTGGCGATCAGCTTTCTTCACAGTCCAACTCATATCCATACGTGACCACTGGAAAAACCATAGCCTTGACTAGACGGACCTTAGTTGGCAAAGTAATGTCTCTGCTTTTTAATATACTATCTAGGTTGGTCATAACTTTGCTTCCAAGGAGTAAGCGTCTTTTAATTTCATGGCTGCAATCAGCATCCGCAGTGATTTTGGATCCCAAAAAAATAAAGTCTGACACTGTTTCCACTGTTTCCCCATCTATTTCCCATGAAGTGATGGGACCAGATGCCATGATCTTTGTTTTCCGAATGTTGAGCTTCAAGCCAACCTTTTCACTCTCCTCTTTCACTTTCATCAAGAGGCTTTTTAGTTCCTAGCAGCTTACTGTTTGTTGTGTTTATTCAGTTCTGTGATAAGAAGAATACTTCACTATGAATGCGAATCAGGCTTATGAACTCTTGCAGGATAGTAGTGTGCAATTTGTTGGATTTTAGTTTCATTTTCATAAATGACACTCCTACAACTTGAAACTGTTCATGTATCTGCTTAAGAATTTTACTGAAATTTCTTGTGTTATCAAATCTCTACTAAGAGCCTGAGCTAAAAATAATACCTAATTCTTTTCCAAAAATTTGGAAAGTTTTATCAGCAGGATATAAAATGTAGAGATGCTGATGGAAGTGAAATGTGATGAGAATCATTCAAATTATGTGCAGTGATATTATTGAATCTAATTTTGTAGCATGTTTATCAGGAACTGCTGACTCCCTTCTGAAATAGAAGGCTGTCAACAGTAACCTTTCATCCATTTGATACATTTGCTCACCCCCAAGTACCCACTCCAGTGTTCTTGCCTGGAGAATCCCAGGGATGGCAGTCTGGTGGGCTGCCATCTATGGAGTCACACAGAGTCAGGCACGACTGAAGCAACTTAGCAGCAGCAGCAGCAAGTAGTTACTTTAGAGCTGTACCTGGGGACTTCCCTGGCCATCCAGTAGTTAAGACTTCACTTTCCAATGCCAAGGGTGTGGGTTCCATCCCTCATTGGGAATCTAAGCTCTTACATGCCTTGAGGCCAAAGAACCAAAAGATAAAACAGAAACAATATTGTAACAAATTAAATAAAGACTTTTCAGTTCAGTTCAGTCGCTCAGTCGTGTCTGACTCTCTGCGACCCCATGAATCACAGCACGCCAGGCCTCCCTGTCCATCACCAACTAAATGGCCCATATCAAAAAAATCTAAACAAACAAAAAAACCCCCGCTGTACCTGTTCTTTGCATAGGGCAAAGTTTGCTGCTAAGTGCGTTTTCTCAAATGCGGAGCCTCTTCTGTTGGCAGCTCTGATGACAGATAGTTCCCCAGTCTTGACTTCTTTTGGAAAGTCTTTGACTCCACCTTGGCTATCCTAGCTGTAGGCCTGAAGGGAAGTATTTTTAAGAACCTTGACCTTAAGGAATGGGATGTGATCTCTGCCAACTTGATGAGGTTGGAGAAGGACACATGAATGGCTTTTCTTTTCCTAATTTGAAATTAGGGCCTTCTCTTCAGAAGAGGTTTAGGTAAACCAGGATAATCCTTCTCCATCAGGAAATGTTTCAAATTTTAGAGTTAATTTTTCTGGTGTGGCCTTTCTCCATAACCAAGAGGAATTCAGGTGTGATGGGGGTGGGGTGGGGGGGTAGGGAAGGGAACTCCCTACCAGGGTGCTTTTACAGCCCCAGAATTTAGAGTCCCTCTATCCGACCGGTCCATTCTAAAGGAGATCAGTCCTGGGTGTTAACTGGAAGGACTGATGCTAAAGCTGAAACTCCAATACTTTAGCCACCTCATGCGAAGAGTTGACTCGCTGGAAAAGACTCTGATGCTGGGAGGGATTGGGGGAAGGAGGAGAAGGGGATGACAGAGAGTGACATGGCTGGATAGCATCACCGACTCGATGGACGTGAGTTTGAGTGTACTCCGGGAGTTGGTGATGGACAGGGAGGCCTGGCGTGCTGTGATTCATGGGGTCGCAAAGAGTTGGACACGACTGAGCGACTGAACTGAACTGATCTGAGTTCTGAAATACTTTGCTTCTGTGTTTCTAGGTGAATGAGCCTGTTGTGGGAAGGAGTGGGTGAGAGCTGTAGGAGCCTTAGGGGACCTGGAAGGCTGTTTTCAGGATCAACCAAGGAGAAATGGCTCCTCTGGGGACCAGAGAAGTATCATTACCATGACTTTCCCAAAGAATTTTCAGTTTTTTCGAGAAGATTAATAGCTAAATGGACAAGAGGAAAACATACTGTAGACTCATTGACAAGCTAGAGTTGAATGCATCCTTAGGTAAATACTTGACACTCAGGAAACCTTGGGCTGAAGTTGAATAACTTTTTGGTTTGGAAGTAGAGGCTCCAGCTCAGCCATATTTATTTTGGATAATTTATTCTTTCCAAAGATTCATGGACCTTGCCTGGAACTTTGGATGTCCACTCTATAAACTGCAGCGCAAATCAGGAAACTGGTTCTGTGGTGTCCAGGCAGAAAGGAGGTGATTGGAGACTTTCTCTCTGTAGATGCATTCAGTAGCTTTTAGGCTATGAAATGGAAAAAAGATTTCATTTTTAAGATTTCTGAGGGTTTGTAGGGAAGCTTGCTGACTTTGCTCTTAGCTGTAATGTGTTAAAATGAAGAACTTTCTACGGATGCGACAGATGCATGGTTCTTAAAGGACCGGTGCATAAATCTCATTCTACTCTACGCTCACAAAAGAAAAATAAAGAAGGAAGGGTGGAGTAGGAGAATAAGCAGAAGTAGCAGCCAAGGTTAACAGAGTGATTAGATTAATATATAAGGACAGGACAGTTTGCTTGATCAGTTACAGCCTTTGCTGGAGATTTGGGACAAAATGATGAGGACAGAATGGAGTTGAACAACTGAGAGAAAGATTATAGAACTCACTGTGGATATCTCATGTGAAGAGTGGTGTGGTTTGTGCCGTTTTGTATCCATGAAATCTGGGTAGTAGACATCATATGACACTAAAATCTGTGCTGTCAACCTTACCTGACTACCTTTGGGAAACAATACTAATCTGACCTGAACATTTGGAGTTAGAAGTGATCTGATAAACACATTTCCTAATAAAATAGACATTTTTGTTACTAGTGAAACTAGTGTGTTTATAGGTGGTTCAGGTCTGGGAGAGAAAGCCCCTGACTGGGAAGACATGAATTTCAGCCATTTTCCAAGTGACATATGGCTGCCACCCAGAGATTTCAGACAAGCCATGAGAGACATTCCAGGTGATTCCACATGCCCACCCTGCTCCAGACTTAATCCAATTCTTTGTGACCCCATGGACTGTAGCCTGCCAGGCTCCTCTATCCATGGGATTATTCAGGCAGGAATACTGAAGTGGGTTGCCATTTCTTCCTCCAAGAGATCTTCCTCACCCAGGGATCGAACCTGCATCTCTTGTGTTTCTTGAATTGGCAGTCAGGTTCTTTACTGCTAGCTCCACCTGGGATGCCCCTTCTAGCTCCACCTGGGATGCCCCTTCCCTCTCCTTAACCTCCCCAGAACTGTGCCATCACCCACAGCTTGTAAGTATGGAGACAAGTTAATTTAAGCCCTAGGGGGTATCCTGGCTCTTAAGGCAGAAGAGGATGCAGTTAAAAATAAAGAAAAAAAGCATTGTCCACTCTTGTCTCCAGTCATTGGTCATAATATGAATGTAGCAAGTGGCCAATGCCCCTTTGGACTGTGGTCTGGCTCTGCTGCTTGCCTGGTTAGGGGGAAACAGAAGAGGTTAACTGGATCTCAGAGCATCCTCCAGACTGGAAGCATGTCGTCCACCCAGCAGTCAGCTTCTGCCGCCAACCCAGAGCTGGGCTTCTTTGTAGCACTCTTTCCTGCTTTGCATCATCAGAGGAACTTATCTTTTACCAGTTCCTTCCCCCAGAGGTTGCTATCTTAGAAGCAGGGTATCAGTTTTAATTGGTTTGTTGGTTTGTTTACTTCCAAGTCCAAGTCATTAGAGGCAGTGTTTCTGTTATATTTGCCTCAACTGCTTTCTGTTGCCTGGCAGAGCAACGTTTAGTCACATTACAGGGAAACTAGTCTAGCAGTCAGCGTCTAGTGACAAATATAATTCATTTATGTAAAACTGCAGGTTTCAGCTTAAACATAGTCAGTGTTTATTGAATATCCAAACACACAGCTTAGGAGGAAGGAAAGCATAACATCCGTTTCTGGAGCTGAAGCACAATTACTGCTAAATATTTTTGAAGATTTTTAGTCCAGTTCAAGGTGACCCTCCTAGAAGGTCCTGGTCTCCCACCTAGAAGCACAGCCTCCAGGAGTTAACAAGACAGACTGTCCTGGATGGGACAGAGTGGAATTAAACTGAGTGGGTGTTCACTTCCTTTTTATCCCACTCCTGATTTTTTTTTATGTCCTCTCACTGGCTTTTTTGGATGTGTCCTTTGTCCATAGCCGCTTCAACTTCATCTTGAACAGAGGCAACTTGCAAAATAAAATTAAATGGCTTGATTTTCATATCCTCTAAACACGACTTGCTACCTCTCACAGTTTTGGTGACTCTCCAATAGAGAGAATGTCTCTCTCTCGCTGTTTCTTTCTCTCCCTGTCCTCATCTTTCTCTGATTGGTGTTGACAGCACCCATGGTGTTTGTGTCCCTTTAAATATCCCTGGGATTTAGTTTACTTGTACATTTGAGATTCAGCACACGCCAGGCAAATTGACAGGCAAATCAAAATAAAATATTCTCTAAAAATAGCACAAATTAGAAAACTCTAAAACTTTTAAAAACACGTGATTCCCTAAGCTATTTTCTTGCCATAGCTTTAAAATAAATGATTAGTAGTTTTATGAGTCAACTCATTTAGAGGCAGTTTTTATCGTGTCATGACAGGAATTTTATTTGTCTCCCTTTGCACAGAGTCATATGTCTTTTGTCGAAGATTAGAATGCCTTTTTTCCCCCTGCTTTAATTTTCCTTATTTTTTTTATGACAGTCTAAAACCACAATATAGTACATTTTCTTTGGATTATCAGTTGTGGCTTCCACTAAGACCAAATGATATTTGTGAAGTAAATTTTAAAATATTTTAAAGCATCACACAAAGTGGTGAATTTCTATGAAACATTTTATTTTTAAAAATTGGTTTTAGTCAGAATGGTGGGGGTGCATAAAAGTCCCTTTTAGTTAGTCATTTCATAATAATTTGAAAACAATAATTTGGTACCTAGTTGTCTTCATTCAACATGTATAAAAAGTTACAGTTCTTGAATATCGTAATTCAGCCAGCATTGATGATTTGAATAGAATGAGAGGACCAGTTCGGCATCATTGTCCGTGGGATGACCTTGTTATGCTGGAGCCTGAAGATTCTTCCCTGATTTGTCTGCAGCCACAGTCACTGCTTTGCTTTTCTCAAGGTGAGAGAGCTGCTAACCTTTCCATGCTGTATTTCAGCAACTTGGAAGTATATACAGTATACTGGCTGCAATCTTGAATGTTGGAAACATTGAATTTTCTTCTGTGGCAACTGAACACCAGATTGACAAGAGCCACATTTCGAATCATGCAGCTCTGGAGAACTGTGAGTTTTATTATCTTCCATTCAAAACTGAACTCCTGAAAAACGTCTGATGACATAGTGAGAGTCACATCGGGGCAGTTGTACATTTATGGAATCCTAAAAAAGAATACTCAGATTCAATTTGCATCAAGTGAAGTTTTCAAAGTCCACTGTTTAAAACAGATCTTTCATCTTGGGTTGGTTCATTTTGGAGTCATTTTCTATGCAAGAAAAGTACATCATGATATTTGCTGCATATCAACTTATATTGACTGAGTTTAATGAATTATTTCAGTAATTTAAAGTTTCTCACTGATACCGTCCTGTGGAAAACTTTTTTTTTTAGAATATACCCTATTTTTATTTTTAATATTGGCATATGCCCCACAATTCCAGATCTGTTAAAGTTTCACTTGTAACCTGGGAAAATGATATAAAATTTAACTTACAGTAAGTCCCCTACATATGAACAAGTTCCATTCCAAGAGTACTTTTGTAAGTGCATTCTATTCATAAGTCCATCAAAGTTAGCTTCAGTTCAGTTCAGTTCAGTCGCTCAGTCATGTCCGACTCTTTGCAACCCCATGAATCACAGCACGCCAGGCCTCCCTGTCCATCACCAACTCCCAGAGTTCACTCAAAGTCGTGTCCATCGAGTCGGTGATGCCATCCAGCCATCTCACTCACTGTCGTCCCCTTCTCCTCCTGCCCCCAATTTTTTCCAGTGAGTCAGCTCGTCGCATGAGGTGGCCAGAGTATTGGAGTTTCAGCTTTAGTATCAGTCCTTCCAATGAACACCTGGGATTGATCTCCTTTAGGATGGACTGGTTGGATCTCCTTGCAGTCCAAGGGACTCTCAAGAGTCTTCTCCAGTACCACAGTTCAAAAGCATCAATTCTTCGGCGATCAGCCTTCTTCACAGTCCAACTCTCACATCCATACATGACCACGGGAAAAACCATAGCCTTGACTAGACGGACCTTTGTTGGCTTTTTAATATACTATCTAGGTCGGTCATAACTTTCCTTCCAAGGAGTAAGCGTCTTTTTAATTTCATGGCTGCAATCAGCATCCGCAGTGATTTTGGAGCCCCCAAAAATAAAGTCTGACACTGTTTCCACTGTTTCTCCATCTGTTTCCCATGAAGTGATGGGACCAGATGCCACGATCTTAGTTTTCTGAATGTTGAGCTTCAAGCCAACTTTTTCACTCTCCTCTTTCACTTTCATTAAGAGGCTTTTGAGTTCCTCTTCACTTTCTGCCATAAGGGTGGTTTCATCTGCATATCTGAGGTTATTGATATTTCTCCCAGCAATCTTGATTCCAGCTTGTGCTTCTTTCAGCCCAGCGTTCCTCATGATGTACTCTGCATATAAGTTAAATAAGCAGGGTGACAATATACAACCTTGACGTACTCCTTTTTCTATTTGGAACCAGTCTGTTGTTCCATGTCCAGTTCTAACTGTTGCTTCCTGACCTGCATACATTTAACACAGTTAGCTATATAGTTCTGTACTGTAATAGATTTGTAAAACTTTTTACACAAATAGCACATACAAGCAAGCAAAAAATAAAACACTTTAAATCTTACAGTACTACGGTATCTTGAAAAATACAGCAGTACGGTACAGGAAGCATACAGGGGTTGGCATTAAGTGAACAGGCAAGTAGAGTTACTGACTGGAGAAGGGAGATGAAGTGGGAGGTGGTAGAGATGAAGGATCATCAGCAATAGGAGATGGAGGGCAAGCTGCAATTTCACCCATGCCTGACGTTGATGGCACAGGTTCTGGTTCCTTGCTGGAATCAGATGCAAGCTCCCATCTTTGAAAGCTTGCAACTTGAAAGTTCATATGTACGGGACTTACTGTATATATATATTTCTGATTTATACTTACTTATGAACAGAATGAGATGTTTTAGGGTGATTTCAGAGAGCCGAATGCCAAACCACCCTGGTCTGAACCTGTCCACAGATCTCTATCATCTTCATCCTACTGAGTGTCTGGAACCAGCTGGGTAATAACAGCAGATGTGTCTGAGGTTGGCATGTATAACCTGTTCTGACTTTTCCTATATAAAGAAAACTTAATTGGCCCATACAATATTAGGTTATCAGAAGTGGAAGGAGTAGCCAGAAAATACCATGATAAAATTCAAACCTCATTGCCTGATCATATTTAGATGACTTATCAGCACCAACAGAATGAGCTTCAATAAAGCTATGATATAGATATAAGTCCATGAATTACCACCAGACTGAGCAATGATTTTGATGATTGACAACCTATTTTTGTATAGCAGGAGACAGTCATATGGGTCACAAAAGGTTAATATTAATATAAGTTAAAATTAATTAAACCACTTTCTGAAACAACCACTCATGCTGCTGCTGCTGCTGCTGCTGAGTCACTTCAGTCGTGTCCGACTCTGTGTGACCCCATAGATGGAAGCCCACCAGGCTCCCCCGTCCCTGGGATTCTCCAGGCAAGAACACTGGAGTGGGTTGCCATTTCATTCTCCAATGTGTGAAAGGGAAAAGTGAAAGTAAAGTTGCTCAGTCGTGTCCGACCCCTAGCGACCCCACGGACTGCAGCCTACCAGGCTCCTCCATCCATGGGATTTTCTAGGCAAGAGTACTGGAGTGGCTTGCCATTGCCTTCTCCAACCACTCATGAGAAACAGAAATTTTACTAATTTACATGAAAATAATTTGTAGTTAAAGATGCAAGGAATTACCTGCAAATGAAGGCTGTGGCTCTGGATGGTTTACAGGTGCATGGTTTCAATCAGGCACCAGTTTTGTCCTTTCTTTCCTGTAACTCTCTCCCAAATATGGCCTCTCCTTTTTATCTCTGTCATCATTATTCTCATCCAAGACATATCACCTCTCACCCGAACTGAATGAGCACCCAGTGGTTCATTCCCCCTTAATTCTTGAACTTTTCCAGGCTGTTGTTCACAGTTCATTCAGGAATCACTTACCACATATATTCGTGGGATCTCTCTCAGTCTCCCTCTCCTGCTCCTTGCCCCTCTCCTTCCCCACCCCATCTTCCCACTTGTACTTCTTGATTAGCTTCTCATTTCCTCTGGATGAAGACCATCAAGATGAGAACTTTGCCTTACAGGGTGTTCTACTTGGCAGTGTATCCCCAGGTAAAATGCCTGGCATGCAGTAGGTGCTCAATAGATACACATGTCAAATGAATGAATAATGGGGGAGTAGAAATAGACATGCATACCAGTCAAAGTAGGAGACGTTAATCAGAAACAGAGCTAAGTAGAATTACCAGAAAAGGCATTACAAATCACGAGGGAATCAGTGGTGTAGGAACAGGCAACTGGCTGACCATTTGAAAGACGAGGGTTTTGAACCCTTCTCATATACCACATACAAAGGGAATTCCAAATGTGTATCAATATAAATGCAAATAAGTAAATATATAAGTGTACAGGACAAAATGCATTTATATAATCCTGAGATGAGAAAAGACTTGAAGGACTTCATGTGAGAAGATCACATGTAAGTTTTAAGTAAATATTTGACTACATAAAAATTAAAAGTTTCACCCTAAAAGCAGGAAAATAAATTGCAATGCAGATGAAAAAATGAAGAAAAATACTTGCAATGTATATATCAAAGCATTATTCTCTTTTGACTTATAAATTGGTTAGGAAGAGATGAATATGTCAATGAAAAAAGAGGCAGTTAACAAAATAAGAACAAGTCACTAATAAAAATATGAAAAGAAGAAAGTATTCAGCTTTTCCAGGAACCAAATACAAATTGAAAGAAGAAAACATTATTTTTAAAAATAATAATCTGTGGAGTCTGTGATCTTGAATTGAAATTATTTATCTTTCATTTAACTGATGGGAGTATAGTTGGTTCAGAGTTTTTGAAGAGCAATAGTGTATCTCAACACTATATATATGTTGATATATATATATACTCTGAACCAACTGCTAAATTTAGGCAATTTATGCTAAGAAAGTAATACAAGACAGGAACACAGATTCATGCCCCAAGTATGTATCCTCACATTGTTTACAATTGTGACCATATGGAAGCAGCCTAAATATCCATCAGTTTTTAAATTGATACATTAAGATGTATGTCAGAATATTATGCAGCAAAATAAAATGATGCTAGCAAATACTATCCAACAAAATTGGAAATGCTTAAGATAGTAAAATAAAATGTATGTGCAGAACAGTGGCAATAAACATGCCCCAAAGGAAAGAAACACAGAATGTACCTTCTTTGAAGGTAGGGATTTCTGCATTGAGCCAGTATTACTTATACAATGTGAAAAAAATATTTTGTTTAAATAAGGCTCAACAATTTTAGCCACGTAGTCAAGAAATATCTTTTCCCAAGTGCTAAAAGTAAATTTAAAATATTCAAAATATTTTAAAAGGAGAACAACTGATTGGAGAAATTAGCCTATCTGTCACGTAATAGTTTGGTTAAGGATGTTTATTATATTAAAAATGAGTTTTGTTCACTGAGTTTATTATTCATTTAAAAGTTCTCTGATATTTCATTATCATTAAGTATTAAATATTCAGGTAGCAAGTTTTAACAAACTTTAGTCATTGACATATATAACTGATAAGTAGTATGATAAAAATGTATGAATGTTAAGATATTTTATGCTCCTTTGTTTCTATATTGTAAATGTTACTTAAAAGACATTTGTTTGCATATATCCCTCAAGTCTAGGTAACCTTACAATTAATTTCTGTATTTTGAAAATGTGTCTGTATAATCACATTCAAATGATACAGAAGTTTTCATTATATTTTTAAGTTATTTAACATAACTTAGTGAAATTATGTTTGACATAACCTAAACAACCACTGGCTTGTGCAGTTGGTTGCTCTGTCAGTTGATTTGTTTTGGGTAGTGCTATGTTATACAGCAGCCTGCAACCAACCAGTCAAGATAAGTGGACAAAGATAATCAAGAAGAGACATAGAACTCTTATTGAATAGGAGCTTCTTTTTATATTATAAAACACTCACATGCTTATTTTGTATCATTTAAAGAAGGTGAATTAAGACATTTTCATTCTCTGGGAACTGACTTCATTGTCATAAAGTATTCTAATAATACCTCTGTTTATTTTTTATTTATTTTTAGCTGCTTCTTTGCTTTGCATTCAAGTAGATGAGCTGCAAGAAGCTCTCACCTCCCACTGCGTGGTCACTAGAGGAGAAACCATCATACGACCCAACACCGTAGAGAAGGCTACTGACGTCAGAGACGCAATGGCTAAAACTTTATACGGCCGCTTATTTAGTTGGATAGTCAACTGCATTAATAGCTTACTGAAGCATGAGGCATCACCCAGGTAAAAATCTTCATAGAACATGCTCCCCAAATGTCATGTGATGTAAATCTGCTTTCTAATTTACTGATTTTTCTATGAGTTCCTTTGAAGATGTTTCTAACTAGTATCATTTAATTATTAAAGTTATATATCTAGTAGATCTGCTTTATTTCCTAATGATACCACTTCACTGCACTATGTGGCTGTAAAACTTTTAGAACTGCTGGAACGAAAACTAGCAATGTGAATAAACATAATAGAAAGTGATTTTTTTAGTGTGACTTTTTAAAATTTTATTTTTATTTATTTATTTACTTTAATAATAATATAAAAAAAAACCTGGACTGGCGATTCATTTCACAATAATATACATGTTTCAATGCCATTCTCCCAAATCATCCCACCCTCACCCTTTCACCCAGAATCCTAAAGACTGTTCTATGTATCTGTGTCTCTTTTGCTGTCTCGTATACAGGGTTATCATTACCATGTTTCTCAATTCCATATATAGTGTGACTTCTTACTATCATTTTACATGTTCTTTTAATTAGAAGGTGTACTGTGAAGCGTATATACCATTTTATACTTGCAGAGAATGTCTGTTCAGTAGTTCTTTGTGTTGAGGGGTTGAATTAAATCTTCAAGGCAAAAGAAAGCTGTCTTTTCTTTTTTATTTATTATATTATCTTATTTATTTATATTTTGGCTGAACTGCATGGCATGTGGGATCTTTGTTGCCCAACCAGACATTGAACCTGAGCCCCCCTGCACTGGAAGTGCAGAGTCTTAACCAGTAGACTACCAGGAAAGTCCTGGAAAACTACTATTCATATTTTAACCCAGCAAGGGTACATATGACCTCCAATGAAATTTGGTTCAGAAATGCTCTAGGTAAACTGGTAAGTGGCAAAGTACAAGCAGTAGTATTATGTGACCATAACCGATGTAAAATATAAGGTAAGTCTATGACCTGTCTATACACCAGGGATTATGCAGAGATATATCTTTACATTTACATGCACAGCTTTATTCTGTAAATCATACAATCTTTAGAAATTGGTATGTGAAGAACAAGATGGATTTCTACCTTAAGGTCGTCTCATTCGCACCTGCTTGCTATGCATAAAAGACCATTTTATACACATTTCAGGCCTGCAGTTCATTGTCATTTTTCTGTTATAATACACACCACACCATATCATTCAAACTGTTCAAGGGACTTAAGAACATGGAGGAATAACATTCTTGACTATCTGTCCCTCAAAATCAGTGAACAGAGATAAACTTTGTGAAGGAGCAGGGGAAAGAAGGCATCTGGAATATTGAATTGTAAAATAGTATTTAATTGTATTTTAAAGTATTGTATTATAAAATAAATTAATATATATTTATAACTTTCTCCAGGTTACTGTGTGTTCTGTATTAAAAATGACAAGTGAATAATTCAGAAACAAATAACCATTCTTTAAGTAAAATATTTTTAGCAGGACATTTTAATTGTCCTAAAATGAGAGACAAATGCTCTTTCACAGAGTTTTTGCTTTTCTGGTATGGCTTTTATTGAACATTGTCATGCTGTATTCTGAGTGCTTGGTAGGTTTTCCCTGTGATTCATGACTTCACTCGGGGCTGTGATTTTTTTGTTTATAAACCTATAGGGCAAAAAGGTTATTTTTTTTAAGTATTCAAGATAGTATGGAAATAGTTTCTGAAGTACAGGGAAAATATTGTACTGTCTGCATCTTAAAATGAATGCTACCTACTTTATATTCTATGGAGTGAAACTTTTTAAGTTAAGAAAATTTTCACTCTGTGTTCTAATAATATATAGTTTCTTAGCTAAATCACAAAAGTGACTCAGAGATACCCTGCTTTCAATTACCTCCTAAGAAAGTAAATAAAAGCTCAAAATAATACCTTTTTAATTTTCCAGTGGCAGTGGTGATGAACTAAGCATTGGCATTCTGGATATATTTGGTTTTGAAAATTTCAAAAAAAATTCCTTTGAGCAGCTGTGCATTAACATTGCAAATGAACAAATTCAGTTTTATTTCAACCAACACGTGTTCGCCTGGGAACAGGTGAGTTGAGATGCTTTGTTATATATAGTATACATGCATGCAGTGTGTGTGTTCTGTGGAGAATTGTACTATGAAGTGGAATCTAAATCATAGATTTAAAGCCTGGAATATTTAGGAGACTACAAAAAGATTTCCTTTGCTCCATGCTCCTAGTAAAAATAAAAACAAGCTAAAAAACTGGTATGCATTTAGTGTGTCTTGATATGTGATGTTGAATGTGCTCCACCAAAATCACTGAACTCTTCTCCAAACCTTAGCATATCTGAGCCCTTGCAAACAAAGGAAATTTGGAAATTTCAGTAAGCAGATGTGTCTAGGGATTTCTTTCTGTAGACTGCAAAGCTGAAATTCTGTTTGGAATTTAAATACCCACCTAAAATGCATTAAACTTCAAAATTCTGGTTGCTAAGCAACAGAACACAAGATAATGGATTTGATGTAAACGCCATGAGATGGTAATTTTGTCAGAGTACAATAAGTAATTTATGATTCAGCTTCAAAAATCAGAGTGTTACTTGAACTGCATTTGGCAAAACTGTAGTATTAAAATTATTTAATCAAGCCTAAAAGAAATAGTCACATTTTATATCATTTAGCATGTCATTTTTCCTTTAAGTAATATTATATTGTTGTGTGTTTACTGTTATATGGTTATGTGTTCAACTTAAAATTGAAATTTTTGCTTAAATTTGAAATAAACTAGAGGTACATGGATTTTTTTTTTTATTCAAAATACTTAGCTCTATTGCAAATTTACTTTGAAATCACATTTTGAAAACAGTGGTTGCACAAAAAATGTTTAGATTGTGACATTTCTTGGGGCTGAGTTTCTCCACTGTTTACCTGAAACTGCCCTAATATTAATCGGCTCTACCCCAATACAAAATAAAAGTTTTTTTTTTAATAAAAAGGGCAAGAATTTAAGATTTTATCTGTATTTGCATAGGTCTCATATGAACAAGTTCAGTTTGAAATGGAAATTAGGATATCCATAGGGTGTTTGAGGCCTCCCTTGTGGCTCAGCTGATAAAAGAATCCACCTGCAATGTGGGAGACCTGGGTTCCATCCCTGGGTTGGGAAATTCCCCTGGAGAAGGGAAAGGCTACCCACTCCAGTATTCTGGCCTGGAGAATTTCATGGGCTGTATAGTCCATGGAATCACAAAGAGTCAGACATGACTGAGTGACTTTCATTTCATTCATTCATCCACCCCAGATTCTTGTTTCTCTCACCCTCTCCCTTTCACCGCTTCTCCTTGCCTCTCCATTAGCGCCATCCTTTAGCTTAGTTAAGCAGTGAAATCTTTTGAAGTCTTTAGAAACAAAACCCTTCTTCAGCCTGCTTATGTCTGTAGCCACGGCCCTCTCTCTTCCCTTCACAATCAAGGTCCATGAAAGCATATTCAACATTCACTGTAATATATTGATTTCTTCCCCACCTGGGTACATTGAGTCCATAGCATCTGACTACTGTGTAGGAATGGCCCTTCTTAAATCAGTCACTAAAATCAGAAACATTTTAGTCTCCACATTATTGATCTTTCTGTATCTTCAAACCTGTCGACGGATTCCTGTTTCTGGAAAACCCCACGTTGGGGCATCCCTAACGTGCTTTCTGTTTCTCTTCCTCTTTGATGATTTCCCTTTTTTTACTCTTCCTGCACCAACCCATACATCCGTGGTTCTTAACCCTGGCTACATGTTAGAATCACTTGGGTAAAATTCCAGCGCCCAGATCCTGTCCCAGTCTATTTAAGTCAGATGTCTTAGGATGAGACTGAGCTATCACTAATTTTTTAAAGGTTCCCAGTCTAGTCCAACTGAGTACAGCCAAGGTTGAGAATTACTGCCCTAAATGCCAGCTCCCAGAGTTCTATCCTTGATATCTTCTCATAGTCACTAGGCAAGAATGTATTTCCAATACTTCAGCTACTTCCTATGGGCTAGAGATGCTGCAGTCCCCATCTGTAACCCCGTGCCTTTCTGATCCTCCTCCTGTAAGGACAACTTCCAGAACTTGATGCAGAACTGAATTCATCTTTCCCTCCCCCTTATATTCTTTCTCAGAGAATGGCATCTCTAACCACCATCTTACTGAAAAGAAAAAAAACAAAACAATGAGACTTATATTATTTTTTAAATATTTATTTGACTGAGCCAAGTCTTAGTTGCAGCAGGATCTTCTGTTTTAGTTGCAGCATTCAAGAACTTTAGTTGTGATATGCAAACTCTCAGTTGCAACATGTGGGATCTAGTTCCCTGACCAGTGATGGAACCCAGGCCCCCTGCACTGGGAGTGTGGAGTCTTAGCCACTGAACCTCCAGGGAAGTCCCCATTGAGACTTTTCTTATTCCTTCCTCCTTTATGCTCCAGTAAAAACATGTGACATTTGACAGCACAATATTTGGTTTTCGTTTTTGCTCTCTTTCACTAGGCTGAAAGCTCCTTGAGCAATTATGTATTAATTCTTTTTATATCTTCAGAGCCTGACATAGAGCAAATGCTCAATGAATATTTATTAAATCAATATCATCTTGCTTTAATGATTCACAGTGTTCACAGCATCAATGCTAACCAGAAATTGAAACAAGTAAACTTGAGGCGGCAGAGGGTGATTTGAACTTTTGATAGGAATCTATTTGGGTTACCTGCTTCATGGGATCTGGTACATCTTCATGCATTTCCTGCCTGCTTAATTAATTAATAATGTGTGTTGGTAGGCTTCTGTTAGTCTTCTCTTTGAGGGATTAAGCTTAGAACCTGGTGTTATTGGAACTAGCCTTTAACCCAATGTACATCTTTCAACAATTATTTGCTTTTCACTTTTAATAGAATGTTAGTTTATGGTTCACTTTGACTGATAGCCTTGAATTTCATCTGTCATCCTAATACTTTTAATTCTTTTGTGTTTGGGCTTTCTACAAATGAAACTCCTACATGACTTTTTAAAAAATATCCTTGAGAGGTTATCAAGACAAAATCAACTCAAAATTGCTCCAGCAAATTAAAAATGAGACTAAGATCCAGGATTATGCAAAGCACTTTGAGGAATTAAGGCTATTCCCAATCCTTTCAAGTGTCTTCATGGAGTAAGGACCCGAGAATCCCTACTTCATGAACTTATGGACCAAACATTGGCAGCTGAGTGACCAGGTCTGTGAATCTGTGGTCTGGTGGACACAGGAGTAGTCAAGGATTCTGTTGATTTTAACATGTGGGTGCACCTGATTGGGTTTTTTTTTTTTCTTTTCCTTTCATTCTGTCACTTCCCTGTGAAGGCAAAATTTATAACGGAGAAATGCTTATGTAGCTGTGCATTAGCTACCACAGATGAAGAGAGCATTTCTACTAAGGGAGGCAGCTTTTTGTAATAGCCCTCACAGTGAGTCTCCATGGTAATTTGTAGCCAAGATTTTGCTTCTTTGGGGTTTGTTTTTGCTTATTTTCTGATTTTCTTCCATGTGGAAGGGAGCTCAACAGTAGGCAAAGAGTGATAGAAAGCTTGAAGTTCTCTTCAAGTCAGTCAGACTGGTGCTGTAGTGACGGGTTTTGTCCGTTTAATCGTGCACTATGGTGTAATCATTGTGGTACAGACAAAAAGAAATGATGTCTGTTTCCTAGAAGTTTACAGTTCAAATTAAAGAGAATGAATATCAACCATGGATTAGTCCCCCATGGGCATGAGTTTGGATTGGAATAAATGCCATTGTTCTTTAGACTCAGAATTCTTGTATGATGCTCCAAAGCATTGTTCTAGAATCCTGAAGATCCACTCTACTTTCTCATATGCCTATTGATGGGGATAAGCTTTCTGATCCATTAGCACATTTTCTATGAACCAAACTAGAGTTGGTTTTTAAAGTGAGCTATTAATAGTTGTTTCTCTAAAGGGTAGGATTATATATATAATATACCTATGTGATTCATATATGTACCCGTGGGTTTAAAATTAAAAGTCAGAAGTCATTTTATAAGCAGGAAGCTATTTACAGCACATAATGGAAGCAATAAATTTAATAAGTGACTTATTTCAGAATGTGATGTGTATGAATTTTATCTCCAACTGTTCATACTCTAAAGTTTAAAGCTTTTGAGGATTTGGACGTGGGCTCCAACATATAATTTGTGTCAATTGCAAAGAACAAAAATTCATTCAATTATATAGTATCTACACTTTCCACTTATTTTAGCATCATAAAGTCAAAAAAATCAATCATCTGATAAAAGATAAACACTTATACGTTTCAAATTGTTTTGCTTGCAAAGTGTGAATTTTTATTTTATATCCAGCTTTTCCCCCTGTTGCACCACGTATGTACAGTGGTAGTGGCATTTCTGTTCTGTGTGTTCAGTTCAGTTCAGTTTAGTCTCTCAGTCGTGTCTGACTCTTTGTGACCCCATGAATCACAGCACGCCAGGCCTCCCTGTCCATCACCAACTCCCAGAGTTCACTCAAACTCACGTCCATCGACTCGGCGATGCCATCCAGCCATCTCATTCTCTGTCATCCCCTTCTCCTCCTGCCCCCAATCCCGCCCAGCATCAGGGTCTTTTCCAATGAGTCAACTCTTCGCATGAGATGGCCAAAGTATTGGAGTTTCAGCTTTAGCATCAGTCCTTCCAATGAATACCCAGGACTGATCTCCTTTAGAATGGACTGGTTGGATCTCCTTGCAGTCCAAGGGACTCTCAAGAGTCTTCTCCAGCACCACAGTTCAAAAGCCTCAATTCTTCGACAATCAGCTTTCTTCACAGTCCAACTCTCACATCCATACATGACCACAGGAAAAACCATAGCCTTGACTAGATGGACCTTTGTTGGTAAAGTAATGTCTCTGCTTTTTTAATATGCTATCTAGGTTGGTCATAACTTTCCTTCCAAGGAGTAAGCGTCTTTTAATTTCATGGCTGCAATCAGCATCCGCAGTGATTTGGAGCCCCCCAAAATAAAGTCTGACACTGTTTCCACTGTTTCTCCATCTATTTCCCATGAAGTGATGGGACCAGATGCCATGATCTTAGTTTTCTGAGTGTTGAGCTTTAAGCCAACTTTTTCACTCTCCTCTTTCACTTTCATCCAGAGGCTTTTGAGTTCCTCTTCACTTTCTGCCATAAGGGTGGTGTCATCTGCATATCTGAGGTTATTGATATTTCTCCCAGCAATCTTGATTCCAGCTTGTGCTTCTTCCAGCCCAGCGTTCCTCATGATGTACTCTGCATAGAAGTTAAATAAGCAGGGTGACAATATACAGCCTTGATGTACTCCTTTTCCTATTTGGAACCAGTGTGTTGTTCCATGTCCAGTTCTAACTGTTGCTTCCTGACCTGCATACAGGTTTCTCAAGAGGCAGGTCAAGTGGTCTGGGATTCCCATTTCTTTCAGAATGTTCCACAGCTTATTGTGATCCACACAGTCAAAGGCTTTGGCATAGTCAATGAAGCAGAAATAGATGTTTTTCTGGAACTCTCTTGCTTTCTCCATGATCCGGCAGATGTTGGCAATTTGATCTCTGGTTACTCTGCATTTTCTAAAACCAACTTGAACATCTGGAAGTTCATGGTCCACGTATTGCTGAAGCCTGGCTTGAAGAATTTTGAGCATGATTTTACTAGCGTGTGAGATGAGTGCTATTGTGCAGTAGTTTGAGCATTCTTTGGCATTGCCTTTCTTTGGGATTGGAATGACAACTGACCTTTTCCAGTCCTGTGGTCACTGCTGAGTTTTCCAAATTTGCTGGCATATTGAGTGCTGGCATATTCACAGCATCATCTTTCAGGATTTGAAATAGTCCAACTGGAATTCCATCACCTCCACTAGCTTTGTTTGTAGTGATGCTCTCTAAGGCCCACTTGACTTCACATTCCAAGATGTCTGGCTCTACGTGAGTGATCACACCATCGTGATTATCTTGGTTGTGAAGATCATTTTTCTGTGTATTCTTGCCATCTCTTCTTAATATCTTCTGCTTCTGTTGGGTCCATACCATTTCTGTCCTTTATCGAGCCCATCATGCATGAAATGTTCCCTTGTTATCTCTATAATTTTCTTGAAGCGATCTCTAGTCTTTCCTCTTCTGTTGTTTTCCTCTATTTCTTTGCATTGATCACTGAGGAAGGCTTTCTTATCTCTCCTTGCTATTCTTTGGAACTCTGCATTCAGATGCTTGTACTTTTCCTTTTCTCCTTTGCTTTTCGCTTCTCTTCTTTTCACAGCTATTTGTAAGGCCTCCTCAGACAGCCATTTTGCTTTTTTGCGTTTCTTTTCCATGGGGATGGTCTTGATCCCTGTCTCCTGTACAATGTCACGAACCTCCGTCCAGAGTTCATCAGGCACTCTATCTGTCAGATCTAGTCCCTTAAATGTATTTCTCACTTCCACCTTATAATCTTAAGGGATTTGATTTATGTCATATCTGAATGGTCTAGTGGTTTTCCCTACTTTCTTCAATTTAAGTCTGAATTTGTCTATAAGGAGTTCATGATCTGAGTCACAGTCAGCTCCTGGTCTTGTTTTTGCTAACTGTATAGAGCTTCTGTGTGCTCTCCAAGGGATAAAGGCCATTTTATAGGCATTTTCCTTATCAGCATTGACAGCCTGTATATTGAAGAAACCCTTGGTATACAATGAATCTTCCTTTATAAATGGTTGGCCAAATTTTCGGCTACTGATGAGATCACACCAGATGTTCCTTAAACTTCTCACCTACTGAGTATGGGACACACTTGCGCGCACACACACACACGTCACTCAGTCATGTCCAACTCTTTGCTACCCCGTGGACTGTAGTCCACTAGACTGCTCTGTCTGTGGAATTCTCTGGGCCAGAATACTGGAGTGGGTTGCCTTTCCCTTCTCCAGGGGATCTTCTCGACTGAGGGATCGAACCTAGGTCTCCTGCATTGCAGGGAGATTCTTTACTGTCTGAGCCACTAGGGAAGCCCTAAGTATGGAAGCTGGTAGCTAAATGAGTGGATGCACGTGGCGCATCCCTGAAGCTTCTGGCTGTGAGCAAGATGCCTTTTCCCTCTGGCTCTCGCAGACTGCTCTCTGGACTCCTGGTCCTTCCCACCCCTCACTCAACACCCATGCTGCACACTGTTCCTCTTCCATCAAGGAAGTGAGTCAGTGCCCTGCATGGGATGTGGGTATTTGTGGTACTTATTTTGATGATTTGATAATATTTAAAAAATATTTTAATTATGATTAAAATAATGTTGAATGAGA
Source organism: Moschus berezovskii (assembly GCF_049115385.1). Lineage (NCBI taxonomy): Eukaryota > Metazoa > Chordata > Mammalia > Artiodactyla > Moschidae > Moschus > Moschus berezovskii. The sequence goes on along the minus strand of NC_142474.1, from coordinate 58,300,328 downwards.
TATACAGTGAGGAACATAGATCTGTATACAGCTACTATAGTTTTCTACATGTGAGGGTAGAGCACAGTATTGACAAACTGAAAAACAGTTTTTGGTGAAGACTGAAACGTGACAGTAAAGGAGAAATAGTTTAAGGTGAAAGAGATCCTGGTGTGTAGAAAATTACACTTCTGAATCCCTAAATGAAATGTCTCCTTATCCTAAACCAGTGCCTGTCAATGGAATATAAATTTGTTAAATCCTTTATGGCTTTTAAACACGTTTCAAGGATAGTTACCATGTACAAAAAGTGACTAGATGAAACTTTCCATTTCAAAATATATTGTACAGCTCTTTTTTTAGAAAAAAAGGAGCCATTCTATGGAACATCATTTAAACCTCCTTTCTACAAAATTCACTGTGTGTGTTAGGCTCTCAGTCATGTCTGACTCTTTGCAACCCCATACACTGTAGCCTGGCTCCCCTGTCCATGGAATTTTCCAGGCAGGAGTACTGGAGTGGTATGCCTTTCCCTTCTCTAGGGGATCTTTTGACCCAGGGATCAAACCCTGGTCTCCTGCATTGCAAGCAGATTCTTTACTGTCCGACCTACCAGGGAAATATATGTAAAATGTAATATATATATTTTATTAGGAATTATCCAAAATACTGCCTCATTAGGTTACTTGTCAAATTCTGAAGTAAAGACCTATGTCATCTCAAATTAATGATGATCAGTATTCCCTTTGGCTTGCTATAAACATTAATGTAAAAACGAGCAGGACCATTGATATCAGCTTTGAATAGAAAATACTGAAAGAAATATATTTACAATCATAAATTTATTTAGATTTTATAGGATGCATATTTGCCACTTTGCTTTCTTCATTTTTAGTTTTTTAAAAAGCTATTTCAGTAAAATATTACTACTAAAAATAATATGTATATATGGAAAGAGAGCAAATGATAAAGCAAACACAGTAAAAGGCTAGAAATTGAGGAACTGAGGTAAAGGATACATAGGAGTTATTTGTACCGTTCTTGCCACTTTTCTGTTAGTTTGAAACTAGTTCAGCGTAAAAAGTGGCAAAATTTCTTTTTTAACTGTAATCAGTTCAGTTCAGTCGCTCAGTCGTGTCCAACTCTTTGCGACCCCATGAATCACAGCACGCCAGGCCTCCCTGTCCATCACCAACTCCCGGAGTTCACTCAAAATCATGTCCACAGAGTCGGTGATGCCATCCAGCCATCTCACTCTCTGTCGTCCCCGTCTCCTCCCGCCCCCAACCTTTCCTAGCATCAGTCTTTTCCAGTGAGTCAACTCGTCGCATGAGGTGGCCAAAGTATTGCAGTTTCAGCCTTATCATCAGTCCTTCCAATGAACACCCAGGATTGATCTCCTTTAGAATGGACTGGTTGGATCTCCTTGCAGTACAAGGGACTCTCAAGAGTCTTCTCCAGCACCACAGTTCAAAAGCATCAATTCTTCGGCCATCAGCTTTCTTCACAGTCCAACTCTCACATCCATACATGACTGCGGGAAAAACCATAGCCTTGACTAGATGGACCTTTGTTGGTAAAGTAATGTCTCTGCTTTTTAATATACTATCAAGGTTGGTCATAACTTTCCTTCCAAGGAGTAAGCGTCTTTTAATTTCATGGCTGCAATCAGCATCTGCAGTAATTTTGTAGCCCAAAAAAATAAAGTCTGACACTGTTTCCACTGTTTTTCCATCTATTTCCCATGAAGTGATGGGACCAGATGCCATGATCTTAGTTTTCTGAATGTTGAGCTTTAAGGCAACCTTTTCACTCTCCTCTTTCACTTTCATCAAGAGGCTTTTGAGCTCCTCTTCACTTTCTGCCATAAGGGTGGTGTCATCTGCATGTCTGAGGTTACTGATATTTCTCCCAGCAATCTTGATTCCAGCTTGTGCTTCTTCCAGCCCAGCGTTCCTCATGATGTACTCTGCATAGAAGTTAAATAAGCAAGGTGACAATATACAGCCTTGACGTACTCCTTTTCCTATTTGGAACCAGTCTGTTGTTCCATGTACAGTTCTGACTGTTGCTTCCTGACCTGCATACAGGTTCCTCAAGAGGCAGGTCAAGTAGTCTGGGATTCCCATTTCTTTCAGAATGTTCCACAGTTTATTGTGATCCACACAGTCAAAGGCTTTGGCATAGTCAATGAAGCAGAAATAGATGTTTTTCTGGAACTCTCTTGCTTTCTCCATGATCCGGCAGATGTTGGCAATTTGATCTCTGGTGCCTCTGCCTTTTCTAAAACCTGCTAGAACATCTGGAAGTTCACAGTTCACATATTGCTGAAGCCTGGCTTGGAGAATTTTGAGCATGACTTTACTAGCATGTGAGATGAGTGCAATTGTGCTGTAGTTTGAGCATTCTTTGGCATTGACTTTCTTTGGGATTGGAATGAAGACTGACCTTTTCCAGTCCTGTGGCCACTGCTGAGTTTTCCAAATTTGCTGGCATATTGAGTGCAGCACTTTCACAGCATCATCTTTCAAGATTTGAAATAGCCCAACTGGAATTCTATCACCTCCACTAGCTTTGTTCGTAGTTATGCTTTCTAAGGCCCACTTGACTTCACATTCCAAGATGTCTGGCTCTAGGTCAGTGATCACGTTATCGTGACTATCTTGGTCGTGAAGATCTTTTCTGTATAGTTCTTCTGTGTATTCTTGCCACCTCTTCTTAATATCTTCTGTTTCTGTTAGGTCCATACCATTTCTATCCTTTATCGAGCCCATCTTTGCATGAAATGTTCCTTTGGAATCTCTAATTTTCTTGAAGAGATCTCTTATATTTCCTATTCTGTTGTTTTCCTCTATTTCTTTGCATTGATCACTGAGGAAGGCTTTCTTATCTCTCCTTGCTATTCTTTGGAACTCTGCATTCAGATGCTTATATCTTTCCTTTTCTCATTTGCTTTTCGCTTCTCTTCTTTTCACAGCTATTTGTAAGGCCTCCTCAGACAGCTATTTTGCTTTTTTGCATTTCTTTTCCATGGGGATGGTCTTGGTCCCTGTCTCCTGTACAATGTCATGAACCTCCGTCCAGAGTTCATCAAGCACTCTATCTATCAGATCTAGTCCCTTAAATCTATTTCTGACTTCCACTGTATAATCATAAGGGATTTGATTTATGTCATATCTGAATGGTCTAGTTTTCCCTACTTTCTTCAGTTGAAGTCTGAATTTGGCAATAAGGAGTTCATGATCTGAGCCACAGTCAGCTCCTGGTCTTGTTTTTGCTAACTGTATACAGCTTCTCCATCTTTGGCTGCAAAGAATATAATCAATCTGATTTCGGTGTTGACCATCTGGTGATGTCCATGTGTAGAGTCTTCTCTTGTGATATTGGAAGAGGGTTTTGCTATGACCAGTGCGTTCTCTTAAATGTACTTAATTCACCTCAAGTACTGATAACTCCCCAAATCACAGATTTTCAACCTATAAAGGTTTTCATTCTCTCTTAGGAATAACTTCTCAATGGTTTCTTTCCACATGGGCAACATTTTCATGAATATGTACACTCATATGAGCAGTTGGTGAGTAAGAATTCTTTTACTAAAAGACAGATGTCAGGGAATATATGTATATGTGTGGCCTCTTTCCCCCTGCAAATGTTCTGTCAACAACACATTCATTTATCTATTAAGTTTTACAAAACATTCAGGCAGTGTCAACATTTTGAAATATTAAAACTAGAAGAAACCTAAGTAGATCATTTATACAATTCACAGATACAAATGACTCCTTGCAACTTGCCCAATGTTACAGGCTGATTAAACAAAGCCAGGACTGAATCCAGGTGTCTGATACCCATCCAAGCATCTTCTCATTAACAAATAAAGTTGAAAAGAACCAGGAACCTAACAAAGTATTCTCTCATACAGAAGAAAACATGCTCCATCTCATTGAAAGAAAGGAAGAAGGAAGGAGGGAGAGAGGAAGGAAGGGAGGAAAAAGAGAGAGAAAGAGTATTTTCACATGAAAGGCCAAGGAGAATCAACCTAAATCTGGAAGGAAGGAAAGTGAAGAGAATGATAGCACTGAGGCTGGTGGCAGCAGCAGTGACAGAGACTGTGACAGTGGGACAGCGTAGAGACTCTCTAACAGGAAGGATGTAGACCGCGTAGATGCAACAACTGGAAAAGAAAATAGAGCAAAAACAGAGGAGTCCGAGGATGTAACTTAAATGTTGAAATGGAAAGGCAGAGCGCATTCTTCCTGTGCCCTAAGGGCCTGGATGGCTCAGTGGTAGAGAATCCTGCAGTGCAGGAGCTGCAGGAGACATGGGTTCAATCCCTGGGTCAGGAAGGACACGGCTACCCACTGCACGTCTCTATTCTTGCCTGGAGAATCCCATGGACAGAGGAGCCTGGCAGGCTACAGTCCATAGGGTCGCAAATAGTCGGACACAACTGAAGTGACCTAGCACTCATGCAGAGGACAGGAACTCTACCTTTTTCATCTTTATTTCTACCTTCCCTAGTCCCACCTACCCCTAAATATACATGACTCTATGTGTTAATGGTGGCCACGCTTCTACGCTGCTGTGTAAATCTGAGGACAGTGTAGTAATCTTTAATCTCTCCTGGGGTGACATTTTGACCCAAAATATTTAAGCTTGTGGGTTAGGCCGTAGCTGTGGATGCATCTTCCATAGACTTTCTTTCTACACCTTTCTTTCTGTCCACACCTCACACTCAAAATTCATTGCAAAACAAGGAAATCTTATTTCAGGTATGAAGTTTTCTAACACAACTTCTCACTTCCTTTTTCCTTGATGTATATTTAAAATGATCCCTTTTTCAAAAGGAATTTGGAGCATCTGAACAGAGTAGGCATTCTATATGCTAAACAGCTCAGCTTTACTGTAGTTAATAACTCTATTGGGGATTTTCCTGGTAGTCCAGTGGCTAAGAATCTGTCCTCTCTGTGCAGGGGACCTGGGTTCAATACCTAGTTGGGGAACTAGATCCCACATGCCACAATTAAGACCCAGCACAGCCAAATAAATAAATGAACATTAAAAAAAAAAAACCTCTTCTCATTCTCTTTGAAGGTATTTTTAATGTACAGGGCATAACAGAGGACTTTCTGAATAGTTATATGGGCTACATATTTCCACATATACTTAAAAACAACAATGTTTTGAGATCATAACAGCTATAAGAATACATAATATGTTGTTTCAGGCATAATCATCTTACTAAGAGTGCTTTGTAAATCCTAACAGCATTTTTTTTCTACGTCAGTTTGCCTGGAGATACTAACCAGTGTCTTAAAAGTCTAAGTCCATTGTTTTCCAAGTTCCTCATCTCTGCTCTGTGTAACCTGCCACCAAAGCAGTCAGTGGACTTTGACACAAGCAAATAGAAGTGAAAAATGCATTGGTTTAGACCTTAACCTTGCACACTTTCCATAGAAAATATACAAAGCCTCTTTGAACTTTGCAGTTGCTATTTAAGCTATAATCTGCTGTCAGCATAATGTGTCTGACAGTCAAGTAATTCTAGGTCTGTGTATATCTCTCAAGGTTACCTTCCAATGAAAAAGCTGTGAAACTTCATTTCACAGTTTCCATTTTTTGTAAGTTTCCATTTTTTTGTACTGGGTAAACTGGACGTCTTTCAGGTGATCTACCTTTCAGAGCAGTGGGTTCTGCCTCATTTTTATGTATTAAGATTTTGTTGTATTTAAAAACACATGTTTATTTTTTTCCTGGTGACACTTGAACTGTGATTTGAATTTTACAAAGCTCTAAAAGCAGTGGTTAAAAGATTTGCATATTAAATGCCCCACCTGCCATGGGCTAAATTCTTCCACCAAGATCCCAGATAAATTCTCTTTCTCAGAACCCCTTGTAGTACACTGTACATAGCACTTATCTAACCTGTGTTACCTTGCATTTTAGGTACTTATTTACTAATCACTCAGTTTATCTTAAATCCACTGAGAAGGGATTTCATTTTAAACATCTCTTTATCATCCATCACAGTGCTTTATTATAAAGTGTTCAATGAAACTATTTATATTCAAGAATATATTGAGTAATATATTCAATGTTATTGAATATATTGAATAAAAAATATATTCAAGAATATATTAAAATAGTGATGAAAATAGCATGTAACTTGAGTTTGTCAATGGAGGAGAACGTTCTGCCCCAGACAGTGATTATCTGTTATACCTCCCCTGCAATAGCTGCTTTAGAACCTGAGACCTGGTATGTACCTTCCATGTAAGTGTCTCTAAAGGTCGGAGGTCAGAGGTCATCTATATCATCTCTTATAGACTGCAGCACTGGGGGTGGGGAAGGACACAGTGTGAGGGCAAAAGTCATAGAAGCAAAGCTGCAGCATGATTCTTCCCGTCCCTTTTGTAAATAGATCATCAGCTTCTGTGTTGTGCTGGTACTACCATCTTACAATAATTATTGTTTATTGTTTTTATTTTATGCATTTGACATTACAGTATACTCAACTACAGATGATTACTAGTATACTAGGTATTTTTACTTTGTTAGATGGAGATTGTTACTTCCATTTAGTAGATGAGAAAATGGACATCTAAGAGGAAGAAAATTCCAAAGGACAGGTGGCTAGTTAAGTGGCAGAGCCCAGATGGGAACCTGCATGTTCTTGGTTCTTCATCCATCGGCAGCTCCTGTGACCCACAGTTGTTCATCCCAAATAATGTAAATGTCATCATGATTGACAAAGTGATGTTCTTGAGAGATTCAGCATTTCTGAAGTTAGATAAAAGGCTGAAACTGGGGGAAATGTGACCCTAAGCTATACCTAATTAGTATTCTGTCAATTATTGAGGACTTCCCTGGTGGTCCAGTGTTTGGGACTTTGCCTTCCAATGCAGGAGGTGCCAGTTCCATTCCTGATCAGGGAGCCAAGATCCCATGTGCTTCACAGCCAAAAAACCAAAACATAAAAAGCAAGCAATGTTGTAGCAAATTCAGTAATGATTTTAAGAAACAGTTCACATCAAAAAAATCATTAACAAAAGAAATTACGTAACATGGTTTTATTACGGCTCACTAACAACATAGTCCCCCATGTCTGGAAAGCTTGAGATTCTAATAGAGGGAATTCTAATACAGGAAATAGAGACTTTTTATTGCTACCCTGAATATCAACAGTGCTGACTTTAATGAACTAGCACATCTGGAGAGAGAGAAATAAAATGATACCCTCAGTTTAAGGGCAAGGTCATAGGGAGCAATTTTTTATATGTAGAGCAGAATTTTAGGTAATTTCTGCCAGTTTACATACTGTTCACAAAATTTTAAGTATTTCTATGCCTATCATGTCCCATTATAGAATGAATACCTAAATGAAGATATTGATGCTAGAGTTATTGAATATGAAGATAACCGGCCTCTCCTAGACATGTTTCTGCAGAAGCCAATGGGTTTACTGTCCCTCCTGGATGAAGAAAGTAGATTTCCCAAGGCCACCGACCAAACTCTTGTAGGTGAGTTTTAAATTCAGTACGTCTACATAGTTTTCATGTAATGCAGTCATGCAGTTATGAAGGTTTTGTTTTTAATTTTTAAAGTGACTTAGTAGAATATTGCTGTGACAAAGACTGGACATCTAACTTTAAAGAAGAGGCTTTTGATCTAATACCCGGACCCGTGAATGTTTATCATAGGGTGAGATATTCAGTGGTAAACAAATTTCCATATTCAACTCCACCTTATATTACGGTAGAGCCCTGACCATAGGATTTTATGTTAGAAAAGACCTTAGAGATCATCCAGCCCAAAATTAGAAATGGAAGGGCAGGGCTTAAGGACAGCTCTCAGAATGGAAAAGAAAATAACCCCAAAGTTGTGGGGAAATCATTTCATACTAGTCACTTGATTTTGATGTTAAAATGTACCTTCCATGACATGAAATAACAGAGATCTTGTGTTGGTAAAATTATTGTAGAACTTCCTTTACGATCCTATTGTGTTTCCTATGTAATCAGTAATAACCTATAGCTCCTCTTAGAGAAAAGAGAGACAAAATACCAAATGTCTAGGCTCATGGTTTCACATCCAGTTGTGTTTCACAAAGCTCTCTGGACAATCTCAAGTACTTGGTTTCTTTCCTCTGTTCTTAGAATGTGGTGTCTAGACCAGGGACATCAGCATCCCCCTTGGGAACTTGCTAGAAATGTTAATTCTTTGTCCCACTCCATGACCTATTGAGTCAGAAGCTCTGGAGGTGGGACCCAGTAGTCTATTGTAACAAACTCTCCAGGTGATTCTGATGCTTGGCAGGGTTTGAGTACTGCTGCTCTGAACCGTAGTGGAATGGTAAAATTCATTATCTCATATTTTACCTTACCATTTATAATTATATTGCAAATCCACATGTAGTAGTTATATAAAATTTTCAGTTTTTTCACTTCACATTTTCCATTTTATGGTGAAAGAGAAGATTCTGTCAATCAGTATTTTTTGAGGTATTCCAACATGCTTAATCTTGGAGTTAAATTTTTTCTACAGAAAAATTTGAAGGTAATCTGAAATCACAGTACTTCTGGAGACCTAAAAGAATGGAGCTTAGTTTTGGAATTCACCATTATGCAGGAAAGGTAAGAACTCTGAAGCACTATAACTGAGGTTATCTTTAGTCTTTTGTTGAATAATAAAGCTATGAAAATTATGGCCCCAAATATTTACAGATAGTTATAATGAGATAAAGAGTCCATCTTTCTGATCCTAAGATCTGGCTTGGGCTGCACTTGGCTGGCAGTTTTCCCTTCTTTTAATGATAACTGGAAACCTTTTATATAAACTACATTCTTCAGACTTGAGATGCTTCTCTGTCCACTGCAGGCTTTGTCTCTCCTCCTTCCCAACAAGAGAAGGTACCAGGCAGGAGGTATGGCAAGATAACTGAGCTGATTAATTAGATAGGATTAGCTTATGGACTGGCATGCAGTTAGAGGAATCAATGCTTATGCACTGATGGATACACTTTCCTATACCAGACCAAACCTCAGATATGTTGTCCTGCACCCAGAAGACGGTTTCTGTTCCTTCTGTAGAGAATAACAGATCTTTCACTCACAATGACGTTATAAATATTGGAGGACTAAGAAGGATTCAAATCAAGAAGGGGAATTCATAGAAATACATAAATAGAATAACGGCTAGAACCCTAAGAATTCTAGTCTAATAGAACTTCTGTGTCAGTCAACATTCCAGACTTTTGTCACTGAAAGCAAAATCTACCTTAAATGTTTTAGTTATAGCCTTTCTCATGATTTTCAGCACACGATTTTATAAATGTCTCCTTTAAAATAATTATTAAGAATTTCCTATGATCATTTTATCCAGTTATTTTTAACTATATTAGTCTTCTGAGCTGCCATAACAAAAATACCTCTGGCTGGATGTCCTAAACAATGGAAATTGTATTTCCTCACATTCTGGAGACTAGAAGTCCAAGATCAAGGGGCCAGCAGATCTGGTATCTTGTGAGGCCTCTCTTCCTGGTTTGCAGGTGGCTTCCTTCTATGTTTTCATATAGCCTTTTCTCTATGTCCATGTAAGGAAGAGAAAGAGATCTCCTGTATATCGTCCTCTTATTATAAGAACATCAGTCCTGTGGGCTGAGAGCATCACCCTTAAACCTCTTTTAACCCTCATTACCTTCTAAAGACCTTGTATCCAAATACAGTCACATTGGGGGTTAGAGTTGCAACATACTAATTTTGGAAAGATGAAATTCACCCCATAAAAACAACCACATTGAACCACCCTATGGAAATCTTGGGGTTACATTGATCTTTAAAAATCTTAAAATTATTTAGAAGTGCCAGAAGCACAAAACACCCACAGTATATGTAGACCCCGCTGCTGCTGCTGCTGCTGCTGCTGCTGCTGCTGCTAAGTCACTTCAGTCGTGTCCGACTCTGTGTGACCCCATAGATGGAAGCCCACCAGGCTCCCCCATCCCTTGGATTCTCCAGGCAAGAACACTGGAGTGGGTTGCCATTTCCTTCTCCAGTGTGTGAAAGTGAAAAGTGAAAGTGAAGTCGCTCAGTCGCTTCCGACCCTTAGCGACCCCATGGACTGCAGCCCACCAGGCTCCTCCATCCATGGGATTTTCCAGGCAAGAGTACTGGAGTGGCTTGCCATTGCCTTCTCCAGTAGACCCCGCTACTGTGGAACAAATTCTATAAAGTCCTTTTCACGCAGGTGAATCAATTATCATAGAAATGAGAATACCTTTCTGGCCCCAACCCTCCAAATAAAGGTGAGAAACACACAACAGTTCCACTATAATAAATGGGAGGAATCAAACCTTTTTGATCATTTCCACCCAAATAAAATCAGTGAGGCACAAATTTGTCTCTGAAAAGAGGTAGTGGAAACCTGAAGAGGTTCACATTTCTAGCCAAGTTGTAAGGGGTTACCATCGTAAATCTTTGTGTAGCTGTCACTCAGCATTGAGTAAGCTCTCTATAGGTATCTATTAATGTGGGCTTCCCTGGTGGCTCACATGGTAGAGAGTCCAGCTGCACTGCAGGAGACCCGAGTTCAATCCCTGGAGAAGGGAATGACAACCCACTCCAGTATTCTTGCCTGGAGAATCCCATGGACAGAGGAGCCTGGCAGGCTACAGTCCATGGGGTCACAAAGAGTCGGACACAACTTGAGTGACTAATACTTCTACACTTTCACCTATATCTACTGATAATGATAATGATGATGGTAGTGAAGACAAGGGTGATGACATTGATTGTGACAGTGTTAGTAATATACTTTATCAACAGGTCATCTATAATGCAAGTGGGTTCTTAGCTAAAAATAGAGACACTCTTCCCACCGATATTGTGCTCCTTTTGAGGTCATCAGAAAACAGTGTAATTCGACAACTAGTCAACCATCCTCTGACAAGAACAGGTAAGCTGAGGCAATTTCCTTCCATTTTTTTGTATGTGTGAGTTGGTTTTTAGTTTTGTAAAGAAGCTAGGTTTCCAGTAAAGTGTTTGAAGCGCTCACCAGAAAGATTGGGGGTGTTCGAGCTTCTCATTAGAAGAGTATAGTCACCCCCAGAGAGTTTAGAACTATCTGCTGCGTCAGGAGTGGGCAGTGTGGGATGATGCATCGAGATTCCAAGTTTAGTGAGTTCTGCCTTATTGATTAAAAAGTCACATGCCTTTGTTTCAACCAACTATATAATCTTTGCATTTGCTTTAAAAGTGTAATTTGGTTTGTTTTTCTTTACTGGTGCTTAACATTATTCTCTGCACTTCATTTTTTATGGTTGGAGTTATAGTTGAGATATAATTCAACTATAGTTTATAGTTGAGGCATAACTGATATAGAATAAGCAGCACATACTTAGTAAAATTTGATGAGGCCTTGACATACATAGACTCCTGTAAAACCATCACCACAGGTAATAGTGACAAGTTCATTATCCCCAAATGCTGTTTCCTCTTGAGTCTTTATTGTCCTTGATTCCAGTCCTTCATGCCCCTATCCAATTGTTTCAGCATCATTTGTTAAAAAGGTTATTCTTTTCCCTAATACGTTGCTTGGGCATCCTTGGAGAGATAGAGAAGGAGAGACTGTTTATTTCTGGGCTGTATTGTGTATCACTGATATTTGTCTGTCTTTATGCCAATAATACACTTCTTGATCACTGGAGCTTTATTAAAAATTTTGAAATCAGGTAATACAAGTCACCCAGCTTTGTTCTTCTTTTCCAGAGTTGTTCAGGTGTGATTATAATTCCTTTGCCTTTCCATGTAAATTTAAAATGAAGTTTGTCAATTTCTACCCAAAATGCTGGTGAAACTTTGATTGGATTACCCTGAAACTATAGATTAGTTTGGGGATATCTGCTGTCTTCATAATATTGAGTCCTCCAATCAGGGAGCACAATATGCTTATTTTTCAAGTCTTCCTTAATTTCTGTCAGCAACATTTTGTAGTTGTCAGTGTACAAGTCTTGCATGTTTTCTTATAATAGCAGTCAAATTATCTACTATTATATCACATTCTATGCTCTAATAAATGGTGCTTTTTAGTTCAAACTTTGTATGTTCCTAGTATATGGAAATCCAGTTGATTTTTGTGTATTGATCTTTTGCCCTGCAATGTTGCTAAACTCATGTTAGAGTAGCTTTTTTTTTGTAAATTACGTAGGTTTTCTACGTAGATGGTGATGTCATCTGGGACTAAAGTGTTTGCCCTTTCTTTTTCATTCTTTTTATGCTGTGTTTCTTCATGTTGCCTGGTTGCACTGTCCGGAATCACAGATACAATTGTTGAATACAAGTGATTAAAGTGAACATTCTTGGCTTATTCCTGATCTTGGAGGAAGCTGTCAGATTTTCCCTATTAACTATGATATGTTTGCTATACGTTTTTCATAAATGTCCTTAATCAGGAGGAAGTTGCTTTCTGTTTCTAGTTTGCTAAGTTTTTATCAAGCATGCATGTTTGAATTTTGTCAAATGCATTTTCTGCATCTACTGAGATGATTATTTGTTTTTACTTTGTTTTGTTTTTAAAATCTATAAAAATGGTGAGTTGCATGTATTGGTTTTTGAACATTATACTAACTTTAATTCCTGGGAAAATCTTGACATGGTCATGATGCATTCGACTATGTATTGCCAGATTCAATTTGCTAACCTTTTGTTAAGAATTTTTGCATCTATGTTCATGAGGAATATTGGACTGTAGTTTTCGTATAATTTTTTTTTTCTGATTTTGGAATCAGAATAGTGCTGGTCTCATAGAATGAATTGAGAAATAATGCTTCCTCTTCAATTTTCAGGAAAAATAGGGTGAATATTCGTGAGTCACTCAGTCGTGTCTGAGTCTTTGCAAATTCTCCAGGCCAGAATACTGGAGTGGGTAGCCTTTCTCTTCTCCAGGGCATCTTCCCAACCCAAGAATCAACCCTTGTCTCCTGCATTGCAGGCAGATTCTTTACCAGCTGAGCCACAGGGGAAGCCCAAGAATACTGGAGGGGGTAGCCTCTCCCTTCTCCAGCAGATCTTCCCAACCCAGGAATCAAACCGGGTCTCCTGCATTGCAGGCAGATTCTTTACCAACTGAGCTATGACGGAAGCCCCCAGGGTGAATATTATTTGTTTCTAAATGACTTCGTAGAATTCACCAGGGATGTCATCTGAACCTGAAAGGTTTTTGTATGTGACAAGGCTTTTAACTACAGATTCAACTCTTTGATAAATACAAAGCTATTCAAGTTATTTTATTTTTGAATTAGCTTTAGAGTAGTTTTATCTTTCAAGAAATTTTGTTTAATCTGTGCTTTCAAATTTATTGACATAAAGTTGATAATAATCTCTTATTACCCTTTTGATATTTGTAGATCATGAGGTTATATCTGTTCTCTCATTCCTGATATAAATAACTTGTGTCCTCTCTCATTTTATTTTTGATAGATTTCCTAGAGATTTACCAATTTTATTGATATTCTTGAAGAACCAACTTATAGTTTCATTGATTTTACCTATTGAATTTTTCATTTTATTTTATTGATTTCTTGGTTTTGTTTTTTTTTTTTTGCTTTTGTCTTATTGTTTTCTTCTTTTCCCTTTGGGGTTTATTTTGCCTTCTAATTTCTAAGGTGAAAACTTAAGTCATTGATTTAAGAAAATTTCTTCTTTTTGAATATAGGGTTTTTAAAAAAATTAATTTATTTATTTTAATTGGAGGCTAATTACTTTACAATATTGTAGTGGTTTTTGCCATACATTGACATGAATCAGCCATGGGTGTACATGTGTCCCCCATCATGAACCCCCCTCAAATATAGGTTTTTAAAAGCAATGATTCTATCCTAATTAATGTGCTCTTCTCACTTTGTATATTCATCATGCTTCCAAGAAATCTCTAAGTCGGTGGTCATTTTTTCCCCAAGTAAATTTTCTTTTCCAAAACTTTCCCTGGTAATCGTAAACAAAAACAAAACAAAAAACCCACTAAGCATAATCCCCGAAGCTGCCCTTCTGACAATGCTTGGTGACCATCTCTGTCCACTCACCTGTGTCCAAAAGAGTCTCATTTCAAGAGTCACCTGTGCAGAGGCAGTTTCAGCCCAGCAGAAAAGCCATGCTCTCGCCCCAGAGCTTTTCCTGAAGGGATGAGGGGAGGGGAATGAGACCAGAGCAGTGGCACTGCCAGCCACAGCCCAGGCAGGGTTCCTTACTGCACCCTTAGCTCAGAGCCAACCTTCTGGAGCCACCAAAAGACAAACAAACAAACAAAAAGTGAAAGATTTGCCAAAACACTTAGCCTCTACTTATCGCTTAAAAGGACAAAAGAAAACAGTCTTCCTGAAGTGACACTGAATTCTGGAGATATTTCAAACACTTCTACTAGGATGATAAACTCATGGATCGTAGGTTGGTTGGTGTACTGTACTTGGTGGGGGCGGTGGGAAGGGAGAGCAAGGAGTGAAAAACAGCTAACATTTCCGGGCACCCACCTCACGCCAGACCCACTGTCATGTCATCAAAATCCCGTGAGGTGGGCTTTATCATCCCCATTTTATGGACTCACACTGTGACTCAGAGACCAAGTAAATAATCCACAATTTAAGCACTACAGCTGGTATGTAAACCCAGGTCTTCCTGGCTTCAAAGGACATAATATTTTCACTACACCATGAGTTTTCATAACCTCGATGGTGTACAGTTATATAGCCCAGCACCAGGCACATATTTCTGAATGTTAAGTTGAAAATGTCCTTTGTTCTCAACCATTTTGATTTGCATATAATTACTTCATGTGAATTAATGATCCATATGATTTTTAAGCTTCATTGTAAAACTGATGTTTGCATTAAGGAAAAGCTCGGGATTTCTCTAGCAGTCCAGTGGTTAAGACTTCGCCTTCCAACGCAGGGGCTTGCAGGTTTGATCCCTGGCAGGTATCATGGCCAAGAAACCAAAACAAAATAGAAGTAATATTGTAACAAATTCAATAAAGACTTTCTACATTAAAAAAAATCTTAAAAAAAAAGAAAATCTCAGGTGCTATTTAAAACACACACACAAAAAAGCAAATTTCTCCCTTTGTCCTAATCACCCCATATCTTGTAGCGGGTAAAAGGATATCTAACACTTACCTCTATTAAGCTGGAAGTTTTACTGTTTTCTGAATTTAACACTAGTTATAGATTTTCGAGTAATATTATTTAATTTCTAAGTGTCTCAATGACTATTTAACTAAGCGTGCATATTGTGGGACCAGCAATTCTTATTTTAACTTTCAAGTGGAGGAAAGTCGCCATTAAAGATTCTAAACATTGCTAGAATTTTGTTAAGGATTTTTGCATCTATGTTCATCAGTGATATTGGCCTATAGTTTTCTTTTTTTGTGGGGTCTTTACCAGGTTTTGGGATTAGGGTGATGGTGGCCTCATAGAATGAGTTTGGAAGTTTCCCTTCCTCAGCTATTTTCTGGAAGAGTTTGAGTAGAATAGGTGTTAGCTCTTCTCTAAATTTTTGGTAGAATTCAGCTGTGAAGCCGTCTGGACCTGGGCTTTTGTTTGCTGGGAGATTTTTGATTACAGTTTCAATTTCCGTGCTTGTGATGGGTTTGTTCAGATTTTCTATTTCTTCCTGGTTCAGTTTTGGAAAGTTGTACTTTTCTAGGAATTTGTCCATTTCTTCCAGGTTATTCATTTTATTGCCATATAATTGCTGATAGTATTCTCTAATAATCCTTTGTATTTCTGTGTTGTCAGTTGTGATCTCTCCATTTTCATTTCTAATTTTATTGATTTGGTTCTTCTCCCTTTGTTTCTTGATGAGTCTGGCTAGTGGTTTGTCAATTTTATTCACCTTCTCAAAGAACCGGCTTTTGGCTTTGTTGATTTTTGCTATGGTCTCTTTTGTTTCTTTTGCATTTATCTCTGCCCTAATTTTTATGATTTCTTTCCTTCTACTGACCCTGGGGTTCTTCATTTCTTCCTTTTCTAGTTGCTTTAGATGTAGAGTTAGGTTATTTAGTTGACTTTTTTCTTGTTTCTTGAGGTATGCCTGTATTGTTATGAACTTCCCCCTTAGCACTGCTTTTGAATCCAACAACACATTAAGAAGATCATACATCATGACCAAGTGGGCTTTATCCCAGGAATGCAAGGATTCTTCAATATACGCAAATCAATCAACGTAATACACCACATTAACAAACTGAAAAATAAAAATCATATGATTATCTCAATAGATGCAGAGAAAGTCTTCGACAAAATTCA
Organism: Moschus berezovskii; assembly: GCF_049115385.1. Lineage (NCBI taxonomy): Eukaryota > Metazoa > Chordata > Mammalia > Artiodactyla > Moschidae > Moschus > Moschus berezovskii. Next base: position 58,284,055 of record NC_142474.1, on the reverse strand, counting down.
ACATCCATTTTTGATAAAAACTCTCCAGAAAGTGGGAATTGAAGGGACATACCTCAACATAATAAAAGCTATATATGACAAACCCACAGCAAACATTATCCTCAATGGTGAAAAACTGAAAGCATTTCCCCTAAAGTCAGGAACAAGACAAGGGTGCCCACTCTCACCACTACTATTCAACATAGTTCTGGAAGTTTTGGCCACAGCAATCAGAGCAGAAAAAGACATAAAAGGAATACAAATTGGAAAAGAAGAAGTAAAGCTTTCACTGTTCGCTGATGACATGATCCTCTACACAGAAAACCCTAAAGACTCTACCAGAAAACTACTAGAGCTAATCAATGATTACAGCAAAGTTGCAGGATATAAAATCAACACACAGAAATCCCTTGCATTCCTATACACTAATAATGAGAAAATAGAAAGAGAAATTAAGGACACTATTCCATTCACTGTTGCAATGAAAACAATTAAATACTTAGGAATATATCTACCTAAGGAAACAAAAGACTTGTACATAGAAAACTATAAAACACTAGTGAAAGTAATCAAAGAGGACATGAATAGATGTAGAAATATACCGTGTTCGTGGATTGGAAGAATAAATATTGTAAAAATGAGTATACTACCCAAAGTAATTTATACATTCAATGCAATCCCTATCAAGCTACCAACAATATTTTTCACAGAACTAGAACAAATAATCTCACAATTTGTATGGAAATACAAAAAACCTCGAATAGCCAAAGCAATCTTGAGGAAGAAGAATGGAACTGGGGGAATTAACCTGCCGGACTTCAGGCTCTATTACAAAGCCACAGTCATCAAGACAGTATGGTACTGGCATAAAGACAGAAATATAGATCAATGGAACAAAATAGAAAGCCCAGAGATAAACCCACGCTCCTATGGACACCTTATCTTCGACAAAGGAGGCAAGAATATAAAATGGAGAAAAGACAGTCTCTTTAACAAGTGGTGCTGGGAAAACTGGTCAGCCACTTGCAAAAGAATGAAACTAGAACACTTCCTAACACCATACACCAAAATAAACTCAAAATGGATTAAAGATCTAAATGTAAGACCAGAAACTATAAAACTCCTAGAGGAGAACGTAGGCAAAACACTCTCCGACATAAATCACAGCAGGATCCTCCAAGACCCACCTCCCAGAATATTGGAAATAAAAGCAAAAATAAACAAATGGGACCTAATTAAAATCAAAAGCTTCTGCACAGCAAAGGAAACTCTAAGCAAGGTGAGAAGACAACCTTCAGAATGGGAGACAATAATAGCAAATGAAGCAACTGATAAAGGATTAATCTCCAAATTATACAAGCAGCTCCTGCAGCTTAATTCCAGAAAACTAAGTGACCCAATCAAAAAATGGGCCAAAGAACTAAACAGACATTTCTCCAAAGAAGACATAAAGATGGCTAACAAACACATGAAAAAATGCTCAACATCCCTCATCATCAGAGAAATGCAAATCAAAACCACAATGAGATACCATTTCACACCAGTCAGAATGGCTGCTATCCAAAAGTCTACATGCAATAAGTGCTGGAGAGGGTGTGGAGAGAAGGGAACCCTCTTACACTGTTGGTGGGAATGCAAACTAGTACAGCCACTATGGAGAACAGTGTGGAGATTCCTCAGAAAACTGGAAATAGAACTGCCATATGATCCAGCGATCGCACTCCTGGGCATACACACCGAGGAAACCAGAATTGAAAGAGACACATGTACTCCAATGTTCATTGCAGCACTGTTTATAATAGCCAGGACATGGAAGCAACCTAGATGTCCATCTGCAGATGAATGGATAAGAAAGCTTTGGTACATATACACAATGGAGTATTTCTCAGCCATCAAAAAGAATGCATTTGAATCAGTTTTAATGAGGTGGATGAAATTGGAGCCAATTATACAGAGTGAAGTAAGCCAGAAAGAAGAACATCAATACCGTATATTAACGCATATATATGGAATTTAGAAAAATGGTAACCTGAACCCTGTATAAGAGACTGCAAAAGAGACATAGGCATTTAGAACAGTCTTTGGGACTCTGTGGGAGAGGGTGAAGGTGGAATGATTGGAGAGAATGGAATTGTAGCATGTATATTATCATAAGTGACCACTCCAGGTTCGACGCATAAATTTTCCTCTGTTCAAAAAAAAATAAAATAAAATAAAGATTCTAAACAGTATGTGTATTTTCTCTACATTCCCATAGGTAATCTGCCACATTCTCAAACTAAAAACATAATAAACTATCAAATGAGGACTTCAGAAAAATCAATCAACCTGACAAAGGTAAGAAAATGTTTTTCATGGCAGTAAGTCTAAGAACCTAACCTTCTCATACAATGGCAATATTTGTATGAGAAGGCCTAACAGCCTTTCCCTTCATTTTCTCTTTTTGATCTTTCTTTTCTACTTCAACAGATATTGCTATGTTCATAGTACTGCTTGTCACTTAAATAATCATGCATTTCTGATATAGTCCAAACTCCTCTTTTATAATTAGTTTTAATGTTACTCTAAGACCAACTAAATATGTGTTAGCTAAAGTCAGAGATACTCACATCCCATGGAAAACTGATTAAAATCCCAGAGACTGACAGAGACTGACAAAACAATTACTTTAAAAATTCAGCGTTTTGTCATTTTATGTATGTGAAAGGGTAGACTAAGGAAGGTTCCACGTGCTCCCTGTAGATCATAAAGTACAACAGATGCTGAAGCATCACTGTCTTTCTTGGTCTTAGGGTGAAACTGGAGAAGCCACTCGTCACGTGAGAGAGACAACCAACATGAAAACACAAACAGTTGCATCCTATTTTAGAGTAAGATGTGACATTATGATGTGTTGTGCTTAAGCATGTTATTTATTCTGAATGAGAGTTGCTGGTTAAAAGTAAGTAATAAATATCAGAATGCCAGTTAAAAGTAAGTAATAAATATCAGAATGCTTTTAGCAAAGAAGAATTTTTGTTGTATTTCATTCACTATCTGTTAGATAGAGGATATATTAGGTATTGTCAAAAGCCTATGGATTGGTTGACTTTGGTATTTTATCAATAAAATTATTGTATGCTAGATCAGTCTTAAGGGAGGTCCATAGCTCGGCGAAGGCAATGGCAAGCCACTCCAGTACTCTTGCCGAGAAAATCCCATGGATGGAGCAGCCTGGTAGGCTAAGGGTCGGACACGACTGAGTGACTTCACTTTCACTTTTCACTTTCACACATTGGAGAAGGAAATGGCAACCCACTCCAGTGTTCTTGCCTGGAGAATCCCAGGGACGGGGGAGCCTGGTGGGCTTCCGTCTATGGGGTCACACAGAGTCGGACATGACTGAAGTGACTTAGCAGCAGCATAGCTTGGTTACAATTTTTCCATAGAACCAAGCACATTTTCACTAGAATAAAACCTAAAGACGTTTATCATTCAATGATATGATAACCATCAATCCTTCTTCAAGCCCTGAGTGATCTTAGGATGGACAGACAGATGGGACAGGATCAAGCATTCATCTCCATCAATACCTCCCTTTACCTGGACGAGCCGAAAACCTCAAGAGAAAAAGAGAACCAGTGTAGACTTGGGGCAAGGAGCAGGGACATGCAGTAACGTGCCAAGGAAGTGATCCACTGTGACCTCAACATGGAATCAAGGGGACTTTTCTTCCTGAGACAAGACAGGAGATAGCAAAGAAAAGAAGCCCTTTGTTCTCTCTGTGTACTGGAGAACCTACCCTGCCTTCATTACTGGTTCCTGGTCTTGTTTATATCTTGTTTATATCTTCTGATGAAATGGTAGTTAACCAGGCAATAAAAATGAATAAGATGCCACCTGAAACTTAGAAATTATTAATTCCATGTAACATGGAGGGAGAGGAGGAAATTGGGTTAAATTTACCCTGTGTTCAGTGAATAAATCCAGTTCTCAACAAAGTCATGAAATACTTTTAAAAATAACTGGGTAACTTTATTATTTTTTCAGGTCCTAAGCTTGTAGCAGACTGTGTGTGCCTAATCACCTTTGAGTATCACCTCATGCATTTATATGCTGAATATCTCATTTGCTTCAGGTACATCCACCTTAGAGCAGGCTCCAGCACAGCTGAATGAGAGTATTTACAGCCAGATTATTTCTTTTGCTTTAAGTGAGTTATGCAAGACCATTATCATACCACTGTTGTTGACATCAAACACTGTGTGTATGTTAACCCATTCATTCATAAAGTTGTTTTATACCTCAGGCTGCAGTGAAAATGGATATATTCCATATAGTATATAATATATTTTAAGTATATAACATATGTATGTGTTCCATACAGTATGTGACATATTTTCAGTTATTTTTCATTCTGCAGAGGATGAATATAATGTAGCGCTCTGCCTTGGTCCCTAAGAAACTCCGATGCCAAAGTTTCAGGGAGCTCTTGCTCAGAATGCCAGCAGACATGTCCATCACACTTCTATCTCTAGTGCCTGAAAAATGTGGGACTAAAGTGGTCATGACTCACGTTAGAGAGTGAGTCACTTTCATTACTCACTCTCATTACAGAGAAATGTAAAGAAAAGGCCCCCATAGTGTCAGAGCCCTGCTGTTTGAAGAAGCTCACAGTTGGGTCTCAGTGCCCATGAGGAAGCCTTGCAAATCCAGTGCTTTGTCAGTTGCCCAGTTCTAGGATTTAGTTTGCACTGGCTTCATCACCCAGGCTTGAAATGTCCATCAGTAAAGGAGATTCAGCTAGCATCAGCTATCTCTGTCCATATATTCAGCAGTTGTGATCCTGGTCTTTGACATACTGGAGTTGACTTTAAAAATATTCACAGCCTAAATGTTGAGAGTTATGCTTTATTCAGCGGGAATTTTTAGGACTTCAAGCCTGAGAGACAGCATCTCTAGTAACCCTGAGAGAACTGCTCTGAAGAGATGAGGAGAGAGCCAGGGTATATAGAAGTTTACCAACAAAGGGCAGGTAGTCCGAACATCAAAAGATTATTGTTGAATAAAGAAAACCGGATATCTGAAGTTGAGGAATTTAGTGCTTTTCTGTGTATAGGAAGATACAAGAGTCTGGGTTCACTGAAATTATTCCTTTGATATGCACTTCACCTATCTGGGGCCAATATTCTGTGTATTCACATCTTGAATTTTCTCATGACTCACTGTAGGGAGTGGCTGCAGTTGGATGGCTGCTAGATGGCCAGTGTTCTTTCCTTCCTGAGTTCCCTAGAGCTCACCAGCTCACCATCAGTGGTGGCTGCAATTGCTAATGACTGTGACATCCTTCGGTTACTGGTATGGCAGGAAATATTCCATTTCTCACTAGTTTTCTGAGATTCCACTTTTAGCTGAACCATGATTATGCTACTGTGTTGCTGGCTATCCAGCAATTGGCTGCTGTTTTAATAAGGTATTGCTGCAGAAGACAGTTTTCGTATCTGTCTGATTTAAATATTTCTAAAATAAGAAAATCATCAAACCAGAGCATATTAGAGTACCTAAGTACCTAATGGATTTGCTTGTTTTTATAACTGTGTCTTCCCTGGGGAAGGGCATGGCAACCGACTTCAGTATTCTTGCCTGGAGAATCCTTTGGACAGAGGAGCCTGGTGGGCTACAGTCCGTGGAGTCTCAAAGAGTGGCTGAAGTGACTTAGCACACACACACATAACTGTGTCTTATATATTAAAGTGCATTAACTTCTCAGTCCTTGTTTTAACCTAGGAGATGATAACTGACAAAGACTTTGTACTTTCTTAGGAAAAAAAAAAGAGCTAGACAAGGAAATTAATAGTATAAGGAGGAAACCAAATTGTGTGCCTAAATATTGTAATTTGTCAAGTTCCCATGAGAGGATATAATTACTTCCAAACAAACTATATCAAAAATAATATTCAGGGCCTTTCCAGTCGTCCAGTATTCTGGCCTGGAGAATTCCATGGACTGTATAGCCCACGGGGTCGCAAAGAGTCGGACACGATTGAGTGACTTTCACTTCACTTCCAGTCCCAAGCACCAACCTTGAAATTAATATGTAACATTTTCATGTTAATTAAGCCTATTAATAAAAGTTGTGGTAAGAGAAAACACTCCAGTACTCTTGCCTAGAAAATCCCATGGACGGAGGAGCCTGGTAGGCTGCAGTCCATGGGGTCACTACGAGTCAGACATGACCGAGTGACTTCACTTTCACTTTTCACTTTCACACATTGGAGAAGGAAATGGCAACCCACTCCAGTGTTCTTGCCTGGAGAATCCCAGGGATGGGGCAGCCTGGTGGGCTGCCGTCTATGGGGTCACACAGAGTCGGACACGACTGAAGTGACTTAGCAGCAGCAGCAGCAAGAGAAAACAATATTATCTATTAATGAAAGTTGCCTCAAGAATTTATAGGAAACCTTTTAATACATACATTCCTAGCTATTGCTTCTACATTTTTAATAGTAAATATCATAAATATAGTATATTTTTAAAAATATAATATAAATACAATTTTTATTAATGCATATGTTAATTATATGCATTAATTAAAGTATATATTACTGTATAACACTGTTTTCAGATTTTATTCTTATAATTAAAAGAAAGATGTGCAGGCTGCTAAGTGTTTATATGCTGTGCTGGAGATTTTATTTTTGTTGCATATTACAGTATTCTCTGATGGATTTGTTATCTAAAATGGTGGTCGGCCAACCTCACTTCATCCGCTGCTTCAAACCAAACAATGAACGTCAGGCAAGAAAATATGACAAAGAAAAGGTTGTGCTCCAGCTTCGCTACACAGGCATTCTGGAAACAGCGAGAATCCGAAGACTGGGATATTCACATCGGATACTTTTTGCCAACTTTATAAAACGGTGTGTGAACTTCTTTTTAAGTTTCCTTGGACATTTTATATAAAAATTCTTGAGAAGAATGATAGGAAACAGAAAGAAAATGACTCAGATGTTCTAGAAAGAAGGCATAAAAATGATTATGCATCAAAAGAGAAGGTAACTCTTAACAGGGGCTGGAATTGTCTGTTGTCAGCTGGGAAACCCAGGTAACATAGGGAAATTCTCCATTCTGTACATGAAAGCAGGTAACCCACATGTTCTTGAGTTTCAAATTGCAAATTAAAATTTGACCTTATCATCACACTTTTCATTTTTCTAAAGAGTTCATCTTTAACTTGCTCAACTATCAATATAAATAACATTAATATAATCTTAAGAGAAGTACCCTTAAACTTCAGTGACTATTTTTATACACAAGGCATTGTGCTAAATACTGTGGAAGACAGTGAATTTTTTTTTCTTTATTGTATTGTAAGCACAATAACCAACTTTTAGTACATTAGAAATCAAAAGGAAGTTGTGATTATCTGTACTTTTTTTAAGATTCAGTAGACCTTAAATGTGGCTTATAGATTTTTTAACATGAAGTTCAACAGCTAAAAAAGCAATTATGTACTTGGAATATACTGGAATTAACCTAATTTAGATTAATAATTTCAAAATAAAGTCCATTTTTTTCTTTTTTGTATGGTACCTCTTTCACAAGGTTATTTGTGATGTTAAATGAGACAGCATATTTATTTGCTTTTTGGCTATGTCCCATGGAGTATCTTAGTTCCCCGACTGGAGATTGAACCCATGCCTCCTGTAGTGTAAGCATGGAGTCCTAACCACTGGACTGCCAAGGAATCCCCTTTTTTCTATTTCTCTACCTGTATCTAGTCTCGTGGCCCAGACAGTAAAGAATCTGCCTGCAATGCAGGAGACCCAGGTTTGATCCCTATTTGGGAAGATCCCCTGGAAAAGGGAATGGCTATCCCCACTCCAGTATTCTTGCGTGGAGAATCCTGTGGACAGAGGAGTCTGGCAGGCTACAGTCCATGGGGTCGCAGAGTCAAACATGACTGAGCGACTAACACTTTCACTTTCACATCTAGTCTGGAAGGCAGTGAATTGTAACCCTTACTTGGTCCTCAAGAATGAACAATCCAGTTAGGTTTCTCAGAGCCATAGATGTGGAAAGTTAGTAAACAGTGCAGGCAGGGTAATAAATACCAAAATCCAAAGAGATGGTTTATGGTGTAAGAGTTTAGGAAAGTGAAGGATGATCTCCGCAAAGGCTGATAAGAGCATATCAAGAAAAAGTGCTGCACTGGGATCTGGTGGGGGGCATGGTTTATGGAGAAGATAGGAAGGGGCCATCTCTGTGTACAGGTTGGTGCTCCGAATACCAGAGGGACGTGGGTGAGACTGGCTCAGCAGTGTGTGTTAGTGAAGTGACAAGAGTGATAGAGATGGGATCACATGGGAAAACTGATCGGGTTAATGTTATGAAGAGAGAGCCCTGAATGCTAAACTAAATCAGTAGTTTCAAAACTATCCATGGTTTTACAACAGGGACTATAGAAGAGCTGAACCTATTTTCTTGATGATTTTGTAGTTGATGTATTACTTATTTTGGAGATGGAAGTGGCAACCCACTCCAGTATTCTTGCCTGGAGAATCCTATGGACAGAGTAACCTGGTGGGCTACAGTTTGTGAAGTTGCAAAGAGTTGGATGTGACTGAGCAATTGAGCATTACTTATTTGGAAGGTCAGAAGTGAGAATAAGTTTTTAAATATGTTTCCAACCCCATGCTATTATAGAATAGCAAATTGCTACATGAAAAGTGAATAAGGGAAAAAACTAAATTTCTGGAGAACATGTGAATAGTTGTTCTGAATCTAGAAAGCTCCAGAAATAAAGGCTAATAAGCCTTTTCTCTGTCACAAATTTGAAAACTGTCATCCAAATTGGCATAGACTCTTAGGAAGGCAGGACAGTTTGCAAAGGCCCTGTGGATGTGTAAATAGGACTAAATAACCCTCCCTGTCCAGCCTTATCCTTTGACTAACCCTCCTTGTAAGATGTAAAATCATCAGACCCTTTGTCCATTCTGTTATGGATAAACTCTTCTATTGTGTGACAAAGAGATAATCCTAAAGGAAGACACACAACTTGAACTTACTTTGCACAAGACACTGGGTTTTTACTGTAGTTATTTCTAATGAGCCCTTATATTATACTAAAACGCTACTGAAGCTGGATCCATTTTTCCACCAGTCACTGATGCACAGCTGTTTGGCTGTCAGAGCCCTAACACAAATAGAATTTAGCGAAGGGAGAAGTACACATGCTTTAAAGTGAGAAAATCCAGACTTGAATCCCAATTCTGCCACTTATGCTAAACGTGTGACCTTGTTCAGCATTACTTAGTACCGTTCGAGCCTCAGTCTTCCCGTCTGCAGCTAAGGGTGATGATGTTAGTTAGCATCTACTGTATAGGTGGTTATGAGCGCTGAATGATGCAATATTTATGAAGGCTACAGATAGAACCAAGTGTGGACAATACATTTCAGCTATAACTATCTTCATTATTGTTTTTGCTTCGGTCCCAAACTCCCCAAATTACTTAATACCTCCTGTGCTGTGGTCTCAAATGCCACCATATAAACCTTGAAGTGAACCCATAAAAACAAAGTAGAGTCAGTATGTTGGCTTTAAATCAAGAGGCGCAACAAAGCACAAGCTGGTTGGATACAGTGAGTGAGGAATAGGGGAGAATCTAGGATGATGTGTAGATTCCTAGTTTTAGAGCCTTTTAAGAAGGGTGAAGAATCCGCCTGCAACGCGGGAGACCTGGGTTCAATCCCTGGGTTGGGAAGATCCCCTGGAGAAGGGAAGGCTAGCCACTCCAGTATTCTGGCCTGGAGAATTCCATGGACTGTATAGTCCATGGGGTTGCAAAGAGTCAGACACTACTGAGTGACTTTCACTTTTAAGAAGGGTTGACATCATTCGCAGAGATAGGCACTAGCAGAGGAAAGAAAAGGTGATGCATTTTGCTGAGTCTAAAGTGTCTGTGGGATAAGCAGGTGGGGGTGTCTTGCAGGCAGCCAGGAGTAATGTGTTTCCTGTTTATGAAAACAGAGCTGAGGATGTATGTGTAGGAATCGTCACATATAGGGAACAGTTAGAGCCATGCATGTAGATGACACACATGGAGAGAGCTTAAAAAGAAACGGAACTCAGAAAAATCTAACATTTATTGGCAAGTCCAAATATGAGGCCTGTTGAAGAGACCGAGAGGGAGAAGGAAAAATGGGAGGCCAAGGTGGGATGGGAATGCTGGGGACACAAGGAAAGAACACTTAGGATTAGCATGGAAAAAAGATGGCTAAGGCTTTATCACTAAAAGATCATATCTTGAAAAGGAATCCCTGAAGTGAAAAACACAAATTATACAAGTAGTCAGTCTGGAATTCAGTTTACTGAAGAATTGTTCTAAGAAGCCTGAAGGACCCACTAGGCTTCTGAGACTCTGAACTTTTATGAAATACTAACCGGCCCTCTCTCCCTTTCAAAGGTACCAGGTTCTCTGCTACAAGTGGTGCGAAGAGCCTCCATTGAGCCCTGACACGTGTGCCGCCATTTTGGAAAAAGCTGGTCTTGATAACTGGGCTCTTGGGAAAACCAAAGTAATGTTTTCATGTAATTCTCAAGGAAAAAAAGTAATACTTACAGTGGATGTATGGAAAATTACATATTGCAATGATAGAAAATATCATGGCTTTTTATGTTATAGACTCTCTAACTTGTAATAGGGAAAGAAAATTGATTAAATTCATAAAGGTTTCTTTCTTCAGCAGAATTAAATATTTTGCTCTCATACAGATTTCTTTTAATAAATTCAAGAAAAATATATCTTGAAGATTTATCCCTGTAAGGGTGGAACGTATGAGTCTAGAAAAAAATTTTTGTCTGTTTTATTACCACCAAATATAGTCAGAAAGCTGTTGAAAATCATAATGAATTCAGTAGGATCCTGTTTTTCCTTTTTTCCTAATTCTCAAATCTATTTCTGTTGTAAACTTGAAATTTATCTGGAGTGAAATATTATTACTAGACTCACTATAGGATTTGGATACTGGAATGTTTATGGATCAAATTTGAGAGCCTATGAGATCTTAGTTTATTTAATCCCTTAAAGAATGAAGTACAAAATCATAATCCATTTTGAATACGAAAGTAAGACAGATGGTTTCTTGGAAAAAGGATGCATTTGCTTCTCAGATATCCTCAGAGAGTTACAAACAAGGTGGAGATAAGAAGATAAACACGGTACCAGGTCCTGGGAGGACACTAAATGTATCATTGGGGAGGATGGAGGAAGAGCCAAGCTAAGGCAGATGTACTCAGATTGTCCACTCAAGAGTAACTGCTATCAGCCACACCATAGATGTGGACTGAAATTCCACATTTGCCAAGAAATTTGTATTAGCTTCAGGATGTTTGGGTCAGGATTTTCATAATGTTCAGATGAAAAGTTAGGCCTGTTAGTTATCTGTTTTATATATAGTAGTATCTATTTGTCAATCCCAGTCTCCTAATTTATCCCCCCACTCATTTCCTCCTTGATAACCATTAGTTTTCTACATCTGTGACTCTATTTCTGTTTTGTGAATAAATTCATTTGTACTATATTTTTTAGATTCCACATATAAGCAATATCATATGATATTTGTCTTTCTTGTGACTGATTCACTTTGCTGTACAGCAAGAACTAATACAACATTGTAAATCAGCTGTACTCCCATAAAAATTAATTTAAAAAAAGACAAGTTAGTCCTGTAAAAATTTAGGGAATTTTTAAGTGTTTCATCTTATACAAGTGTTCTCCATGTTCAGTGAAGTGAAAGTTGCTCAGTCATGTCCAACTCTTTGTGAACCCGTGGACTAAGCAGTCCCAGGAATTCTCCAGGCCAGCATACTGGAGTGGGTAGCCTTTCCCTTCTCCAGGGGATCTTCCCAACCCAGGGATCGAACCCAGGTCTCCCGCATTACGGGCAGATTCTTTACCAGCTGAGCCACAAGGGATGCCCATAAACACTGGAGTGGGTAGCCTATCCCTTCTCTTGTGGATCTTCCCGATACTGGACTCAAACAAGGGTCTCCCGCATTGCAGGTGGATTCTTTACCAACTGAGCTATCAGGGAAGCCCATATTCCGTCTTCAGTAGTCCATATTTACCTTAGTATTTAGTGAGGGGAATTTCTGAGCATTAAAAAGATATTTTTTAATCTGTATTTTTCTCACACCATTTTCTTTCAGATTCTCACAAATATGAATTTTTCTGGCTGAAATCTCATGATTTATGGTCTGAACCACATGCCTAACTTCAAATGGAGTTTTAACTTGTAAAAAGGCCTTTGCAATTCTAGTTTTTCATGATATTTAAGTAGCATTTTAAAGCTATTTGTATTTTTCCACTTCACCTTTTCCAACTCATTAGGATGGATTCAATATAAGAACATTTCTAATGTTGTGCAAAAAAAAAATGACCTTTTTAGATAGATTGAATTTTAAATGAATTGTAAACAGTAGAATGGACTAAATATATTAACGTCTAGAGTCTTGTAGAAATTAAAACTAAATTCAGTCAAGACCTGCAATGTTAGACTGTTGGCCCTTGGTGCCAAGCTTCAAAGTACGGGAGAGTTTTATAGTAAGGGTCACCAGGTCTCATGACTCAGCTCTTAAATTTGAATTTAAATGACTTTCTTAGTGGATCCGGTCAACTCCCTTTGATGTGATTTTCATTAATACATTCAACCATTAAAAGAAAAAATATACCTTCCTGTTTCCTGGGGGAGGCTGAAAACTCTTAGCTGAGAACAACTCCAAGTCTTCAGGCTCCCCTGTTGCTTCCATTCATTTTGATTTTAGAATCATCGAAAATCAGCCCTCTGGTCTTTATGGTGGCCACTGGGTTCAGGGAGAAAGTTGTTCATTCTCCATGGGGCCCTTTCTCTGCCTTATTCTTTCCACTTACAACTCTGTGAGCCCCTGAGGGCAATGCCCCTGGTATCCTTGCAGAAAGTGCCCCTGGTATCCTTCAGAAAAGTGTATAGCATAGGTCTCAATAAGCAATTGGTGAATGAACTCCTATAATTGTCCTCTCTCTTACAAATAGGTTTGTAAGAATTTTTCAGTTTGGGGAATTGTTTCCTTTCAAAACAGCATAAAAATTAGCTTTGCCCAGAGTATCTATTGCTAAAACTTTGATGAAAGAGTTTGATATCTTCCACTCATACTGGGCCATCCAACAAAACCTAGATACCTATTTCAAAGAAACAGTATGATTGTTAAACTATGTGACAGTGAAAGTGTTAGTCGTTCAGTCATGTCAGACTCTGCGACCTCAAAGAGGCACTGTCTTCAAACATAAAAATCTATAAGGTGATAGCAACATCCAGGCCAAAGAAGCAAAAGATAGTGATTTCCAAAGTAAAAAAAAATATTTTGAACATAACCTGGTCTTCTGAGTACCACACAACTGTTTCATACCTGCATGCCATAGTTTGATTTGCATTTTAATTCTTTTAAGGTGTTCCTTAAGTATTATCATGTGGAACAGTTAAATTTAATGCGAAAGGAAGCCATTGACAAGCTGATTTTGATTCAAGCCTGTGTCAGAGGATTCTTGGGTTCAAGAAGATACCAAAAAATACGGGAGAAAAGGAAAGAGAGCGCTATAATAATACAGTCAGGTAACCACTCAGAGCATCTCACTGTGTAATAAAATATGATGCTATGTTTAGATGTAGGCATGAAATCAGATCTTACTTCCAAACCTCCAGTCTTATGTAGGTTTTGTGTTTAATTTCAATTGATACTTTCTCTGTATTAAATCTGAATGATTGTTTCAGAGATTGACACTTTTAATATCCGAATAAATGTTTTATTTTAAACAGAATAATTTTTAAATTTGCTGTCACAATGAAACACAATTGACCTATTGTGAAAGATACTGAATTAATTGTACATTTCAAGAATCATATTATTATAACCCATTGGACAATATCATTTTCCCTATTTTATTCCAAAGGTTACACTTGGCATAATTTTAGACAAATTAATGAAATCTCATTTTGTTAAAGGGCATCCACTTCTTTCTATTAACCATAGAGAAAGAATATTTATAGTCATATTTCACAAGTTTTTATTAAACATATTAATAGAGTTTGGATTTCACTTTCTGTTTTTTCTGTAAGAAGCAAAATTTAGAATCCAGCATGGCTTGATACAGTATCATTTAAAGACTTTCGACTAAATATCCATACTAAGAAGTGTATTTTACTCTGTAACCCAATATACATACTATGCACAATGCACTCTGATAGTTTTCTATTCTGATTTATTCCATTTCATTTCTAGACGCTACATTTGGCCCAGTAAATCGATTTTATGACCCACCATTTATTTGCAGCCTACATTCTGAAGAACACTACCATGGTGGGCAGAGCAGCTAACATTCAGGAGATTCGAGGTCCACTTCTGTCAGTCTGTAAAAACTCATCAACTTTTAAGCCCTTTTGATGACTCACTGGGTCATCAAAAATGAAAACCCTGTAACTGAGATTTAATTCTTATTCCTCAATTCCAAACTTCATAAAACACTGAGAAAAGAGATTTTTCATAACTCACTTGAAAGTGAAACATGACCTAATATTCATAGTCCTTTATTCACCCAAGTTAGTAACAATTATGTGTTTTTCTGGCAAAATAATCATGTGTTTGATTATGGAATGCTGAATTGCCATGGGAAATGTTACCAAATATATGTTAATTTGTCCTGAGTTACTTTTCTAACAATTTTTTTTTAAACTTTAAATCTGAATTTTGAAATAATATCTGGCTCCAAAGATAATTGGCCAAAAGGTCCAAGCCATGTACTTAGATAATAGGGGTTTTCTCTCATGAATAGTTTGAACATGACAAAAATGAAAGGAACATAAACATCAGCCGATTTTAAACAAATGAGTGAATTCATTTTGTCTTTTTCATCAACTTAGGTCATCTCTATCATTTTAGTTTCATATTAATACTCCCCTTAACATGAAAGGTACTTTAATTATTCTCTTGCTAAACTTGTCATCTGGAACAGTCTTGTTAATGAGTCCCATATTTTTTACAAACCTATTCTATTTGTAGTCTTTAATTTTATTTTCCTCTTTGATATTGATGGTCAAAACTCATTTGTTTCTACCCATTGAAATAATATTTATTATGTATTATAATTAATATTACTCCGGGCTTCATATGTTTCAGCTGCAAGAGGCCATCTAGCCAGGAAACAAAGGAAGGAAATTGTTAACACACAAAGCACAGCAGTAAAAACCATTCAGGCTCAAGATCAGGAGTTTGACTACAAGAAAAACTTTGCAAATAAAAGGTAAAATAATATTCATTCTTATACTCTCTTGACATTATAGATTTTTCACACTGGAAAGTCATGAAATAAAGTCCACAGTCTTTCTCATACCCAACCGGGTTCCTAACAGTGAGGCATCAAATGTCAGTGGACACCCCGTGGCCACTTCTGTGTCCTTTATTCTATTTGAGAGTTTGTTGGCATTTCATTCCAATGACCACACTTTCCTTCTTAAGAAAGATCTTATTTTCAAATTAAGGGAATTCCAAGTATCCTTTGGAAAGGATATTAATAAAGGCACAGCTGTGAAATTTTGGCCAGCATATTACAAGATCATGAACTGTATCAGGAACACTGCTTTTCCTTTAATTTTGTAAGATATTTTCTGTGATCCGTAGACATGGAGGTTATCAAAGTACAGCATGCCAGCCTAATGAACATCCCCAATACTCGTCTCAAATCTAGATATAATTTCTACACTATATAGTTTACACACTTCTCACTGTAGGTACTTTGTTTGGAAAAGGACACATCTCTTTATTTTTAATTGGGATATAGTTGCTTTACAATGTTGTATTAGTTTCTTTTCTACAGTGAAGTGAGTCAGCTGTATGTATACGCATATCTCCTCCTTCTTGGACCTTCTTCATATCCCCTCCTTCATTCTACTCATCTAAGTCAGCATAGAGCACTGAACTGAGCTCTCTGTGCTATATAGCAAGTTCCCATTAGCTATTTATTTTACACATGGCAGTCCAAATACATCAGTTCCATTCTCTTCATTCCATCCCCCTTCACCCCATGTCCTGTCCATTCTCTATGTCTGCATCTCTATTCCTGCCTGCAAATAAATTCATCTATACCATGTTTCTAGGTTTCATGTGTATGTATTAATATGCAATATTGGTTTTTCTCCTTGAAGTAATTAAATTCCTAGAATTTTGATACCTCAGCAAGTGAAATTATTCTAGGTTATTTCTCACTCTTAAGTTGATGCTGGTTTTCTCTTTATCTGAGTAGCCAGCACGGTTGTCCCTAGAGAGGACAATTTGGGGAAACACTTGATTATTGTGACATGATAAGTTTTTAATTTTGAGTTTTTTTTGTCTCTTTTGCTTTTCTCCCAACATAACATGTGCTATTACTGAACAAGGTAATAAACTCTAGTTTAGTATCATGTATTCTGATGCAATATATTTTACACAGGGAATCTTTTGTGAAGAAACAGACAGAGAATTCAGTCTCTGCTAATGAAACCATCATTCCAGCTCCAAATATTAATAATAAAGGGAATACATCTGTAGTGAAGACTTGTACTTTCAAAGCTGAGGGGGAAGCCACGAATGCTATGGAAAGTAACAACAGAGGATATCAGACTCAGAAAAAAATGAACAACATGTATGAGGAAGAGGCTAAGCAAGAGCTATATCTGGTGCAGGATGCTTGGGCAGAAGCAAACACCAGTAACAAGTATATGAAAGACTTGGAAGAAAATAGTGAGATAAGGAAAATAGGAAAGGAGGACACAGTGGTCCAGAATTTTTATCAGAAGTACACAGAGGAAAGGAATTTCGAAGACTGGAAAGCCGCATGTCTAGAACAGAAGGCCCTATCAGAAAGGCCAAGTTACCCAGGACTTTGGTCAGCAGACAAGGAGACTCCAGGTCCTAACAAGTCTTCTTGCAAAAAGACATTAGAACCTTGTCTCAGCCAGAGGTCGGTTTGTCAAAATGAAAATAGCAAGGACAAAGAAAAGAAGACATCTGTGATCACCCAGAATGCACCTGTATGCAGCCGTCAGAGGAGCCATCTGAGCCACAGGGCAGTCCAGGAGGGGCAGGTGAAACCAGCCACGCAAGCCCAGGAAGAAGACAGAGCTGCGGTGTTCATTCAGAGCAAATACCGGGGCTATAAGAGGAGGCAGCAGTTACGGAAGGACAGGATGTCTTCTTTTAGAAATCAAAAGGTCATTGCAACACCGATAGAAGTAGCAAGAAATACTCACAATTTGCATTCCTACCGCACAAAACTTGAGGACTCCTGTAACATTGGGATGAAGAGTGATAAAGTCGCAAAAGCACTTTCAGAAAAAGAAGCGTGTGATTTGGCAATTTTTTCAAAACAGGTACGTAAATGAACAGATGTGTTTACTAGTACAGGTCTCTAGGAACTCCACAATAACTGAGTTAAACAAACAATTGGTAACTGTTTCATCTGTTTTTATGAGACTGCAAACCTTTTCAATAAAATGTTTCAGAGGCTGTGCTATTCAAATAGCCATATATTTTAAAGCAATTTTCTATGATAAAAACAGTATAAAATATGATAGAAGTCCAGTATAATAAGGAGACTAGTCACTGAGTGATACAGCCCACTAAAATGCTGGCATTTGACAATGCAAATTTCCACGTTTCTGAGATCTCCCATTATAGTGTTAAAAAAACATTTTCAAAATCTTCTAGAGTCTATACTTTCTCTACCCCATATTTTAAGAAGGCATAATTAATGCATCAGAATCAGGTGAGTACCATTACTGAACACATGTGCAATGAAGATGAACATCTGCATGTTCTAGCATAACAACAATGAGGAACCATAAAGAAAAATCACAAAGGAAAATTCCCTCTTGAAGAGTATCTCATGCTCTTTGTAGGTGTGTTTCAACTGTTTGTAAAAGGGGCAGTAGAACTTCTGAGTGTGCAGTAAGTCCCCCAGATACAAAGGAGTTCCATTCCAAGTGTATGTTCATAAGTCCAGTTTGTTCCTAAGTTCAGCAGAGTTAGCCTAAGTACCCAACTAATGCAGTCAGTTATATATATTGTAATGTCACAGGTTTACAATACTTTTCACACAAATAATATATAAAAACAAAAAATAAAAACATTTTTAATCTTTCAGTACAGTACTTGGAGAAGTAGAGTAGTACCATACAACAGTTGGCCTTCAGGGGCTGTCATCGAGTGAACAGGCAATAAATAAAGATACTGCAGTAGTGTCCTCTACACAGTGCCATGCAGTAAAGTACACAAAAGCATAGCTACTTGTAGAAGATACTCGCACCTGACAGTGTATGCCAGGCATGTGACCGTATGTGATTGGACATGTGAAAGCACGTTTGCATCTTTGAAAGTTCACAGCTTGAAGGTTTGTATGTAGGGCACTTACTGTACATGGAACTCTGATAAATTAGTGCTACAGATAGATCACGGGCTTCCCTGGTGGCTCAGAGGTTAAAAGCGCCTGCCTGCAATGTGGGGGACCTGGGTTCGATCCCTGGGTCAGGAAGATACCCTGGAGAAGGAAATGGCAACCCACTCCAGTATTCTTGCCTGGAGAACCCCATGGATGGAGGATCCTGGTGGACTACAGTCCATGGGGTGGTAAAGAGTCGGACACGACTGAGCAACTTCACTTCACTTCACTTCACAGATAGATCACAGGCACGGCCTTGTCCCTGTCCCCTTCAGGCTTTCTCTCTTTCTAGGTATTTGACCTTGAGAAGATCCCTTTAGGTGTCAGCACCCTTATATTCTCCTGTGTAAAGTGAAGGAGTTTCACTAGATGACCTCTAAAATGCGTATTGTAAATGAGTAGGTACTACCAGGGAAGTCAATAGTGTATGAAATCATAGAAGAAATAGCATAATGGGTTAGAAATATCATAATTAGTTATTACCTATTACTCCTGAGTCCCTAATCTCTATTTATTGTCTGATGGTGGCTGAGCCCACAAGAAACACAGTAACTGCCCATGGACACCCCCAGACTGCTATGGATGTGCCCTGAACATCTCCAGTCTCTAGCTATTCATAGACCAGTCATTGATAAATTCATCTTCTTCCTGTCCTTTTCTGTTTAAGCACATGGAAATAATGAGTTTAATATACATGCAGCCTTTCCTTTCCTTGTGATTAACATGCTCACTCTAAAGACCAAAGCAGAGATTAGGACCCTGACCTGCTCTGGAACTGAGACGTTCAGGAGATATATAGTAGCTGGGCATCTACCTAGAGCTGCCTAATAATACCATGGGAATGGACTCAGTGCTCATGCGAGCAGTGGTAGACAAGTAGGAGCCCCACTCAACCTAGCAGGTTGTGTTACCAGACAGGGTAGAGAGAGGGGCCCAAGATGGAACGAGGAAGAAAGTAGCTTTATCCTATGATATCCCTTATATGTGAAATCGAAAAATAAATGATGCAGATGAACTCACAAACCAGAAACAGACTCACAGACTTAGAGAGCGAACTCATGATTGCTGGGGGAAGGATGAGGGGAAGGGATAGTTAGGGAGTTTGGGATGGACATGTACACTCTGGTATATTTAAAATGGATAACCAACAAGGACATACTGTGCAGCACAGGGAACGCTGCTCGATGTTATATGGCAGCCTGGATGGGAGGGGAGTTTGAGGGAAAATGGATACATGTACATGTATGGCTGAGTCCCTTCGCTGTTCACCTGAAACGGTCACATTGTTAATCAGCTATACCCCAATACAAAATAAAGTTTTTAAAAAATTAAAAAATAAAGCCAAGTGAAGAAGCCTGGACAGGAAAGGAGGGAGTGAATGCAGTCTAAGTCAGCAGACGGGTTCCTCAGGGTAAAAGAAAAGCCAGGGCAGCAGAATGGTTAAGTAGGGAAGACAGAGCTCAGGGACTCCAGGAAGGAGTTACCAGTAGAGATTGCTTCTGGAGGGTGATGTGTTTGGCAGTTTGGATTGGAAAATGTGAGATGGTGCACAGAACAGGAAGTTTCATCAAGTGAGCTCTCTATCTGACCTGCTGCAGGGTCAGGGTAAGTCCCGGAGAAGAAGGACATGAGAAACCCACAGGGAGCTGATCAGAAATTGATCAGATCCCCAGAGTGTCTGTGGAGATGGCTGAAGTCCTTTCTTTGATTTAATTGGACACCTGACTTTCTTTTTTAGGTCTCAAAGCTATCTGAAGAATATTTCATTCTGCAGAAAAAACTGAATGAAATGATCTTGTCACAGCAACTGAAGCCTCTTTATTTTGGAGTCTATCCTCATAAGCCAATTACTAGACGAGTTTCTTCTCATCAGTGCATCTCAGGTAAAAATGGGTAGGGTTGGAACTTCCAGAAGGGACAGGCAAAGCCAGGTACTTGATTTGTTTGTTAGTTGCCTACCTTTATTCTGTGGAAGATTTGAAGTGACTGTGTTCTATCTTCGCAGGAACCTTCATTTCAGTTCATTTTTTTTATGTTGATATACACTTTTCCAGAATATTCCACATATCTCCTGCCTTTTCTGATTTTGTTCTTTTTCTTTTTGCCTCCTTTATATACACTTTAACTAGAATTTGGCTTAGGACACAAGAAGGAAATAGAAAGGGATGAAGTTGAGGATGGGAGGCAGAGAGCAAGGTACAATTTTGATAAGAGGGAACAAACAAGTGAAATATATCTATTTCTTCTGTTGAAATCTGTACATTAAGTAGAGGTATGAATCTAGAAGGTTCAGATTCATGGACCTAGATGCACTATTAAATTTTCTTCTTATCAACCTAAGTCACACTCTGCCCCCATTCACTAAACCAGTATATAATGTCCAAAGGAAAACTGAGGAACTAAGTATGAAGTTTAAAAATAAAACAGTCAACCAACTGCTTGTTTTATGTCTCTGTTTTGATAAAATTGTTATACATTGAATTTGATAGGACTTAACTGCGCCTGCATTTTTCTTGAGAGAAATATGGTACAGGATTTATATAACTGGAGAGTGGCCATTTGATCAGAGTCTATGCTGTTGTAGTCAGAAGTGTACAATGGCATCGCATTATTTCTTTGAATAATGTACAGAGTTGCTCCTTTTTCAGGGGGAGATGTTTTTCTTCTTAATTATGGTGTACCTGGCAATTTGTGTTGACCATTGTGAAGAGAAGAAGAAGATTAATTGTAGGAAAAATATACCCTGGTAACACAAAAGCATATTTTCTTTCTCTCTTTTCCCAAAGAGGTTATGACTGTCCAACAGGCTATATTTTTTTAATTGGTTGCAAGGTTAACAAAAAAGGACACTACCGTAATCCCCATGCTTCATTTACACAGTACCATCAGTAAATTCAGCTCTGCATCATGGCAGCCCCTTGCCATGCCTACATACAATAGATGGAATGAAAATACTTTTGTGTTGCTTCTGTTTATTTCTAAGTTTTTATGGCATCTAGATTCATGTAGTAGTCCTAATATTTTCAGGTGTTACGGTGAGATTTTGTATTTTTTAGGTATGCCTCGCAACCCACTCCAGTGTTCTTGCCTGGAGAATCCCAGGGACAGAGGAGCCTGGTGGGCTTCCGTCTATGGGGTCACACAGAGTCGGACACGACTGAAGTGACTTAGCAGCAGCAGCAGCAGCATTTTAAATGCTGGCCCCTAGAAATGATTTTGTAAACTATCCAAGATTATATCTTTACATGTATCTGTAAATATATTTACATTCATGTGAAGGCCAAGTAGCTCGAATAATGTTGGTTCATATATATTACAGGAATATTTTAATTAAGAGTAGAAAGTAAAGAGATCAGAAGTTATACTGCTTCACACCCAACATACTCCAGTGAGCACTTGTCTTCCTAAACTTATTTGCTACTATTCTACCTTCATTAGAAATAATACTGGGACTTCACTGGTGGTCCAGTGATTAAGACTTCGCTTTCCAATCCAGGGGGTGTTAGTTCGATCCCTGGTTGTGAAGCTAAGATCCCACATGCCTTGCAGCTGAAAAACCAAAACATAAAACAGAAGCAATATTGAAACAAATTCAAAAAGGACTTTAAAAATGGTCCACATAAAAAAAATCTTTAAAAAAGGAAATAATACTAATTCCCCCCAAATCTTTCATAACAACAACCTTCAGTATCCAAAAACAAATGATTTTGTTTACAACTTTACAATTCAGTGAGTATCATTTATGTTTATCATTTTAATTATATTAAATGCTAACATAAAAGATCAATTTGCCTAACATAGGTTTACACTGAATTATTGATTTTTGGTGAGTTAATGGATTTAATTTTGGCAAAACAGTTGACTTAGAAGCCTTAAATGGAGACAGCTAAATTTTTTGCACCCAAATTATGTCTTCTCATTCTATAATTTTTACCTGTTCTAAACTACAGAAAACACGGAGCTTCCATGAAAGCAGCAAGCAATGAACACTGTATTTCTCTCTAACTTCCTGTTAAATTTCATATTTAAAAATGCATGAACAAAAAGACTAAGCATGTCTGCAGCACTGAAAACAGTTTTTTTTTTTTACATATTTTGACACCTTATTACTTAGCTACACGAGATCAATTCAAAGGGAAATTCCATAGCATATTTGATAAAATAATATAGTCAACAAAGTAAATTCACATAGTTTATTTATAATTTCATACCAGATAGAGAAAATGCCTTCTTAAATATCCAGTATATTTTAAAAATTTTCTTATAACTAGACATAACTGAACTAGTACATAAACTCCCAAATATCAGAATTGAACCAAATTACATTTTCTGATAATGCTTAAATTTTTCTGATTTGAGGAGAATAAATAAAAATCTTACCTTATACAGAATACCCCAATATTAACCAGACATATTAACGATTTAAATGTGAGAAATAAATTAAGAGAAACCAAATAATATGAACTGACTATTTCACAATCTCTGCTTAGGAACCAACAAAGCATGAGAAGAAGTAATAAAAGGAATTACAGAGAAAAATAGTGGTTGATTTAGACTGAGCAAATGTTAAAACCTTCTAGAGATTAGAAAGTATCATTTCAAGTTAAAGAGCTACAGACAATCTGGATAAAATATTTAGAACAAATGGAAAAATGGTTGCCATATATAATGTAAAATGACCTCATAAATTGTAAGAAAAACACTAGCTCAATGGAAAAATGGGCACAAGACATTGATTTATTTATAGAAGAACAAATGCAAATGGAAAGCAAGCATATATAGAATCATTCTAGAAATTAAAAATATAAATTAAAGCAAGTTATTGTGTTTTACTCATCACGATGGCAGAGATGAAAAAATATATGAAAGTGATGAGAATAGGCTAGTTTAATTATCCTCAAACACTAATGGTAAGTCTAAAAACTCAACATTTCAGAAAGCGATTTAGCAATACGTAAAGAAAAGCTTTGAAATAGTTTCTATCATTCTCCCAGTAAACCCACTTATAAGAATGTAGCCTAAGGAGCTAATCAGAGCTGAAGGAGAAAAATTATGTACATGGCCAAAAATAAAATTAGGCAATAAGAAAATGATTAATAAGTAATGACACATTCATATATGGAATATAAACAGCCCTTAAAAATCATTTTTCAAAGAACCTTGGCAAACTGCTAGCTAATCTAGCTACGGGATACAAGACTGCAGAATTGGAATGAGAATCCTGTAAATAAGTCACTTAATCTTCCCCCGTGTCAATGGTTCACTAACAAGAGCATCCAATACAGAGCTATAGGGCAGGGGTCCCCAGCTTCCAGAATCTAATGTTTGATGATCTGAGGTGGAGCTGATGTAATAATAATAATAGAAGTAAAGTGCACAATAAATGTAATGTACTTGAATCATCCTGAAACCATTCATCTCTGCCCACCATCCATGGAAAAATCGTCTTCCATGAAACTGGTCCCTGCTTCCCAAAAGTTTGGGGACCCCTGCAAGATGCCAGGAGACTGGTGGAAGGGGGACCAAGTGTTTGCTCCCCAGTAGGGTGGATGCCCTCCATCCCTCCCTACCTTGGACCTTCAGAGTCCATTCTGTATAAAATGAAGAATCTGAGTAACGTTCTTGCAGCCTGCACAAGGCTTCCCCTCCAGGTGGGAGAACACTAGAATGCCATCTCCGATGGGTCATCTTTGCTGCCAGACTGTCTTGTTTTACCAAAAGCTTGCTTGCCATCTCCTAAGGTCATGCCTGTGACCAGACATGCCCTCAGAAGGAATAATGGGGTCGCAAAGAGTCGGACACGACTGAAGGACTGAACTGAACTGAATTCTGTGTTTTTTTTAAAAGACCAATTGGAGAAAATGACTAACAGTCAATAAATTATTTTCTAAAACTTGGCTCTTAGGAAAAAAAATTAATGTAGTTTTTCACCTCCGGCTATATACTCAGATATTTTTTCTGGTAGACTAAGACCTATATGATCTTGAAAAAAAACAACAAGAGGTTATTGGGGGTCTTTTAAATGCCACCCCTGACTTTTCTGTATTCTTCAGCCAGGTAAGCATGTATTTTTGTTGTGTGACTATCTTGTTAGTCCCATGGATGGTCATACACAGGATGCGTGCTCACAGCTCGGTGTGAGACTCAGCACAGGCGGCACTCTTCAGCCACCATCAGCATCATTGTGTGCGTTCCCCCTGTGTTTCTGGTGGGGTGTGCTCCTGTATGTATGCAATGTATGCAGGATGGCTGGGAGTGAGGGATAACCTAACTCCATGGACAAGAACAAAACTAACGAGCCTCTGAGGATTCTAATCCATGACTTTTGCCCAACAGAGGAGATGGGAGTAAATGACAGATAGGCAGTGAACACTTCCAAGAGACAGATGGTGGTCCAGAGAGGACGTCTGTGGGTCTCACCACACAAGCAAAGCTGCTTCATTCTCCTCTGTTCCTCCTGTGACCTTAGTTTAGAAGAGAATGTGAGGGACAGGCTGGGAGCAGCCTCTTCCCCAAACCTAAAACTGTAACTGAAAAGCTAAATGCTCACTTTTCAAAGTCCTGATACAGAGTTCTCAAATCTGAGGGGACAGAGAGCTCAAAGCCCATGAGCTGTAGGAGGACAGATCAGACTTGGCTCTAGGGCATCGGTGGTCAGCTGATGGAAAAAAAAGAGCCAAAGGTGGACATCTCTGGCAGTCCAGTGGTTAAGGCTTTGCCTGCCCATGGAGGGGTTGGCAAATTCAATCCCTGGTCGGGGAGTTAAGATCTCATATGCTTTGTGGGCAAAATACCAAAACATAAAGCAGGAGCAATATTGTAACAAATTCAGAAGACTTTTTAAAGGGTCCACATTAAAGGGGAAAAAAAAGGAAAAAGAAAAGGAAGAGCCAAAGTAGTTGTTGAGCAGGTTCAAATGGGGGTGGGGCTGGCAGCTGCCTTTTGAGGAGGTCACAGGGACCCTGGAGACAGATCTACTGAACACTAAGGCACACCTGAAGTGTTCTGGATACTTTGAGCAGAGGCACCTGCCCTTCTAATGCATCACCTCAGGAAAACTCCAAAAGAAGAAGGAAAACAAGTGGTCGGATCTAGAACGAGCATGAAAAGTGAAAATATCTCTGGGAACTCAGAGCATGAGGCAGCGCAAGGCAGAAAGGAGCACAGAGGGACTGAATCATCCACACAAGCTCGGAATCTGCACCCAGTTCTCTCCAAGCACACCTAGCCTGGCTGAAGGGCAGACAAGGTGAAAGGCAGAGAAAGCAGCTTCCTGAAGGCAGGTTGCAACCCAGACTTATGGTGAATCCTGCCTTTAACACATAGCCATGAGCATTCCTCCCTTCTAAGATTTCCTCTGGGTCCTTATATTGCTTGAAGTTCACAGACTGTCCATTTGTGAATAGAAATTTACCAAAACTGAAAGACAGATTTCTTAAGGAAATAACAGTAAGATGAATGCATTTCTGTGCTACTAATATCTGATTTAGACATGTGATACTTTGGCACATTATATTCTGCATGTTTACTTAAGTAAAATAGTATAATTATCATGAAATGAGAATAATGCTGAAATTTAATTTTCTAGAGCAAATATTGGCAATGAGTTTTAAGTCTGTCTTCTGCCTTCTGAATGCAAAATCTTGAGATCGGTCCTTTCATTATTTTTTAAATGTGCATTCCTGATAGACTCAAACACTTAATGAAATTATTAGCAGAACTACAATATAAATAAGTGTTTTACCTTCTGGCTATTTAGTATAGCAACAACCTTTAAGAGCTAATATGTATCATGCACGTCACACAAAATGGTCACAAACCTAATTGTTCTACTGCCAACGTTGATGTGTTGCTGGTAATTCGTGATTATAAATGTTTATGTCACTTTTATAATTAAGGAGTTAGGATGATGTTGGCAGGCAATGTTTGTACGCCCCCAAAGGAACAAAAATTTAGAAGGCAAAATAAACTTGTGCCTTTCTGAAATATTTGTATGCTGATAACCTCACGGGCAATTTGTTCTTCAAGAATACGAAATATTCTGGGTCGGTTTGATCTGAACGATCAGACTCTATTGAGTACATTCCTCAATAATTTTCACCTACTGGCTGCCCACATTATATGGTCGTAGCTGAAGGGAAGACACCTCTTCGGATTATTCAGCCCAAGCTTCACATTATCTTGGTGAATAAAAAAGTTAATTCTGCAAGATAAAAGAATTAATCAGAAATTCTGAAAATTCAACACCTTTTGAGATGATATATGTAATATGCACATTCCCTCATGCATGTTTATAATTTTATGTAAATGTGACCATCCCATACATTCCAGGATTCTTTTGAATTCATTACTTTTAAAATTTTCTCTCTGGTGTCTATAAATGTGATCTCATGTACCAAGATCTCATTTTCTTTTGTTTTATTCCAAAAATAACAGTAATGAATGATTGTCTTGCTTTTCTCTGGTCCACGTTGTTCCATGCCTTACACCACGATGATATACTCCCAACTAGCTGATCTTTGTCATCCAGCAATTTGCCATACATTTAAAACTGAATGAGGTGGATAACATTAGGATGTGAATGCTCTAGTGATAAGTTTGTTCACACAGTGGGCTGGGGCTGGGACTAGGAAGTTAGCCATCTGTGAGTCTCCATCCTGGTTAAAGTTGTCTTATGCTGGCAGTCATGGCTGCTTACACATATAAGTATGAAATATTCTTTGATTTGACTTGATTTGATTAGAAAGATTTGGAACAATTCGGTTTCTCTGTGTATTTCTACCTCTGAGGATTAGGAATTATTGTTGCCCCATTATTATATGCAGTAATGATCTAGTGATGCCCTTAAAGTCCCACTAGAAAATGTGTGCTTAGATATCTGTTGAATATAGGCCATTCCCCACTAAGCAGCTGCACCCCACTCCTTGCCCAACTTTGAAATATTTTTCGTGCAGACATTCCTGCACAGATGCGCTCAGGGATGGGGATCAAGAATCATGAAATATAGAAATTCTTTGTAAGAGGCCTATTGTTAGTCACTCAGTCCTGTCCAACTCTTTGCGACCCCATGGACTGTAGCCCGCCAGGCTCCTCTGTCCATGGGATTCTTCAGGCAAGAATACTGGAGTGGGTAGCCATTCTCTTCTGTAGGGTATCTTCCTGACCCAGGGATCAAACCCAGGTCTTCCACATTACAGGCAGATTCTTTACCGTCTGAGCCACCAGGGAAGCCCCAGGAGGCCTATTAGCTCTGTGCATAAAAAACGATTTGTAAGGAGCACTGACTGCCCCGTGTGAAGACCATCAGGAGCTCTGATGATGTTGCTACAGATTTGAGAACTTGGCTCTGTAAAAGAGCAAGGGAAGGAGGACAAACTTAATTCTTTCTTTGCCAGCATTTTTAAAGTCCAATCTAATAGTCTGAGATTGTAAATATTGGTGAAAGACTAGATTAGACTTTTAGAAAAAGAGGCCTGCCTGCAGACTAGCAGTCCCTTGGTTTGGGTCATAATATGAGGTAGTGCTTTAGAGTGAGGATCATGCAATGTGTGGATGGATGGATGGATAGGTGGGTCACTGTATAAGGCCAGCAACAGGGGATTCTGTGAGCGTTATCCTCCTTTTCTAAGATTTTATGGCAGTTTTTCTCCATGCCCGCCCCACTCATCCTCTGAGCTGCTATTCCATGTTACCAAACTGTGCCATTCTTTTCTTCCTTCTCAAAGTCCTAGACCCTCAGACAATTGGAAGGAAGCATGTGGTGAGGATTATGACAAGGGTTGGTGGGAGCAACAAAGGAATCTCTTCTTCAGTTTTAGCCCCAGTTGTATGTATATAATTTGTTCTTTAACCCTAAAGGAAAGCATTGCTTAATAATACCTTTCGTAATGGAGTCCTTATTTATGATCACCTTTCTTGTAGGTATCTCAAAAGGAGAGGAGCCAAAAATATTGAGACCCCCAAGGCGGGCCCGCAAACCCAAAACACTAAATAATTCTGAAGACTCCACATACTATTCTCTGCTTCATGTAAGTGTGTGTGTTAGGTGCTTAGTCGTTCATGTCCATCTCTTTGTGACCTCAGGGACTGTAGCCTGCCAGGCTTCTTTGTCCTTGGAATTCTCCAGGCAAGAAAACTGAAGTGGGTAGCCATTCCCTTCTCCAGCGTATCTTCCCCACCCAGGGATTGAACCTGCGTCCCCTGCATTACAGGCAGATTCTTTACCTTCTGAGCCACCACTGGCTCAATCTTATTATCAAATGGGAGCTGTAGTGTCTCCTCTAATGGCCAGTAAGGAAACTGACCACACAGTCCTGTCAAGGGAGGGCTCTTTGAAGGAGACACTCGTTGGTTTCTCCTTCCTGGCCCCTTCCCTGGTTGGCGACCTGGACACTTGCCTGTCCTCGCCTCTCTTCCTCAGGGTCCACCCCTCCCCCACAGGCCTCTGGCCTCCCAGGAGTTTTCTCTGCTAGTCCTTGAATCTGATATGCAAATATCAACTCAGATAGAAAAGAGCATCACAGCAGGAGCTCTCCAGAGAGGGACCTTAGTGTGAAAGGGTGAGTCTCCAAGGAAGGGAGGGAGAGAAGGAGATACTTATCGAGGACCTTTTAAATTCTAGGTCCAGAGTGACATGTGTTCACGAGCACTGTGAGATCGAATTCTAGAAAGAGCCTGGAAGGTGGCATCCCCATCTCCTGCATCAGGATTCTGAGATGTGGATGAGGCACTTCTGAGCCCTGAGGGCCGTTCACTATACTCAGGTCTTCTGATTCCACATCTGTTGAGTCATAGTGAACAGCCTGGGAGCTCTTGGCATCACCCCCGCCGGCCTGTCCTTCCTCTCAGGTTCCTGTTCTTCCGTTAATCCACCATCATCCACTTGGTTACCTACACCAGGTAACTGGGAGGCAGCCTGAGTCTTGCCTGCTGTCTCAAACCCAACATCAGATCAGTCACTCGAAAGCATGTCTTCTCCCCACAAAGGCTGGCTCTGATTCATCTTCCTCCTCTGGCTACCTTGGCAACTACTTTATTCCAGACTATCTCATTCCTCACCTGGATAGTTCAGACCCCACCTAATTGCCTCTAATCTCAGCCTCGCCCTGCATAGTGCCTTTAATAGCTTGGCCACTCCTGCCTCAAATCCAGATGCCTTCCTTGTTGGACCAGGGACAACTCTTCCTTCCAGCCCCACTGACCAGAGTTACTTACTGGCATCTCTGCTGGTGCACAGCCTCCCATGCCCCTGAGTCTTTTGCTCCTGCTGGTCCTTCTATTTGGAGTACTTATTCCCTTCCTCCTGCATGGTTGAGACAGCAACAATTCTCCATGTCCCAAAGAACCTAGCAAAGGTTTCCCATGAGCTGGAATTGTCTCCTATCTGCCCGGCATCAAATGAAGCTTGACTTCCAGATCAGCCTCTCCTAGTCCTCTTCCTTCTCTCTGGTGGTTTCTCTCCAGTTTCTTTGGAAGGGTCCTGTTCCCCTTGGTGTTGCCTAGGATTTAATCTTAGATTCTCTTCTCATCCCATTACCTTCAGACACTCATCAGCTGCCGTGACCTCAGTTTCTACCAATTTCTGAATCCTGGTCTCTGGCTCAGACCTCCCCCTCTCTCCAAATTCAAATACCAAAATACCTAGTGTTCATTTTACATATTCTATGTGATGGACAAAGGCACCCATACGTGTATATGTGTGTGTGTGTGTGCATATGTACACCTACATACTATGGATACACATATACACACACAGAGACCTATATACTGTAGGTATACACACACACCCACACGCATATGCAGGCAGAGTTTTATTGAGATGTAAGTCACATGCCATACAATTCACCCATCTAAACTATACAATTAAATGTTTTTCAGTGTAAATACAGAGTTGTACAACCATCACCACAATTTTACTTTATTTTTTCATTTATTTTCAAAATACAACTTTTAATTGAAATATACTTGATTTACAATGTTGTAAATCAGTATATATATTAAATATATATAGCTGACTCACAAGTGAGTCCCAACTCCCAAGAAGATTACTTTGTCATCATACTGTTATTTTTTAAATTAATATAAAGTGTTTTCATACATCTTAAATTATCGGTGACTGGAATCTGTTTTATAGCCCTGACTCTTGAAATCTGTGGCTGCAGTGAAACATAAAACAGAGAACACTAGTATATTATTATACATAAAAACACACCATGGGCTCATATTTATCTGGCCCTCACCTGGATTTGGGGAGGTTACACATTAAGTGAAATTTAAGCTGTGATGGAGCCCCATCCCCATTAAACATTAAAACACATTCTGTACTTTTAAATGGTTTTCATGAACATCATTCTCAAGTATGCTGCATATTTTAAGCCTTCTCTTCATGACCCAGGCCACTGTAGTCAGCAAAAATGTTTGTACTTTATTCACATCTGTGCTTATCAGAGAAGCTTCCTGACAGTGGTATCTAAAGCCGCACCTGCTTCTGTGTTTGCCTGGCCCAGCTTCATATTTCTCCATATCAGGTATAAATATGTGTCTCCGTGTTTCCTGTCTGACTCTCCCCTGTGAACTAGAAGTTTGAGGAAGACAGACTTTGCTCCTTCTTATAGCCCCACTGTTGCTCATCATGAGCCTATTTGCTAAAAAAACACAGGACATATTTAGACAAGATTCTCGGTGCTGCCAGACTGTGGACATGACAGCCCTCGTGCTTGCCTGACATGAGCAGCTGTGCTGACAGGTGTCTCACCTATTGATACAGCTTTTGTTTCTCCTTGGATGTCACCATTGACTGTGGTCATTCCAGCTGCCTTCATACCAACACCAGCTCTCTTCTGTGATGGGATTCTCTTAACCTCCTACATCTGGGAAATGTTGCTGTTGTCCTGTCCAAAATAAGAGTAAGCTGAGGTTGAGAATTGTGGCTTTGAGGACAGAATGTTAGCTGAATACTTCTGTCTGTTGTCACGGGGTGTGGTGTCTGCTCTAACATCCAGAAATTGTGCGGCCATCAGCAAAATGACTCAGGGCCAACAGCTTCCTCAAAAAGTGAGTGATGGACACAGTCCCATCACAAGTCCCTTCTGGTCCCATTATTTTTCTGGCGTCTTCAGGTGGTTTGATCAATCCCAGGTCCCTTTTTATTAATGTCTGCATTTTGGCTACTGTCTTAATCCTTGTAAAGACCTCTGAATACATAATACATTCATGTATTTCCAAAAGGAAAGTGAGAGTGTGTCCATCATGTTGTAATGGAGGTGAATTTTTTCAAGTTTTATCATAAAGCAAATTTCTTTATATGTCACAAGGGAAGAAGAAGGTGTAAAATGCAGTGACGGAGGAAGGGTTTCTTCAGAGTCTGCTGAACTCAGACCTCTGTTCTTTCAAAGGCTTCCTCAGAATACATCCTTACCAGTTCTCATTCTTAAGTCATCTCTATTTTCTTGTCTTTCTTCTTTACTCTGGTTTGGCAAGAACCCGCCACAGGACATTTGGTTCTTTATTTGCATTTTAAATTTCAGGTTTGCAATTTGTCATATCAAAACTTTTAATTGAGGACTTCCCTGTGGTCCAGTAGTTAACACGCCATACTTCTAACGCAGGGAGCATGGGTTCAATCTGTGGTCAGGGAACTAAGATCCTGTGGGTCATGCAGTATGGCCAAAATATAAGTAATAAATAAAAATTAAAATATACTTTAAAAAGCCTAATTCAAGACATCGTTGGTCTTAGCAATTCAAACATGCCTCATTTGATTGTGCTTCACAGGTAGTGTTTTTTTTTGGTTTTTTGTTTCACAAGTTGAAGTTTTGTGGAAACCATTCAGAAAGTATATTGGCACCATTTCCCCAACACAGTTTGCTCACTTCCTGTCTCTGTGTCCCATTTTGGTAATTTTTGAAATATTTCAGACCCTCTACCAGCGTTTTAATGACATTTTTTAGCAATAAAGTATGTTTAAAATTTTTAATTAAGGTATGCATTTTTTAGGTATAATGCTATTATGCACTTTATAATAGACTATAGTGTAGTATAAACTGGGCTTCCCTGGTGGTGCTAGTGGTAAAGAACCCTCCTGCCAATGCAAGAGAGATGTGAATTCGATCCCTGGGTCGAGAAGCTCCCTTGGAATGGGGGATGGCAACCCACTCCAGTATCACGCCTGGAGAATCCCTGTGAACAGAGGAGCCTGGAAGACTACAGTTCATAGGGTCGCTCAGAGTTGGGCACGACTGAAGCAACTTAGCACTCCTGCACATAGTGTAAACTGGCCATACCACACAGCATGTGGGATCTTAGTTCCCCAACCAGGGATCTAACTCACACCTCTCTTGCATTGCAAGTGCAGAGTCTTAACCACTGTACTGCCAGGGAAGTCCCAGGTAAATGTAACTTTTATGCCCCAGGAAACCAAAAAAAAAAAAATTGTGTTACATGCTTTATTGTGATACTCGCTTTATTGCAGTGGCCTGGAACCAAATTTGCAATATCTCTGAGATGAGTATGTAAGTGCCCTTAATATAAAGCCCCCAGTGATAAAATGCATATTAAATCCTCTTCTAGGTCTTTCAGTATCCTTCTTCATGATGAAGAATGCCATCACATACATCCCTAATTTTAGCCCTAGGGCTTAGGAACCTAAGAGACAATTAAATGTGAAGCTCTGTCTTAAAGTTCATCTTTCTCTCTATTTGTTATTTACAGCTCCTATTTTATTCCTTTGACTACATAATTGCTTCTGTTATAAGCCATTTTAAATAAATTTGGGAAAAATATACCACAGAATTACATTTCATAGGAGTATTCTAGCACAGATGAGAGCAAAAAAAAAAGTGCAGACAATATTTCTTCCTTTAAGAA
Organism: Moschus berezovskii; assembly: GCF_049115385.1. Classification (NCBI taxonomy): domain Eukaryota; kingdom Metazoa; phylum Chordata; class Mammalia; order Artiodactyla; family Moschidae; genus Moschus; species Moschus berezovskii. The sequence continues at coordinate 58,250,726 of NC_142474.1, read as the reverse complement.
TTCAGTAAGTGAGCACCAACTTGTCCATAGCATCTCCCAGACTGAAATACTGATCCAGAAGAAAATGTTGTCCTTGCCAGGGCAGAGCAGTATTTGATTCTTGGCTGTAGAAAGAGGATCTCTGTTACTCAGCATAATTCAGCATCTCTTCAGATTACAGAAAATTATTATAGAGAACAAGAGAGACATTTTTTCAGGACCCCTCAGATTAAAGCAGGAACAACCACAGCAAACACCACCCTGGTCCCAGGGGATCATTAGCTGAACTGCTGGGGGCCATTGTACCTCTTCTGGTATGTCATTGTAAGCACCTCCTAGCCTCGGGCTCTGGGTCAGGAATGTGAAGTTAACAGGAAATGTTAAGGAGGACAGGAATGTCTTTGGTGTCCTGCACCTTACATTATTTCCAGAATGATCCACTCCCAGACTTGATGCAGGTAAGCATTCACTTCTACTTCATCCACTGGCTACAATACCAACCATTAAGAAGAAAGCAAACTATGAACTTTTTGACTCATCTAACGTTTTAGGGTATTAAAATGATAAACGATGAGAAAAAAGTGATTCAGTGTATCTATAAAGATAACTTGGGAAAACCCTTCATATTGACAAACCATTATTATTAATAATTTCCATTTTTATTATCTTGCATTTTTAAGGTGTCAGTCAACTTGATGCTTGCATTAGTGTTGCCACAATTATTATATCTTCAGCTTGTTTGCAGTATTTGTTTCCTTAGTCTAAAATGACATATATACGCTTTTCAACATGTACATATAAAAGTTCAAATATATTGAGCTAGAACCCAATGAAATATAATTTTATATGTTAATACTATAGTAATATATCCATTAATTATATTAAGATCATAATATTATATAGGTTCTTTTTAATTGTTCTATTCCCTTTAGAAATCAATCCAAGAAGAAAAACGAAGACCAAGGAAAGATAGGTAATTATTATTTTTAAATTTTAATAACTCATCAACCCAAAATGTAAATCTGTATGTTCAAATTATGTTTAAAGGCCACCTATTTTATATGCATAGATTTGGAAAGTGGTGTGCTGTCAATAAATTTTAAATATGGAGTTTATATGTAACCTATAAGATCTTGCCTATTGGAAATATATATTTAGCTAAACCCAGAGCAGTAGGTGGCTCAGTGGTAAAGAATCCATCTGCCAATGCAAGAGGCACAGATTTGATTCCTGGGTTGGGAAAGACCCCCCTGGAGAAGGGAATGGCAACCCACTCCAGTATTCTTGCCTGGGAAATCCCATGGACAGAGGAGCCTGGCGGACTACAGTCCATGGGGTCACAAAGACTCAGACACAACTTAGGGACTAAGCACAAGCAGAAACGCAGTGCATGGTATGTATACTGAGAACTCAGACAGTTTCGAATAAATTGTACCATCCAATACAGAATTGTCCTTTCTTGTCCCATTAATATGGTTTTGATTGAGCTATTTGAACATGCTCATATTCATGAGCTTTCTTTCCCCAAACTCCTTTGTACTTCTTTGTTCTTCAACACGAGCTAAATCTTACATTTTATTGTGTAATGGTTATGGATTTGTCAGGAAGATGAAGTTTCTGACACCTGCCTGTGTGGCCCATTTCAATTCAAACTATTTCCCTTTCCCTGTAACATTTCATTCAGTCCACAGTTTTAATATCATCCCACTATTTCAATCAACTAATTTCCAGAAAGTGCTCAAAACAATTGAGAGTTCTTCTGAGAAGCATGAGTGGACAGAGTTCCCTATTTATGAATTGGTGACATTCTGAAAATGTGTTTACAAATTGGTTATCTTAACTTGAAAAGAGCTTTTCCCCAAAGGATGTAACACCTGGTAGTTTTCCAGACCTTTCGCTCTTGACCTCGGATGAAGTCCCATCAGATTACAGAGCACCACAGGAACTGGAAGCATAGCTTGAGTAGATCCACGAATAAAAATGGTTGAGGACACACCCTTGCATGTGTGTCATGGGCAGGAATTAAAATCTAGTACAGAAATTAATCCCCCAAAGACCGGGGGACAGGGAAGGACAGGGGTTGCCTGTGAAGGAAGTGAGGTAAGATCATGACGCCCTGTGTGCATCTATGGGCTGATGGATAAATTTGGGAAATGGTTGTGCTGGGACATAAAGGTCAGCTTTCCTCATAGTGGCCCAAGGGTCAGTTGTGAACTGTGGCCAAATGAGTATTTATAATCACGAACTATCTAGTAGCTGCTAGTTTTGTGCCAAGTTGGATGTGGTAGAAGTTGGAAAAGCATTTCCAGCAGCTAAATACTCTCTTAAATGTAAGAGGTGAGTGGTTTTTCTTTTTAACTTATGGTATGTACTATTTTTTGCACATCGCAAGACTTCTCTCATTCCTATTAGCATGCGTGTGTGACTTGATTACTGTAAATATTAATACTTTAAATGAAGAAACTGAGTATCTTATAAGTTTCGGTCAGTAGACAGCCTGATTCTGTGGTGTGTTTGGTCATTTGCAGTCAGGGGAAATTATTAGATCTGGAGGATTTCTATTATAAGGAGCTTTTGCCCAGTCATCCTGGACCAAAGGACCACAACCCTAGTTTAAGAGAACGAAGACAACAGCAAGAACTCCAGAACCAATGTTTCAAAGCTGATGAAAGGTAATAAATATATGTTAAAAGTACAGCATTTTGAATGTTATACTCACCATTCCATTTCTAGAGCACTTTCATTTATGTATGGACTAATCAGGCTACAGTCCATCCAGTCACAAAGAGTTGAATATGACTGAAGTGATTAAGCTTGCTAGCTTAACGACAAAGTGTTCTTACTGAATATTTCATCTTGTGATTGATATGTTGTTTAAAAGTAAAATCAAGGATTATGGTAGGTAATCAGATATCCCAGTTTTTCTAGCACAATCTCAGTGTTTACTTGTTCTCTTGGTGTAATCATCAATAGAATCTCCTTTTAAAATACCTTGGTTTCGATGGTAAATGAGATGGTCACACTAACTGCAAGCAATACCTGTCTTCAGTAGTAGCCACAACCTGTGTTTAAGCTCTAACCAATGTGATTTTATTTACTTATTGGTTTCTCGATGATGCTATGTAATTTCTTGGAATCGATGATGTCAGACCAAAAAAAAAATATTTGGGAGAAAGTTTCATACAGAAATGTGTATTTTGGATATGATTTTCACTTTGCCACCAGCTTTGATATTTAACTTAAACCATTTGTAGCTTACTTAGAATTTGGGGAATCTTTTTTTCTTTCCCCAAAAATTCTTGGTAAAGTTTTGAAATTGAGGGCACATAATAAGGTGGACATGTGGTAGAAGAAAAACGGGAGCAACACCAGGCAATATAAAGCTGTTTTTCCAACATTCTAAGTGAACATCCTGTTGGCCCAGGGCACTCAGACACCTCACCCACCTCTTTGACAGTGTGACATGTAGTTAACAGAAGAGGCTTTAGAGTCTTAGATTTGGGTCCTGATTCTGCTACTTAGTTACTGAGTAACCTTGCTCCTGTTACTGGGCCTCTCTAAGCTTCGTTTCCACATCTGCAAAAGGATTTACTAATTGCTTCTCCCTGTTTTTGGAGAGATGAAATGATGAAGGAGAATGTGATTAATGCCAGACATGGTGCTGGGGAGTTGTTCCATAAATGGCCACCATCATTCTCTTTATTTGCTTGTCCAGAACCAACCTGAACTATGATTTCTGCTCCTTGTCTCCAAAAGAAGATGTATTCTTCCATCTCAGAGCCGAGAACTGTTAACAGGTTGGAGCTTAGAGATGCTCCGGTCCAACCACAGAGCTCTATACGGGAACACACCAAATGCCCAGGAGATTAAAGGATGTGCCCAAAGCCCCACAGTGTGTGCGTGAACTAAAATCCAAGAGCTTTCAATCCCGGCTTAGTTGGCTTCTCACTGACTTAGCTGCTTCCCACTTTGACAGGCCAGTCTGCTCCTCTCTGGTGTGTTCTCCCCTCCCCCAGCAGCAGAAAAACATCTGCTGTGAACCTGTTCTGTCCTGACATTTCGGTGGCATCTGAGGATGTGAAGTCAGAGTTCACCAGACTAGAAGCTGGAAGCCTGCATCAGTGGAGTGCTCAGTTGTGCTCTCATCTTATTGTCTTTGCTCTAATCTCATTTATTCTTCCCAGGAGCTGGGGTGGGCTGGGGGTGTGGGTGGGGGAGTTACTCTCGCAGTCCTTTTTTTATAGCTGAGGAGGCTAAGCCTGCAAAGTTTCGTACTGCATATAGTCACCTAGATAAGTAATGGAAGTAAAATTTGAGCACAGGCCTTTGTGCGTTTAGAGTTGATGACTGTAGGCACCCACACTGGGGCTAGAGGAAGGAGAGATGCAGTGAATGCAGGGGTGCATAAGATACAGATAGAAGATCCTTATGTCCATATCTGGGGAGCTGGGCGCTAGAGAGAAAGTATGCTGATTTAACCATGCTGACCGGCAACTCCAAGGTGGCATGTTTCTAAACTAAGGGAGATTAAAGGGATAAACCACCAAGTGCAGTAGATCAACCTTGATACGATCTTGGCTTTAAAATAAAAAACAAAACAGAAAAACAGCCCTAAAAGATCTTTGGGGACAGTTAGAGAAGCTTCAGGCCAAACTATCTGTTGGGATATTTCATATATCTTATATATCTTAAATTATTATTTTATAAACAAATATATTACATCTTTTATATGTTTATACTGTGTAGAAATATGTGTGTGTGTTAGTTCCTCAGTCATGTCCAATTCTTTGTGACCCCATGGACTGCAGCCCACCAGGCCACCCTGTCCATCGAATTCTCCAGGCAGTACTAGAGTGGGATGCCATTTCCTTCTCCAATATATAGCAATATATAGTGCATATTTAGACTTCCCTGGTGGCTCAGATGGTAAAGCGTCTGCCTGCAATGCAGTGTTTACTTGTGATAATTCCTGGGTCGGGAAGATCCCCTGGAGAAGGAAATGGCAACCCACTCCAGTACTCTTGCCTGGAAAATCCCACGAACACAGTCCACAGGGTTGCAAAGACTCGGACACGACTAAGCGACTTCACTTCAGTGCATATTTATATGTAAATATTATTACATTATTCTGATAATTTATTACATCTATTTATATATATTTTGAACATATACACCCCAAATATTAGCATTAGTACACCAGAAAGGTATGAGCAGGTCTGGGTATCAAGGTCAACAGCAATGAAGAGTTGAGTGTCTTGTGAATTTAAATGAATGGAAGCAGGTGGCAGGTAGCCAGTGATTAGCGAGATGCGGGTCTGTACTCCTGGCTAAGACCAAACCTTCTGTTTGTGCACTGAATCCTAGTCCTTCCGTGTTCACCAGAACATTGTCCTGCAACTGTCCCCTCTCTCTTCTACACCTTGAATGTCTGTTCCCTTTACGGAATCATTTCTGACAGTCTGTGAACATGATGTAATTGGATGCATCATAAAAAGCACCCTTGACTCAATCTGGAAGTCCACCTTGACTTTCCACAGCACCGGTATTCCTGGTCTTCATTACGGCAGAAGAGCAATAGATGAATGTGATCCTGCCTCCTCCAGGTCATCTCTCCCCATCCTTTCTTGGGCCACCGCACTCAGGTTTCCATTCCCATCACTCCATGGCGACTGTCCCTGCCAAGATCATCCTATCTGGAGATGATCCTCAGTCCTTATCTCACCCTATAAGTAGCACGTGATGTTCTTTCTTCAAACATTTTCTTCACTGTCTTCCAGGGACAGTAAGTACATCTCTTGGTTTGCCCACTCCCTTACTGGCTGCTCCTTCTCATTCCCCTTGGCTGATTTCTTTTCATTTGCCTGACCTCTCAACACTGGAGAGTCTCATCCTTTGTATTATCACCGTATACTCTCATGATCTTAAATATCATCTATTTACCTAAAACTCTCAAGCTGAGAATACCCTGAGATCAGGGCTTATATATCCAACTGCCTATTCAGTATCTCCTCTTGAATATCTAGTATCCCAAAATTGAAACCAAAATCTTTTAACTCCCCCTGCCCCCCAATATACTCCTTCAGCAGCCTTCCCCATCTAATTAAATGGCAACCTCATTTTTCTTGTTTTAGGTAAAAACCTTGGAGACATTCTTAATTCCTTTCTTTTACACCCCACATCCATCCAGTGGACTCTTCCAGATCGACCTACCAAAATGACCAAAATCTTACCAGTTCTCAGCTACTCATGCTTGCTTAGACTATTGCTCAGTCTTTTCACAGGCCTCTTGACTTCCACTGAATCCCTCCGCTACTGAGAGACCTCCAGTGTCTCTCTTGTTCAAGTCCCTGCCATGGTCTCAAAGCTCCACGTTGTCTGTCTCACTGTCCCCTCCTTCCTCCTGCTCTCATCCCTTGCTCTTCTCCCCCTTTTGCTCCACTCCAGCCATAATGGCCTCCTTGCTGTGCCATGAACACAATATACACACTGTCATCTTAGGACCATAATGGGGATCTCCTGTCATCCTGAAATGACTGCCCTTCCCTGCTAGATCTGCCTGGCTCCCTCCTCCCCTTCTTCGGGTCTCCCAGCAGATGTCACCTTAACAGAGAGTCCTTTCCTGATCACCCTCTATGAAATTGCTTACACTCACACACATATACCCTCACCCACCTGGCTCTTCTTTGTAGAAGGCTTCCCAGCCTCCAACTCTCACCACCTGGAGTACTGGAGCTGTCCATGGTCCTCTCTCCTTCTAGACTGTAAACCCTGGGAGAGTAGGGACTTGTGTACACCCATCACCTACACCGGTAGCTGATATTTAGTAGGTGCTCCGTGAATAAATGAATTGATGAATAATGCTGCATTTTAGGGAGATCCCTGCTTCCCCCAGGCAAACTGCAGAACCTAAAGGTAATTGTTGGCAGGGTTTCCCTGCATTGGCTTCAGGAAGGTGGCCCAACAGCCTCACTGAAGATGCTGAAACATTGGAAGAGCTAACAGAGTGATTGGTCCGATTTGGGGGAAGCATTTAGGTAGCTCAGCGGGTAAAGAATCTGCCTGCAATGCAGAAAACCCCGGTTTGATCCCTGGGTTGGGAAGATCCCATGGAGAAGGGAATGGCAACCCACTCCAGTATTTTTGTCTGAAGAATTCCATGGACAGAGGAGCCTGGGGGTGAGGGGGTGTGGGCTACAGTCCATGGGTCACAAAGAGTCGGACATGCCTGAGTGACTAATACACTTCCTTTAAAACAAAGAACTGAGGGTTTGCAAAATGACTGTCTATAGAGGTACCTTGAGTTTCCTGTTTAAGAAGAAGGTACTGAAGTATTTATTGGTTGTGAATTATTTCCAGCCAAACCAAGCTCACCTTTCTGAACTACACCTTCTGATATTTACTTAGCTGTCATTCAAACAACTAGGCTTCATCAGCTTCCACCAACCTATCTGCTCCTCACTCAGGAGTTCTGCAAAACTGCTGAGGAAATACCGCAAATCCGTTAGGTCACTGCCCTGCTGTTTTGAACGTGCGCTTCTTAAACGTGAGAGGTGTGGGAGAAGGACTCGCCTGACTCGGGGTGGGCGGGGAAGCCGCGCGCGCGGTGGCGTCGCTGACGCTCGGCCCCCGGTCTCGCTCGCAGGTGCTGGGCGGCGGAGGACGGCGTGGAGGAGGGGAATGGGCCCGCCGCCAACCCCTACGACTACAGGAGGCTCCTGCGCAAGACCTCCCAGCGCCGGCGTCTCGTTCAGCAGGTGTAGCCCCTCTGCTCTGCCCTCAGCGCCGTCGGGATGTGCCCGAGGCTGCGGGGCTTGCCGGGGCCAAAGCGGGGGACCCTCGGGCGCTGCGCCATCAGGCACGGGGGCGCGGCTCTGACCTTCGTAGGGGCTGCCCGCTGTGCTGGCCCCTCGAGTGCCCGGCCAGCCGCTGGCGCTCGGAGGGCAGAGAACTGAGCGCCCTCAGGCGCGGCGTCTCCGCGCTCCCGCGGCCTCCTCTCCCAGCAGCGCGCCGGGCTGGGCTGCCCCGGCCCCGGCCCCCGGTGTGTCCCTTTGTTCACTTCTGCGACACCGCCTGTGGACTCGCCTGCGCCTGAGCTCTCGCTGACCCCTTCTCTCTCCTTCTGAGTGATTTCAAAGATTCCGTCTTTCTTGGAAACGGCTTTGCCAGGCCGGCAAGATCCTCGCTGGGGGGTTGAGTCCGTGAGAAGCGAGCAAAGCCCCGGGGGTTGGGGGTGGGGCCGACTTTGAAGATGAACTTCATCCCAAACTCGCGCTTTCCCTTGCTTTGGTCTTTAAGGCTATCAAATAAAGGAAATGCCTTAGAAAGGACGTGGTCCACCGGATTCCCCTTAGGGCCCAGGCTCCTGCTGCCCGGCTGTGCAGGTGGCACGGCCCAGGGAGGGGAGGAGGTGCCTTCTGTCTTTCATCAACGAAAAGTTTCGCTCCCTACCCCCATCGCAAAGGAACACGCCGTCTAACTTAAAAAGCCCCCGTACATTAGACACAAACATGGGCTCTAGACAAGACTCCAAATCCTGCAACACACAGTGCCCACACGCACAGAGCCCCAACCCGTCACACTCACACACACACACGGATACACACACACACACACAAATACACACACACACACACAGAGTCTTCCCAACCAAGGTGGCTTCCTTGCAGAGGAGGAGATGGGTGGATGGCATCACCGACTCAATGGACATGAGTTTGAGCAAACTCCGGCAGATAGTGAAGGACAGAGAAGCCTGGGATGCTGCAGTCCATGGGGGTCGCAAAGAGTCAAACACTATTGAGCGAATGAACAACAATAAAAATTCTGGTCCCACCACTGAGCTGAGCGGTCCGATTTTGAAGGTTCTCCTAGTCTTCAGGTGTGGGGCTGTCTCTGGGCTCTGAGTTTTGGTGTATTTAAGATGGAAGGGGTGGTGGTGGGTAGGCAAGCCATTTGCCTTCCTCAGTTGACTGCATTCTGCATTTTATTTAAAAACTCAGGTTAAGCTCTTCTGTGGATGTGATGCCTTCCTAGTCTGTGCAGCCTAGAACAGGAGAGGGAAGAACTGTGCAGTGGTTTCCTGGACGACCGAGTTGGCTGGAAGGGTTCTGTCTCCTGCACCCATGGCCCTGGGCTGGGGTTCTTGGGGAAAGTATTCAAGGAGGGAGTGAGAGCACACACGTGCAGCTGGCTAACAGCATGTATTGCGGTGCTCTCCGATGGGTGGTAAGGTTCTCTCCAACCCAAGCAGTTGGCACCGAAAGGTCCCCAGTGATGATGCCAATAACCTCTTCCTTTTACAAAGGGCACCCTTTAGAGGGGAAGCCTCCCACTGAGGCAGGGCTGAGCTCCAAGGCCAAGTGCACTCACGCCCTGCTCCTTAGCCTGGGTTCCCACCTGGGCCTCCATGGGGGTTGGGACCCGGAAGGAGGATCCACCTTTGTGGTGTGGACCGCGGGGCTGTGGTCGGGGTACGGGCTGGGTCTGGTCCAGGCACTGGTCGGGGAGGAGATGGAGGGGCATCTCTACCCCAAGGTGTTCCGGCCCCCTCCGCCGCTACTCACCTGTCCACCCACCACCAGGAGGCCTTAGAGGGACAAAAACAGCTCTGCTTCTTTGTCAGTCCTCTTCAATCAAAGCTTCCAGAGTGGCCCCACAGACCAGAGCCCTGGCAGCCTGGCCCGTTGCTGGAGAGAGAGGCAATTGGGCCCCTCCCTAAAGTCCTCACCACCCCCCTTTTGAAGTGGGACTAGAACGGAGAGCAAACACGCGATGAAAGGATGCAATGTTTTTGTTTTCCTTGCTTTTGAATGCTTCATTTTCTCTGCTTTCCCTTCTCTCTTTCCGTCTCTTCTTCTTTGTCCTCTGACACTTAAGGGAGGACTTCAGGGAAAATTCATACCAGACAGTCTTCTTTGGCAGGCCTGCAAGGCAATCTCTGGGTAAACCACTGACAAGAAATAGGTCAACCAAGGAAACTGACCCTGGCCGGTGGCCCAAGGAGCGTGAGTCTCTTCCCTTATTCGAGGAAGGGCTTTCGAAAGCTCTTCCCCAGCACTGGCCCGCCTCCCCTCCCCATCCAGTGGCTGCCTGCTTTGTGAACTAATGACTGTAATTATTACCTCCCAGAGCTCTTTTGTTATCTCCAACCCAAGCCCAAACGAGGGGGGAGCGGGCTGTTTTTTGAAATGAAAGTCTTTATAAAGCAAATTGCCCGTCTAGGGAGGGTGGGCATTAAGGAAAGACAAATCAGATACTGTGTGCATCTGAAGTGGGTGTGTTAGATGAAACATGTAAATATCACCATTAGATTCAAAACACTCTGGAGTTTCTGATTTAATGCAGTTTATTTAAAGAGAAGAAGTTTAAGTCATTGCTTTAAAAAAAACTATTAAATTCAGTGTTGTGATTTCTACTTTTCTTGTATTTTAATCTGTTTCCTTCGAGGCTTTGTGTGCATGTGTTTTAAACATCTATTTTAAAGAATATTTTTGTTTTCGACCACTCATCCATAGTAGAAAAATTCTGCAACTCCAGCCTGCTGACTTGAAGTGAAACATGTGCAGGATTTGGAGTGGATTTAAGCAAAGAATGGGTCTCTTCTCCAGCTTCTCTCTTCTCTGAGGAGCAGGAGCTGCAGAGCCACCTGCCAGCAGCACCAACGGCCAACCCACGAAGTCTTTACAACCCTGGAGTTGGATCCAACCCTGGAGTGGATCCACTGGAGTATTGGAACTGCGAGCTTGGGAAAGAGGGTGGAATGCAGGCCTGTGTTCCTGTTAACCTAGTGGCCGCAACCTGGCGCAGGCTTCTCAGCACGGCAGGCTCTGAGCCGAGCCAAAGGCCAAGGGGCCAGCACCCTTCCCCACACCCACTCCCAGGCTCAGATCTGGCGGCCACGGTGCCGATCCTGTGGCTCCTCCAGGCTTGTGGGAAGAAGACAAAGCTTTGTGAAGAGAATTGGCCAGCCACCGCGTGCCTTGGGGCACAGGATTTGGGCTTGCACTAGGCCACCCCGGGTCCTGTGACATCCTTCCTAAGCCAGGGTCAAGGGATGGTAGACTGAGGATCCACTGGTCTCTGCTTTAACAGCAGTTTTAGTAACTTGGTTCAGCGATCAGAGAAAGAATTACCTTTGCACACAGTGGAGATGAAAAGCACCTGCCCCAGGGGAGCAGAACGCAGGGGAATGTGGCCTTGAGAGGCTGGATGCAGCCGGGTCATCCTCACCCTCTCTCCCCACTCCTGGGAGCTGCAGAGTGTACTTGACACTGATTTTTACTGCCAAGGGAACCCAGCACGAACTCAAGGGGCCTTACATTCTCAAGGCACCCCACACACACCTTTGTTTAACAGCTTGTTGAGAAAGGAAAATGTAAGAGTGGAGAGATGATCTCGTGCCTGCATGCTAAGTTGCTTCAGTCGTGTCTGACTCTTTGCAACCCTGTGGACTGTAGCCCACCAGGCTCCTCTGTCCATGGGATTCTCCATGCAAGAGTACTGGAGAGGGTTGCCCTCCCCTCCAGGGGATCTCCTGGACCCAGGGATCGAAGCCGGGACTCCTGTGTCTCCTGCATTCAGGCAGATTTTTTCCCTGGAAAAGAGAAGCCCCTTCCCACCAAGTACCAGAAATAGTGACTGTCCCGTCTGGCCCCGCTCCACCTCACGCCATCGCGACGATTCCCTTAGGGGAAGAGGTGGTCATTGATTTGAGGCTCGATAAAACCAGGGCCCAGGGAGGTCATGCTTTCTTTCAGCTTTTGGAAGGCTCAGGCTGCTTGTTTATTGGAAACTCTGTGCAGGCTTCTCACGCACAAAACGATTCCCCTGACGTGTAAGCAGCGGCCCTTCCACGCCTTTGCCGGTCAAGGTCACCGAATGACCCGACAGCATCCCCCATCAGCCATCAGCCGTCAATCCTTTTGGCTCTAGTTGTTCTTCCTTGCCTCCTTCCAAGAAGTTTCCATTCGTATTATTTCTCTGCCCAGCCTGAGGTTCTTGGTGATAGATTACAGTATGAATTTTAATTGCCTCAATCAGCAGTCTTTCTCCCAAGCCGTCAGTCAGAACTTGAGCAGTGGGCTCGGCGACCAAGCGCTCTGAAGCACAGGAATGGTTCCCAGCCCCGACCTCGGGGAGACTACGCGGCTCGGTGGGCAGGATTTAGGCTCTACTAAGAAGCGGGACTGAGCCCATCAGTGCCTAGGTGCCCTTCCCCCACAGTTCCCTTCCCAGGCTCGCGAACCGCTCTAGATTCCCCAGCCGCCAGGACTCCGGGGGGTCACAGCGACCTCATCACTCTCTCGCAGGAAGGTGGCGCGGGCATAGCGCCTCTTTCTCTGCAGCCGGAACCAGACCTCAAACAATACACCAATCGTTGCAAATAAAAGACTGTCTCCGCCACCTTTCCCGCCTCGCCAAGGTCTCTGTGGTTTCCCCGCGCTGATGCCGGCGCGTAGTCCGCCGCGTTAGCACTCTGGACAGCGCCCCCGGGGTCGCCAGCATCCTCTCGCCGCACGCTCCCCAGGGGTCGCCTTCTCACCTCCCACCCGCTCACGCTGACTCCTGCACGGGCGCGCTGTCTGCCTCGCACTCTCACGATTCAGCTCGCTCCCTCCCGTTTTTCCCTCCGCCACCCCCTCGTCCATCCCGGCTGGGCTTCCTCTCCTTCAAAATCGCTCGAGTGCTCGGGCGCTTTCCTATCTCCCGGCGGTGAGGACCCTTCAGTCCTCTCCTCTATTCACCCCGCGAAGCTTTCAGAGCTTTGCCACTTCTCTAATCTCTAATCCCAACACACGCGCGCGCACACGGACACGCATGTTTCCTACCCCTGTGTGACACCCACCCTTTGTCGTGCGGCCGCGCCAGACCCCGCGCGGTGTTCCTCCTACCGCCACACACACTCACACACACAAACACACATAAACGCACGCACGCGCGCGCGCAGGGCGGAGCGGAGGGCAGCTCGCCGGCAGTTTGCACTCGGAGGCGTCTTGCTCCAGTATCGCAGCGCCGATGGCATCTCCCGGCTCCGGCTTTTGGTCCTTCGGATCTGAAGATGGCTCGGGGGATCCCGAGAACCCCGGCACAGGTAGGAGAAACGGGACCTGCAGGCGGAGAGCTTTGCAGGCGGACTGGGATTTGCGGGGCTAGGGAAGACTGAAGGAGGTTTTCCCACCTGCAACAGGAAACTTCGGACGTTTAGCCCTGCCCTCGGGGTGGGTCCTTGATGACCCAACAGACTAAACCCCACAGGCTCTTATCCCCTGAGAAGATGCCCAGGGACCCTCTGATCCTTTCCGCTGAAATCTGGGAGAGCCTCTAAACACGGCGGTGTCTCCTCGACACCGAATTCCTGGGCCTGGGATTCTGCCACTGTCTTAGTGTCTGGAGAGAGGTGGTGGGGAAAAGGAAACCTGGAAAAGGGAGAGAATTGTTGATCTGAAAGGAGAGTCTGCGAGGAAATGGATGGCCTCGGGTGTTGAGGCAAACTCGCCCAAGCGAGGCAGGAAGGAGACTTTGTCCTAACCGAGTGGTACCTGAAAGGCAAGTGCAAAGGGCCACAGTGTGGGCCGCTTCTGAGGAAACAGCCAAGGGTCGGGGCCGGGCCGCCAGGGTCCCGCCACCTCTGGCACCTGCTCGCTGTGCGGGCGCCAGGCAGGCAGCCCTTCCCGGAGCCCGGGTTTATTGACGTCGTTCACAAAGAACGAAATTTCACACGTGTGTCTGCCGTTTCCTTTCTGCCTCGCTGACCTCCCACCTCTTTCCTTGCAGCCAGGGCCTGGTGTCAGGTGGCCCAGAAGTTCACGGGCGGCATCGGAAACAAACTGTGCGGTAAGTGCCTGCGCGGGTGCCCGGGGGAGGGAGAAGGACATGGTCAGGCACCGCGGAGCCCGAGGAGGTCAAAGACACCCTCTCACCTCCGCATCCCTCAGGGGTCGGGTATTCTTGATTTGGGGACAGGGGATGGGGGGGAGGGGCGGGGGCTGGGAGCCGGGCCGGCGGGCGGCTGACCGAGGTCCACGCTCCTTTTCCTTGCCCAGCCCTGCTCTATGGAGACGCCGAGAAGCCGGCGGAGAGCGGCGGGAGCCAGCCCCCGCGAGCCACCTCCCGCAAGGCCGCCTGCGCCTGCAACCAGAAGCCCTGCAGCTGCCCCAAAGCGGAGGTCAACTATGCATTTCTACACGCAACAGGTAAGGGCGCCTCGCGGGGTCCCGGGAGCTTCTGCCCCTCGCCCTGCCGCGTCCGCCGTGGCCAGGAGGGACTCGGCGCCGGGAGCCTGAGCCGGGACGTCGAGGTGGAGGGCAGAAGCAGACCTTAGGAGAATCTCCAGGAGACCTCGAGAAACGCTGGGCTTGCCCCCTCGGTCGGACCCGGACGCGGGCCTCTGCGCTGGGCTCCGGGGTTCCAAGGGGGCTCCCGGGCCGCGGCGCTCTGCGACCAGCGCCGCCCTCGAGTCTCGGGGTTGCCGAGTCGCCCCGGCGCACCCTAGCTCCAGGTCCTATTCTCCGTGCGGCCGAGGCCTTGGGTGCGATGTGGTTTCTTGTTCAAAATAGCTTAGACTTTCTAGGTCTTCAGATCGCAAGAGTAATTTGTAGCTGTGGTTTCAGGAAAAAGATTCACATGAAACCTGCGCGCAGTTTTACTCTCGTACTTGCACACCCAGTGTGCACACCCAGTGTGCGAGCGCGCGCGCGCACACACACACACAGACACGCTGACTTAGGAAACAGGGGGCTTTCGTTAATAAGCCAGAGATCCTATGGTGCCATAGGATAATGATAAGCCAAATAATAACCAAAATCTTATGAGCCATTTTGCCCGATTTATCCAAAGGCATTCCTCAAACATTCCTGACTTGAAGTGATCCTTTAAGATGACTTATTGGAAAATACCGTTTAGGGAGAAGCCGGGCGAAACATGAATGGAAGTATATTCTCTTTTTAAAAAAAAAAAAAAAAGATAGAAAAAGGAAGCGAATTAGTTATGAACTGAAATGCAAGAAATAATTTGGGATAAGGCAATAAATCGTATTTTTTTCATTCCTTCATTTTTGAAAAATACCTCCCCTTTAAAGAAGATGCTCTGCTTTTCCAGAAGATTTTTTTTAACATAAACTCTCGGTTCAGAGAGAAAGTGTCAAATGAAGAACTTTCCTAGATATTTTCATTGTAAAATTAAAATATGGCATTTTGATCCCGTTCTTAGATCTGCTACCGGCGTGTGACGGAGAAAGGCCCACTTTGGCGTTTCTGCAAGAGGTTATGGACATTTTGCTTCAGTATGTGGTGAAGAGTTTTGATAGATCAACCAAAGTGATTGATTTTCATTACCCTAATGAGCTTCTTCAAGAATATAATTGGGAATTGGCAGACCAACCAGAAAATTTGGAGGAAATTTTGATGCATTGCCAAACAACTCTAAAATATGCAATTAAAACAGGTATTGTCCAATCAGAAATAATAAAGCTCTTTTTTCTTTTATGATTTTTATTTTTTCTAGGAAAATGTTTTCTTTTATGGAGTTATTGATAATTTCAAATTTACAATGTTATTTTCATCATTTAAAAAGTCACGATTAGAATGACTAATGTCAAAAGCACCCTTTGCTGTTATTGTTCATGGTTTTGAAGTCGGAAATGTTACCTAAGTATAAATCTTCAGATTTTACATTGCACTATTTGGCCATGGAAATTATCCACTGATGTAGAAGCAACCATTTGTCAGTAGAGGCCAGTAGAAGTGACTATAGATAAAGAAAAAAAGAAAGAGAATCTAGAAATGAAAGCGTAAAAGGCATGATCCAAACAAAAGTCCAAATCCCAGGTCAGTGCTGGTATTTCCTTGGCATAGAAATGAATAGAAATTGAACAAACCATGCTGTGTAATGATTGAAGCAGAGGGGTAATATTTTGGGATTGTCTCAGAGACTAAGACTTCAGATTTGAACTCCGGCTTTTCTCTATTTTTGAATAAATGTACACAAAAGAAGGCACAATACAAACTAGCTTAACAATTCAGCCATGTTATACAAGGATGCATGTGCTTCCTAAGCACTCTGTATAGAAGATAAAGGAAAAAGAGGAGAGAGGGGAACCAGATATCCTTAGGGACAATATTTTGAGTGTATTTTGTGTGTTTTTTTAAATAGTATCCTTCATACTCTATCCATTTTTAGCCCCAGGGGTAACATATATGTGAATGCATTGTAAGCTTTCATTCTAGCTATACAAAGTCAGCTATTTGTCTCCCCAGGTCATGATTACCCCTGCCTTTTCTGCTTTACCTCTAATCATCCTGATACATGGTGGCCATACACTTCAATAAAGCAATAAAAATAAGCATGAATGAATTTGGAAGGGAGGGAAGACCTTGTGGATCTAAATTGATTTGTAGCCTTAGAAAGATTTGCTAACAAATAAATATGTAAAAATCACAAAACAATAATTACTCTAGAAACATGATCCTTTTCTCAGAAAATTTAGAATTACATGAATTATCAGTATGATTCTAATCAAAAACAAATTTTAAGAATGTTTGTTGTGTGACTTTTAGCCCTTTGCTTTGCTATATTTTTGTTTTTGTGAGTTCTTTTCATTGTCAAGATAGATATGCATAGAAGCCTTGGGAAATTGATTTCCTATACTATTATTGTCCACTTTTGTGAAACTATAGACTTAGAATTAAGTACATAGGAGAAAGAATTCAACTTGGAGATTTCTGTCAAACTCAGTCTATGGAGGATGCTTTTTTTAAGGCATCTTAGATTTCATTCTCAATTATATTGACATGAGAATCCACATGAGGTATATACTAGGCATTAAAGATGTTTTTTTCCTTCCAGATTTTTGTATATTTGTAGATGCAAGTCTGAGCAATGCTTTTAATTCATTTTTATTTGACCTACTCCCCAACCTAACATTTAAATACACTAACACTAATTTGCTACCTATTATTTTTATTGCTACCAAGCCAAAAAGAATCTATAAAAGTGTTTTCATATCTTCATCCTTAAAAGCTGATGGAGTCTGAAATGCAATTTAAAGAGTTAAGATAATGACAATTGCAGGTCAATGAAAGCAATAGTTCTGTCAATGTTCCCTTTAGTGTGGGGAAAAGATGGACCAATTCGATACTTAGATTTTGCCATAATGCTTGTGAAACTGTTGGTCAGTGTAGCTCTAATGTGTTTTTTTAAAGGTCAGAAAAAATAGGATTAAGTTGGATTTCTGACCAAAGCATGTCAATATTAATTCAATACATTATTTGTAACATATATAGTCTTCTGGTCCTTTCTCCCATCCCCAATAACATTTCAAATAATTAACAGCTGCCGCCTTCCTCTTTGACTGGCAAGTTTATAGGTTTCATGTATAACTTGTATTTGACAAGTAGTACTATTTAAGTTCTGTGAAGTAGTTTTTGTCACTGCTACCATTAGATGTGTTAATATTCCTTGGGAGATTCCTTTATAAAAGCATGTTACTACTGACAGTCCATAACCTAATTTCCACTTGGACTCCAGGCTTAGAGAGAAGAGAGGAGAGGTGGGGAAATCTTTATGCATTGTTAAAATTACCTCTGTAAGAAATATTGGAATAGAACATGGGAAAGTGTGGAGAATGATAAAATTCTGAAATAATTAGGCTTTACTGGGGTCATCGGGTTTGGCATTAGTGGTGGTGGCTGAGGAGTGAAGGGATTCATGTACCCAACCATGAGACAAAGGGATTGAAGTGTCAGTAAATGAGCCATCCTTTGGTGTGTGTTGCTGGTCTAGAGAGAACACTCTGGATCGACTTGGGGCCCCTTCCCAATGGACTGTGGACACCAGGATCAGAGCTGCCTGGGGCTGGCTATTCACAGTCTGTGCATCGTTCTTGCCTCATTTGCTGATCTGTGGGGAGCAGTCCAGAGGCACAAACAGCGCCTGGTTTCAAACTCGCTCTCCGCAGTTCATGGCCATCCGACTCCTTGGCAGGGCGCTGACTCGCAGCACAGGACCAGGTGGGGGCAGCAGCAGCAGCAACTGGATGCCATGGTGACTCGGACAGCAGGCAGACAGATCTCAGGGAACCCTACCTGAATTTGCCAGCAGCCTATTCATGGGAAGCCAGCAAGCAAGGGGACATTTTGCTCTGATCTGTCAAACTATCTCCCTGCATATTTTCACATCATTATCAGTGAATGCAAATTTTGAGGCTGGAGAGATTTTGGTGAAATAGACCAAGGTCAAAATTTGACACAAGAAGGAAACCAAGCATTTGCAGCATCACACTTCTTACCATAGTTTCCCAGAGTCATCAGGGTGAATTGACCTTCTGATAACCTGGGGCACAACATAGGTCTTGGGATCCCACTCAGTTTTATGCAGAGGTTTTCCTGCCAAAGGGTTCATAGACTTGGTGTGAGATGAGAGATACCAGATTCATCCAGAAAATGCATAGGAGTTGAGAGCGTCGATTAATAGCTAGATTTGCTGATCCTTATTAATTTTCTCATTTCAAAGAAATGGCTTAAGGAAAGAGGAATGGTGGGGCACTGAGAGGGAGACGAGGGCTATGATTTCAGCTGTGAGCGCTAATGAAATGGGGAGTCAATGAGGCAGAGAGGGGTGGAGGGCTGCTGCTGACAGCAGCGGCAGCCACAGCCAGGAGGGCTTTTTCCCTTTCCGTGGACCAGTAGACTGATGGAAGCAGCATCAGAGAGCCTGGGAAAGAGCAAAAAGCTCAAAGGGCACTCCGGGATGTAAAACAATGCCATGCCGGAAGATAAGTGAGAGCTGCCCAGTCTCTTTAAAATGTGCTCTTTCCCAGCTCTTCTCAGCATCTCCTCATCTAGTAGCCACATGCTGGAGGCTGATAAGAGAGCAGTCCCCGGTCCCAGAGATAAGCTTTGTGTTGACTTTTGTCTCTGCTCTCCCCATTGCCTACCTTTATCTTGTTTTGTCCAGGCTGGCCTGAGAGTCTGTCACATCCCTAGGCTTCAGACAGGTGTCCAGTAAGTGGCGGACGCCTTTTAATAAGAAGCTGTTTCCAGAATTGTTAATCTTCCAGGATTTTGGCTGCAAAACAACATCACAGATTTATAGATAGGCTTATGTGGAGCAGGACAGGGAAATGGAAGTCTAATGAGATCTTTACAATCACATTTTAAATAATAGCCTCAGGAGTGTTGGGGTGTCAACCCCTTTAGAGAGTTTTAGAGAAATCCATAAGTTAATTAGATAAGCCTGACTGAGGGACTGATCAATCTGTTGAATATACCTTCATGTATCTGTGGACAAGACAGGGATGTTAGCTGTATTTAGCTTTATTTTGAATTGCAACTACAAAGGAGCTCTGCTGTTTAGAATCAAATATTTGGACAGAAAAGAATAGACAAGAATTACTTTTGTTCATACCAGCTTTAGACAGTCATCGCCTTTTGAATTCAGGGTAAATCACTCAACAGAGTGCCCTATTTTCTCATTTCTGCCTTGTCTTCTCTGATCATCAGCCATTTGTCACTGATATTATATGGATGTTGGCATGCCTGGCAGATGTCATGGTATATGACTGATTCCCAGCAATTTAATGGAAAAGGGTTTTTTAGCAGCACAAGTGTAAATAAGAAGTGGCCTATGTTTGAGTAGCTTGGGATTGCCCCAGCGTTTGAATCTGCAAATATATTGAAAGAATGCTAGAAAATAAACTAGTGTCCACACTGCAAACCACATTTATTATCTTTTTATAGGGTATGATTAAAGAAAGATTTTTAGCATGTGTTTTAAGAAATATCACAACACCAAACAGTTGGTCTTGTTAAAGGAAATGCTCCTTTGCTCTGTGTGTGTGTGTGTGTGTGTGTGCGCGCTTGTGTATGTGTGCGAGATGGGTTTCTGAGTATGGATTTCCTATTACTGAAGGCTCTTTCAAGATTCTTCATCTAGAGAAATCATGTATTTCAGAGGCATTCATTTTCACTGGACTCACCCTGATTCTGGTGTTCCGTCTAATTCAGGGCATCCAAGGTATTTCAATCAACTTTCTACCGGACTGGATATGGTTGGATTAGCAGCAGACTGGCTGACATCAACAGCAAACACTAACATGTAAGTAGCTAAATATGTTTTTGTGTAATCCAGGATAATTATTAATGACATTTCATAATATTTATTCTACCTCTTATGTAAAAAAATATAAATCTCTTTTTTTAAATAGCCCCTAAAATAGTGAGACAAACTTCAGAAGAGTATGGGTATTCACTCTTGCTTAAAAGAAAATAGTCCTGATCTCTTTTTCATGCAATCAAAGTTATGCATCACGTTTTAAACACAAAAAGACACTTTGGGGGCATACAGGATGTATTATTACATGTAATATGAGAGAGAAATGGTACTAGATGTTGTCTTTTAGATAGTGTTATAATGTTACCCTGCAATGTATTTATTCATTATGATAAATGACCCTTGTGCATGAAGCCAATCATTGAAGCTCATGACTTATGAATGTAGGAAACAGAACAAACCTTTTTGTCTGCTTAACGCTATAATTGTAACATTTGTGAAAGTAGGGTTTGCACAAGGAAATTGTTCTGTAGATATTGTAATGATGAATCATTCCTTTGAATGACAGACATAAAATGTGGCCATTACTGTGTTTCAGGTTCACCTATGAAATTGCTCCAGTATTTGTGCTTTTGGAATATGTCACACTAAAGAAAATGAGAGAAATCATTGGCTGGCCTGGGGGCTCTGGTGATGGGATATTTTCTCCTGGTATATGATATTTTAATCTTTCTTCATATTTTTCTTCTGGTTTGTCATGCCTTATTATGAACATCAGTTCAGTTCAGTCACTCAGTTGTGTCCGACTCTTTGCGACCCCGTGGACTGCAGCAAGACAGGCTTCCCTGTCCATCACTAACTCCCAGAGCTTGCTCAAACTCATGACCATTGAGTCGGTGATGTCATCCAACCATCTCATCCTCTGTCATCCCCTTCTCTTCCTGCCTTCAATGTTTCCCAGCATTAGGGTCTTTTCCAATGAGTTGGTTCTTCGCATCAGGTGGCCAAAGTATTGGAGCTTCAACTTCAGCATCAATCCTTCCAATGAATATTCAGGATTGATTTCCTTTAGGATGGACTGCTTTGATTTCCTTGCCGTCCAAAGGACTCTCAAGAGTCTTCTTCAACACCACAGCTCAAAAACATCAATTCTTCGGTGCTCAGCTTTCACTTTATTATGAACATAGGAATGATTAAATATCTAGCCTGTGTTTCTGCTTAGGTTAAATAGACCAGAGGTCCCCATCCTTTTTGGCACCAGGGACCAGTTTTGTGGAGGACATTTTTTCCATGCACCCTTCATGGGGGATGGTTTGGGGATGATTCAAGCACATTACATTTATTGTGCACTTTATTTCTATTATTATTGTGTCAGCTCCACCTCAGACCATCAGGCATTAGATCCAGGAGATTGGGATTAAGTACATGTGACCACTGACCATGCATCCAAGTCAACTACCCCATGCCTGAATATTAATTTTTGTGTGTGTTTAGAAAGAGGATAATCAGCAATGATATTAATCCAGTACATCTACTGCGATCCTACATACAGGATGCCTGGATTGTGTGGAACAAAGGAATAAATATTCCTAATAAGCGAATTAGGGAATAAGGGATTGTAGTTTCCCAAGCATCAGTGAAAGGAGAAGGGTACCCTCACTGAATAAAGCATTCTCTGATTGAGGGCAAAAAACAGGTACAGTTTATTTAACAGAGCCTCTGTACACCGTCCCTTTCAAGGAACAAGCAGGGAAGCTGAGTCACACAATTTTCAAATAAGACAGAAAGTGCCTGGAAGACAGTTTCTTAGCGCTAAAAGAAAAGGGTGATGATTTCTTTCAGACGTTTCCCATTCTTTTTTTTTTCTTTATGATGTCATTTTGTCCTTCCCACTCTGCCTTTTGTCACCAGCCATTGCATTCTAAGCTCCATTATGTATACTTCTTCCAGCCACGAAAGTCAACCTGGGACAGAAAGTCCTGCTTTGGGTTTCCAGGTCTGTGTGTGTGACCTTGGTTTGACGCAGAGAAGAACTAGACGCTAGGAAGGCAGTGGGAAGAGAGAGAGCCACTGACCTGTGGAAAAGAAACCTGGAGCACAGACCGTCACCTCCTCAGCGGCAGGAGAGGGGGTCGTCAGAATGGGCATCACTGGCCCTGGAGCTTGGTACCCAGAGACTGGCTCTGCTGGGGAGGCCAGAGCCACACCTGCCATCGTGTCAGGCAGAGCAAAGGATAAGTCTTGATTCCTCTTTAGCAAATCTGCAAAGGCAGGGGGATCACAAAGGAGAGAGAAAATGAACTGAAAAGACAGAAAAGACATGATGATGAGTAACAGTGGCCTCAAGGCCAAGTCTTAAATTCAGCAACTTTATCTACAAGCTTAGATCAGCTATTTCATTTTCTGTTTTTAAAGAGATAGCAGGTACTGAAGGAAAATGTGTTAAATGAAAGGGAAAACTTGCCTTAAAAATATCATTGTACACCAGCTGTGATGAAAATTTTAGGCTAGTTTCATTTTGTAGGGAACTGAGTATTTAGTGTTCCCTTGGAAAACCATCCCTGACTGAGGGAAGTTTGTTATCATTAACTGGAACTGATGTTTTAAGGTGTGTTTCATGAGGAACTAGGTGAAGTTCAGAGATGAATGTTGTTTCTACCTTTATCCTGCCTACTCTTGTAAGAGTGGCTGTGTGACTGAGCTGTCCCCAGGGAGCCAGCAGCTCCCTGGGCTCTGTGATCATGATTCCCAGTAATGGGAAGAGAACGGCTGCTCCCGTGGACCTGGAAAAGTTGACTAAGTGGAGTTGGACCAGGCCTGACCTACCTGGCTAGTCTTGGAACACACCTGTCCCAGAAAATATACACCCAGAGAAAGACTCCTCTTTGGCAGTTCTGCTAAGCCAGGTATGGACTGAGGGCTGCCACCCCTATCAATGATGGGGGATGATCAGGTAGAGAAGACTTAGGCTCGATCCTGAGGCTCCTTCCTTGAATCCTGAAGATCCATGTGCTCTGAGTTCCCAAGATGGAAGCCAAAGATGCCAGGCTACAGGGTAAGGTAGACACTGGAAAATCAGGAGGGAACTGAAGGAATGTCATTAGCAACCTGTTTCTGCTCTGCTTTCTACAATGCATTACAGAGAGGAAATGGATCATAGCATCCTCAGTTGCTAATAGATGACTTTCTAGGTAGCATCCAGCCTTATTCCTGGGAGAAATGGTCTATGATTTCAGGGGTGAACATAGGGGAAATCATATATCTATGTGTCTGAGATCTGACAGTCCCATTGCCTGGTACTAGACATGGAGAGTTAGGTCCATGGCTTGAATACCCAGCTCAGCCAAGTTTCTCTACACCTCCATCTATAACATCCAGTGGCGTCATGCTTCATGGAAAGTTCTTTGAGAGGGACCAAAAAAAAAATATGTGCAGCCTAATGGTTGAGAGTCATGTTTTATTCGTTGGAAATTTTTAGGACTTAAGCCTAGGAGGCAGTATCTCAAAGTAACCCTCCTCTGAGGAGTTGAGGGGAGGAGCCAGGATATACAGATGTTTTGCAATGAAGGGCTGGTAGTCTGAATGTCCAAAGATTATTGTTAATTAAAGGAAGCCAGCTATTCCAAATTAAGGAATTTAGTGCTTTTCTATGAATGGGAAGATACAAGAGTTTGGACTCAATGAAATCATTCCTTTCATACGCATCTCAGTCATCTGGAGCCAGTATCCTGGGTTTTCACATCCTGACCTTCCTTGGGGCAGATCACAGATCACAGGTATTCTTCTCCTTCCTGAGTGCCCTTGAGGCTCACCGGCTCACACTGAAGGGCTGCAGTCACTGATGATTGTGATATCCCTGTTTATGGACATGGCAGGAAATACACCATTTCTCAGAGACTTTCAGAAGAAATCTGTTTATGGGATGTCACCTTCACCTGGGAGTCAGAGGGAACTGGAGAATGCCACTGCTCAGCACGCCCTGAAGGGCCAAGGGGGAGAAGGGAAAGCCTGGCTTAGTCACAGACCTGTTCCTGTCCAAGAGGATTCTCAGAATGTTTGGGGCTTGTTGCTGCATCCTTTCTTGGAAGATTTCTGGGAAATAAGAGCACGTAGGGCTTATGCATCTGTCCTCTTGCCTGTGTTACACAGTGTAGTCTGCTCTGTCCAGAGATCCAGAAGCCTCTTTATCCCTCCTGGGGCTGCCAAACCTTTAAATGGAGAATGACTGAGCTGTGAGATGAAGACTGGGAGGCTGCTCCCTGGATCATTGTCCTGGGAGGCCCACTTTCTTTGTGTCCTTTTTCTTCCTTTTTCTTCTTCCCTCCTTTCTTCCCAGCCTTTCTGAAAATAACAAGGGCAGCAATTCTTAGTGGGGAGCTATTTTGTCCCCAGGGGACAATTGGCAATGTCCGGAAATATTTTTGGTTGTCACAATTTATCTGGGAGTGGGGAGCATGTAGTGCTCATGACACCTGGTGGGTAGAGGGTAGGGATGCCCAGGAAAGCCCCATCACATGGAACTGTCCAGCCTGAAAGCTGGTCCCATGCCCGGCAGCATCCTACCCAGTCAGCCTTTTAGACAAGGTGTCAGCTCAGAGCCGGCCTGACCTGGATTCTATTTGTCCCATGTCTCTAGGGTCCAGAAGCAGTAGAAACTGACCTCGTTCTGACTGATCATAGAGCCAGGCTCTGGGTGACACCTGCTCTGTGCCAGGTTGCCTGCTTGTGTCAGACCTCAGGGCTCACTAGGCAGAGATCATCACCATGCCTGGGCCATCCAGCTTGGTCCAGAGAACCCTCCTGCTCCACAGCCACCAGAAGGGAAAGGAACTGAGAGAACTCACATGATGGCAGAGCCCAGGCGTCCCCCTTTGGGTTGGGGAGGGGGGTCATTGTGTTTTCACTCCTCATCATGTTCTCACAACTCCCACATCAGCATATTCATTTACTTTCACAACTTTCTGTCTTCTATCTGGTTAACAAAAATCCTAAATTATCCAACAGTCCTGGGGAGAAGCTCACTTTTCTTTGCTTGTCAAATGAGACTCTACTTATAAGACACAAATTCTGTAGTATGAAATCCTTGACAGTCTTAGCATGGCACATGAAAAGTAGTTCAACATGGATTTAACATTCCCCTTGTGTGTCTTCCTAATTATGAAATTGTAGCCATTAAAATTATATTGCAATGATGTCATTAAGAGGGAAGAGCCATCTGAGGGGAATTAACAGATGAGTATGATGAGATGGCTTGGATGTTTATCATTCTATAAGGATTGTTAACAGTCCACAATATTAATAGCAACTGATCTTTTTCAGCTCAGATAGAAGGCACTGCATGAGCTGAAATGAAATGTCCTCTCCATGAGGACATACGTAGGATTTTCACAGATCTAATGCTGAATGACATATTCTTAAGCCGAGAAGGAAGTCAACTTTTTAAGTTCTTAAAAGCCTTTTCAAACGGCTCCTAGTAAGAGCAGAGTCCACTACAGTTCGTGCCCTGCCCTGCCACCCCCAAGCCCCCAGAGACGGACGTGGACGTGGAGGGCTGGGATCCATCTTAGGGTTGGGCCGAATACTCCTTTGGACCCTCTCAGCTAATGCCTTTGACTCTGAGGATTCAATTCAAAGCACAGCTAGTAAGACGGTTTTCTCCTGTGTCCCAGGAGGACTCTAGGTCAGTGGAATTGATGTTGCTTGCTTGTGACATAATGTTAACGATGACTAGAAAAGGTAACTGTTGTTGCTCTGCCCTCTAGGTGGCGCTATATCCAACATGTACGCCATGCTGATTGCGCGCTTTAAGATGTTCCCGGAAGTCAAGGAGAAAGGGATGGCTGCCGTCCCCAGGCTCATTGCCTTCACGTCTGAGCATGTAGGTATTCAACGTCCTTTCCAAGTTTAAGGTTGCTGCTGCTGCTGCTGCTAAGTCACTTCAGTCGTGTCCGACTCTGTGTGACCCCATAGACGGAAGCCCAACAGGCTCCCCCGCCTCTGGGATTCTCCAGGCAAGAACACTGGAGTGGGTTGCCATTTCCTTCTCCAATGTGTGAAAGTGAAAAGTGAAAGTGAGGTCAGTCAGTCGCGTCTGACCCTTAGCGACCCCACAGACTGCAGCCTACCAGGCTCCTCCATCCATGGGATTTTCTAGGCAAGAGTACTGGAGTGGCTTGCCATTGCCTTCTCCGAAGTTTAAGGTTATATTCCGTAAAACCTGGGTTGAAGGGGTGGTATTTGGAAATACTTTACCCCACGTTTTCTCTTTCCATAAGATGCTTCTTGGGAGAGGATGAAGGGGAGAGATCAGGTGGGTGGTACAGTGTGGGGCGCTCCTTTCCCTTTGAAATTCAGGAAGATGCTCAAAGAGAAAGCAGTTTGCTTTCAACCCCCAATCCTATACTTGCTACTTTGTAATAAGGTTATGTGTTGGGGGAACAGGAGGAGGAGAGAGGGCAGAGTAACTGTGAACTCATACGGATCATCAATGCTGTACAGCACAGAACTCAAAACTGCCGGTCACAGTAGTTGCTCTAGAAGATTTTTCTACATTAAAAAAAAAAAAAAAAAACTGCCAAGTATCCTGTTGATACAGGCTTTCTGTTAGAAAATTCTGATCAAATATTCTACCCTCTTGGTTCCTTGGAGTGAATACAATTCACAACTACTCCACTAAAAGTGGAATTAAAGGAACTTAATGATTTATTTTAATACATTATCCTTAGCATCTTACTTTCAGTTATGTTTTAGCATGTTGAATGCCCTTCCTCAATTTATAGGCATCAAATTTAGCAGAGAAGAGGACAGCCTGAAATCACCTGATGTTTTCTTTTCCTATTGCTGCTGGAGCAAATTACCACAAATTTTGTGTCTTAAAACCACATGAATTCAGTATCTTACAGTTCTGGAGGCCAGAAATCTGTAGTGGGTCAGGTAGGGCTGCGTTCCTTCTGAATACTGTAGGAGAGAATCCATTTCCTTGCCTTTACAGTTTCCAGAGGCTGCCTGCCTGCCTGCCTTGGGTC
This sequence comes from Moschus berezovskii, assembly GCF_049115385.1. NCBI lineage: Eukaryota > Metazoa > Chordata > Mammalia > Artiodactyla > Moschidae > Moschus > Moschus berezovskii. The sequence goes on along the minus strand of NC_142474.1, from coordinate 58,223,679 downwards.
ATGGCCACTTCTTTCATCTTCAAAAGCGGCAACAGCAGATCTTCAAATCTCCCGCCCCCAACCCCAGCCTCTGCTGCCATCACTCTACCTCCTTCTCTAGCTCTGACTCTCCTGTTTTCCTCTTTCTCTTGTGATTATACTTTGATAACACAGGATATCTTTCATCTCAAGATCCTTCATTTAATCACGTCTTCAAAGTCCCCATTGTCGTGTAAGGTTACATATTCACAGATTTAAGGGATTAGGATATGGTCGTCTTTGTGGAGGAGCACAGTACTCAGCCCCAAAGCCTGATTCCCCACCATGACATAGCTCTCATTTCTCAGCTTCTCCAAGGGTAGAAAACCAGAATGCAATTTTTCTTCCAGTGACTATTTCCCTAAAGTGAATTTGGATCCCTCAGTAGTTACATGTTACTGTATTCTCAGGCTCGAAACACCCAGCTGATCTTATATTGGCATCTTCCTCTTTGGGTTTCCTTGCTGTTTCCACATCTGAAGTGAGGTTGACCTGTCAGCATGTTCATTGTGCTCTCTGGTTTCTGCACGGGTTTCTTGGGCTCAGGTTAGATTTAAGTTCATTTAGCGTTGCTCAGAAAGTTCAGTCATGTGATCTGAGGATAATTTAATATACCTTAGTTCTTCGATATTGCCAACTTGGGGTCTCTCTCTTCTCCATTTTCCAAGGTAAGAAAGGTGATTTAGAAAGAAATGATTCTACAACAGCCATCCAATTGTTCACCTCCTTCTGGTATTTCTGTGCCCATAATTATGGAGCAAGATTTGAAAATTATGAACCTAAAATACCAATTGTGTCTAACTCAATAATTATTTTGGCAGATAAGCTATTCTTCTAATGTGCAAGACCTTATATCTGATTGTTATTGACCATTTCTAACTTCCAATAGACACATGTTCATTTAATTCAAGAGCAACCTTGTGGGCCAGGCAGAACAGGGATTGTTCTCAGCATTTTTTTTTTTTTTAAATGAAGAGGGTGTAGTTAGCTAGAGAGAGAGAGCCAGGATTAAATAAATTTCCTGACTCCCAGACCAGTGAGGGCCCTGCCCCAGCCACCAGTGTAGGAACTAGATTAAAAAATACAACAACAGTGTTTTATAAACTATAGCTCATCGACTGCTTTAACATTTTATACCTTCCCAAGTCAGATTTCCACCAAGAGCTTTTTTCTTAACATGAGGCGATGCTAAACTGTTTCTTCTCCATCCCTCCCCAGCCTAAAATATCTTTCATGATACCCATAGGTTGGGCTGGAAGGGAGTTTTAGAGCTTGATTTAAAGAACTCCAGTGTCTTCTGGAGCACTTGATCCAAATTGTTCTGGACATTTGTTGTTGTTCAGTTGCTAAGTTGTGTCTGACTCTTTGTGACCCCATAACTGCAGCACGCCAGGCTTCCTATCCTTCACTGTCTCCCAGAGTTTGCTCAAACTTATGCTCAGACGGTAAAGAGTCTTCCTGCAATGCAGGAGACCTGTGTTTGATCCCTGGGTCAGGAAAATCCCCTGGGGAAGGGAATGGCTACCCACTCCAGTATTCTTGCCTGGAGAATTCCATGGATAGAGAAGCCTGGCAAGAGTCGGACTCAACTGAGAGAATAACACTTTGACATTGTGGACATATGAGCCCTTAAAAGTGAGTCCTGGCCTTGAAGCTTCAAGTTAAGGAGTAGCATAACCCCCATGTCTAGCTGCCTCTGGGCTCCAGACCTCAGGGCCCTTCCATCCCATTCATCCTTTTGTACTGCTTCTTCCAACTTCAGGCCATGCTGGATCTTTCCTGAGTCTTAATGGATTTTGCAATCACTGTTTCCACCAGCTCCAGAAATAGACCTTCACAGGATAAAGAAAGAAAACGACCAAATCAGGTCTCAGCATACCCTTTCCACAAGCTAGTTTCCATCTCTGCATGGAGATTTCTTTCCTTGATCCGTTGACCTTCAGGGAGACTGGAGCGGGGTGGGGTAGGGTGCTGTGTGGGTCAGGTGGGGAAAGGAGTGGCCAGTGGCTGAGGCATGAACTGCCTCCATTATTGTCACTTGTTATGCTCCTAGAGAATTCCCAAGTCTCAGGACTTTGGGAGAATGGAATGAGGTCTTAAAAAACACTTCCATCAGTGCCTGGGATATAGGAAGCTCCACATAAATATTAAGTAACTTGAAAAAGACCACCACCACCTTGTTTTACGAATGAAGAAGTCAGGCCCCAGAGATGGAAGATATTTTTCCCAAGCTTTCACACCCAGGTAATGGCAGCATCTGCTCTAGAGCCTCAGTTTTCTAACAATTCCAGCACTGTGCTTTCAGCTCCTAGGCTGGCTGACCAGAGAACTGCACTAGCTGGCTGTTTTACATTCACTGGAAGCAGCTTTCCTCAAATCCTAGTTTCTTCATGTTGGTTATTCTGACGTGAATACAATTTCCTGATCTGTTGAACTAAGCTGGTTACTGTCCTTTCTTCTATTCTGAGCCGGGAGTTGATAACTGGACATGGTTAGTGCCATAGAAATGAAAACGGTGTTGAGAAACTGCCATCCTCCAGCATCCAGTGAGAAACTTCACACATTCAGAAGGCAGAGGGTCATCTGTTGTTCTCTAGAAGACACTCCACTCCCTCTCTGCCACGTTCCACAAAGCTACCCATCACTTCTCTGGCCACAAAAACAGACTAGAACTTTCCCTAGCTGATGAGAAGGGCAAGCTGGTTTTGTTTGTTCAAAACAAACTGTGTTCTTGAAATTCGCCTAAGATTAAAACAAACAAATAGTATGGCGATGAAGAACAGAATAATATAAATCACTGAGTTGAAACGAGATAGTGTTAAGTTCGGAGTTCCGAGATTATTTTTCTCTGAAATATAGAATCACAAAATTGGAAATGATCTTAAAGATTATCTGGTTCAGTATTCATCCTTTGCTGGAATCTCATCAAACTCAGTGACAGAAGATCCCAGAAAAAATTAACCTGATGAATTTTAGTTCCTTTCTTGAAAGCAGGTTTAGAGGGAAGCTAAGATCGCAGTTTGGTAATTCATTTGTCTCTCTCTCTAAATCTTTTGAAAGCCCCAACCATGAGCTTAATTCTAAATTCCTCTTATTTCCTCATGTGACACAAGCTCTTCCAGAAATAGCTTCAATGAAGCAGCATAATCACATCTAGGAAAAATGTTCCTTATAATCACAGCAGACGCTGAGATCTTTCAGATAAATCACCATAACTAACTCACTCCACTTGTCACATGCCAGGTCCAGGGCAGGTCTGCGTCTCCTGGAATCATCACCGGTGTTCTGCTGAGACCCCTCATGACCTCAACCCACTTCCATGAGGGTGATGATTCTCATAATTGCTTTAGAAAGATGATTTTCAGATAGCAATATTTTTGAGAGGGTTTCAATGACAATAGATGTCTTTTATGTTAAAAAATGAATGGCGTATTGAAGTAATTGTTTGGCTTTGTAAAATTCAGTTTAAATTTTAGAAAGAATGTAATTCTAAATTATTCAATGTATATGAATAATAAGGCTATAACAACTTCTTGTTGACAATGAACTATTCATATGTTCCTTAACAACTTATTCTTTTAATCTAATAATGATGTAAGTCCCCAGTTCTAGAAAATAAAGAATTGGGGAAATGTAAAAGCAAAAACAAAAAATGAATGGTGACCTTGGCAGCTCGGAAAAAGCTCCCATGTTATGCTCCTCATTAGACAGAAACACAGACTGACCTTTCAGTAAGTGAACTGGTGAACCAAAGTCAGGTCACTCTTGGCACCCCCTGCTCCACCTCTGTGTTCTTCCCTCCTTTTCCTCGTAGAGTCCTTGTCACTCCTGTGCCATCTTCTCCTCTACCCAGTCCCATGAAAACCTCCTCTTCAGAAAGAACCTGAGAGTCATGTCAGTTCAGTTCAGTCGCTCAATCGTGTCTGACTCTTTGCGACCCCATGGACTGCAGCCTGCCAGGCTTCCCTGTCCATCATGTAAATGATTGTAAAATCTAAGTGTTGCCTCTCTTCAACATTTTCACTGCAATAGGAAATGAGGAATGAGGCAGAAAAGCAGAAATCCAGCCGTTGGGCATTGAGATGTTTTCTTTATTCCTTCCTCTACTCAGTGCTGTTGGATGCCAGGCACTGGGGAGACAGCAGTGAACAGAACAGACCCAGTGTCGGCTCTCAGGGAGCCAGCATTGCGCTGTCAGAGAGGAGAAGGAGAGGATGGTCACCCCTCCCGCCCCGAGTCACATGCATTCCTCATCTGATGGGTGACTCTCCCTTGCTCCCAGTGCCAGGTCAGGAGTCCCTGGATAGACCTGTTTTTCTTCAGGTTAGTGGATAAAGCTCATAAGCTTTGGGATGGACTACAAATGATGACAGGGCCTGCTCTGCCCCTCCCAGGAGATTACTTAGCTCATTTCTTCCTCATCTGTAAAACAAAGATTACAATACCCAGTTCATGTAGTTGTTGGGAAGACGAGATGGGCTAATACAGTGCCTGGCCTTTAGTAAACACTCCACCAATGTCAACCAACACTGCCCTTGTAACCAGCCACCCACTGGTGTCCCCATAGGTAGAGAGCTGAGTGCCTCCAGGGGGCAAGGTGAGGGCATATCTGGGGTCAGTTATTTTCTTAAGATGGATAATGTCACCTCCCCCAAAACACTTGCCTGGTGGCTTAGATGGTAAAGAATCTGCCTGCAATGTGGGAGACCTCGGTTCAGTCCCAGGGTTGGGAAGATACCCTGGGGAAGGGAATGACAACTCACTCTAGTATTCTTGTCTGGAGAATTCCAAGACAGAGGATCCTGGAGGGCTACTGTCCAAGGGGTAGAAAAGAGTCAGACATGACTGAGTGACTAACACTTTGACTTTCCCTCAAAACACCAAGCAATATTCAAGTAGTCACAGCTTTAAGATAGTTTGGATTCTTTGTTGTTACTTATATGATTTGGAGAGTTTTTTTTTTTTTTCACATGCTCCAGTTTGGCATATGCTTATTTTATAACGTAAAGTGAATTGACATTAGTTTTGTTTGAAGGTTTTGAAATTCTGCTCAAGTTACTCAGGGATATCTGAAGGTGGTATTACATTAGGTGATAGGCTGGAGAATTGGAAGGACCACAATTTTGTGAGCATCTATCAATGCTGGGTGACCTGTGGGCCCTTCCCATTCAATAGCTATGCTTCTCACACCAACTCTCAAGGTAAGAATTCATCCTTACAGCTGAACAAATGATGACTCAATGAGAGAGTAACTTGCCTAACTAGAGCCAGTTCGTTTTATCTCAAAGAACCGCTTTCTTTTTTTCTTCCTTTAATTTTTTTTATTGAAGTATAGTTGATTTGCAATTATATAGTTGTTGTGTTACTTTCTGCTGTACAGAAAAGCAATTCAGTTTTACACATATATGCATTATTTTTCATTTCCTTTTCCATTATGGTTTATCACAGGATATTTAATAGTCCCCTGTGCTATACAGTAGGACCTGTTGTTTATCCATTCCTACATATTATCATTTGCAGCTATCAATTCCAAGCTCCTAATCCATCCCTCCCCACCTTTTCTCTATGTCTGTGAATCTGTTTCTGTTTCATAGATAACTTCACTTGTGTCATATTTTCGATTGCACATGTGAGGGATACCGTATGGCATTTGTCTTTCTCTGTCTGACTTACTTCACTGAGTATGATAATCTCTAGTTTCATCCATGTTGCTGCAAATGGCATAATTTCATTCCTTTTTATGACTAATGTTCTGTTATATACATATTACCACATCTTCTTTATCCATTCATCTGTTGATGGACATTTAGGTTCTTTCCATGCCAGATGACCTCTTTTCATTGCACATTTTCATTCCACTCTTCTCAGGATCCTAAAGTCAGGGGAATAATTGCTTTCATGTGGCTGGATGCATGCTTACTGCTGGTGTTCACGTTTGTCCCCACACACCACTGTTGGGTCTACTTAATCCTGGTACATGCCATTTATTTCTTTTAAAACATACTTAGGGCACAGACTAGCAGTGGGGTAACTTTATAGCTTTGAGTGCAAATAATAAGGTGGCAGCTGCACAGAAATGCCTGGTGTGCAGATCTTATCACCTCTGACTCACACGGAGTCTTTAAGAACATGGTGGGAGATCCCCTCCCCTCCACCAAATCGTGATAATCAGAAACCAATGAGCTTGTACTCTGGGCTCCCACAGTACAAGCTCCTTTGTCCATCAGATGCTTTCCAAAGCAGGGTGCTCTTTTAGTCCATTTGATGAGCAGAAGCAGGAGCAAGAGCGACCAGCTTGTCTGAGACGGTATCGGAGGCAAATGAGGGAGTCAGGAGGACAGGGAAGGGCTACTGGTTCACTAACTGGTGGTGGGGGAGGGGCTCCAGGGCAAGAGGAAGGGCTAAAGGAGCAGATCCCAGCTCAGTCGTAGGCTGGGCTTCAAGAGTTCCTTGCTGGGCATCAGTGACGTGTAAGAATGCATATTCCATCCACCTCTGTTCTGTGTGCCTACACACACACACACACACACACACACACACACACCCCGTTCACTCCTCTCACAAATCGAAAGGTTGTATTGGTTAGAAAGGATCAAATCCAAGGATGACTAGTAGACCTTAGAGCTGAGAGGTAAAGCTCTCTCTAGATACCTGGTTCCCAGGCTCCTCAGCCTTCAGGATGCTGCACTCTGCTCTGGTTTATCAACAAGGGGTTCTGTTCAACATGGCGCCAAGGAATAAAGATATTTCTCCTGGTATTCTCACAAGCTCAGGGCATCCTGCCATTTAAGCTGTCCTTACTGTTTCTTTTTTTTTCCCTCTCAAGTTCCTCCTCTCTTAGGTCACTGGCTATTTGTGGATGTTGTTGTTGTTGTTTAGTGCGAAGTCATATCTCTTCTGCAACCCCATGGACTGTAGCCCTCCAGGTTCCTCTATCCATGGGGTTTCCCAGGCAAGAATCCTGTAGTGGGTTGCCATTTCCTTCTCCAGCGGATCTTCCCAAACCAGGGATTGATCTCGAGTTTCCTGCATTGGCAGGCGGATTCTTTACCATGGAGTCACCAGGAAAGTCCCCTATTTGCAGATAGCATTTAGCTATTTCCCTGTTCCCTCTCCTGAAAATGTAAGCGGACTTAGTTTTTGGTACGTAAACTTTCTTTTTCATGCCTTTGTTCCCCCTCTTGCAGCTTCCTATTTGGGTGTGTGTTTTTCCTTTAAATGTGTGGCATTCGGTACAGTGATCCATTATCCTCAGTAATTGCCCCTCACTTGAGAATCCCCATTCTTCCTCATTAAAGACCAGACAAGACTACTTCCTCTCATTGACTGGTGCATCAGATCTCTTATTTATCCTCAGTGTGCCATTTAGCTGTTTAGTGCTGTCAAAGTTTAGGAGGAAAAAACCCCAGAAACCAGTGAATCAATGATAGTATATGTTTATGGTATTTCTACTAAGTCATGTCGGACTCTTTGTGACCCCATGGACTATAGTCCACCAGGCTTCCTTTTCCATGGAATTTCCTAGGCAAGAATGCTGGAGTGAATTGCCGTTTCCTTCTCCAGGGGATCTTCCCAACCCAGGGATAGAACCCTCATCTTCTACATTGGCAAGCAATTCTTTACCAGTGAGTCACTTGGGAAGCCCAAAAGTTTATTGTACACACACCAGTAAGACACCTTGCAAACCGCGAGCAACAAGGCTCAGAGACTGTTGTTACAGAGCAGCTTATGTAATGTGGAGGCACTGACAATTGATTCCTCACAGCGCTTGGTTACAATATTAAAATTTTCTGAAGTGAAAGGGAGTTGGTTCACGGTTCCCACCTATAAATGGGGGACAGTGAAAAGTGAAAGTCACTCAGTCATGTCCGATTCTTTGCAACCCCATGGACTGTAGCCTGCCAGGCCCCTCCATCCATTGAATTCTCCAGGCCAGAATACTCTTCTCCAGGGGATCTTCCCAACCCAGGATCGAACCCAGTTCTCTCACATTGCCTGCGGATTCTTCACTGTCTGAGCCACCAGGGAAGCCCAAATAGTGGAGTGGGTAGCCGTTCCCTTCTTCAGTGGATCTTCCTGACCCAGGAATCGAATCTGGGTCTCCTGCGTTGCAGGCAGATTCTTTACCAGCTGAGCTACCAGGGAAGCCCCTGTAAATGGGGAGAATGATTTAAGTCTCTGATTTTCAGAGGCATCCTTGAAAAGCGACCTGTCAAGTGAGCCTCACTTGTCTTGGAAATCAGATAAAATGAGCTTTACTTGTCTGACTACCCTGGTTTTGTCCGCTCAGGGAATGTTCAAGTCTCTGTTTGTGTTGGGTGTTAACAGTGCTTGCACGCTCATTCGCTGAGGGGCCTGATTCGGGGTGTGTGTGCTTGCTCAGCAGGGCAGCTGGCACCTCCATTCTGTGCCTCCCTGGTAGGAACAGACTTAGTGCCGTTTTCCCCTGGGTATCTTCTTTTGGGGGTCACCCAGGGATCCAGTAACTATGTAAGAGAGAACATTTCTTTTTTTTTTTTTGGTGGGGAAGCCATGCTTCTTTCCAAATAAAATGAAACTTTCTTAGTTTCCAGGTTCCTCGGTGATGGTGTCCACGTTGTCTTCCTGAGGTTGTGAAATTAACTAGGGACTCCTTCCCATCGCTGCTCTTAACTGCACTGGGCTTTTAAAAGCTCCTCTATTCAACACCTCACTTATTGGTTTATAGTATTTGCTGCTGTTATAGATGTGATTTCTTCTTGCTTATTAACCACACCCCCTAGAAGTGTGTGTGTTACCAGTTCCTAGGCTGCACATTTGAGAATTCGGAGAAGTCCAAAGCATACGCTGGAGGAAAACACACTCTGGGGCCATCATTTAAAATTCAAGGCAGCCACCCTTTGCAGATGTAAATTGAGGAAGCAGCTCTCCTTTTGGACAGCTTAATGACCTGTATTTAATAGTAGGAGGCTGCTCGCAGATGCAGTACAGCTGGGCAAGGTTGGATCCTCTCTGCTCTTCAGAATGCACAGTGATTACAGCCATTGAAATGATTCCAATTCTTAGCCAGAATTTATAACCAAAATCACAAAGATTCCGCTCATCAGGGTGGCCTTTCCACTTGCACGGTTTGCCCAAGCCAGTGACTGACACCTCCATCCTGATCACACCCTGGGCTGGATGGTCATCTCCACCACAAATAGACCCTCCAATGAGTCTGGGATGAAAGAGAGCCTGGTTTCAGGCCAATTTCTCTTCCTTGAGGGCACATAATTTCACTGGCCTTGAAAAAAAGTGAATGTAATCTGAGTAGCAAAATGTAAGTCTGGGAGCCATACAATACACAGCTGCTGGAGGCAGTTGCTGTGTTCTGATGCCTTGTGTGTGAGATTGGCATGGATTACTGTGTGTTGTTTAGTCATTCAGTTGTGTCCAATTCTTTGGCAACTCCATGGACTAAAGCCCTCCAGGCTCCTCTGTCCATGGGATTTTTCAGGCTAGAATATTAGAATGGGTTGCCATTTCATTCCTAGAGGATCTTCCTAACCTAGAGATTGAACCCGTGTCTCTGGCTTGGCAGGTGGATTCTTTACCACCAAGCCACCTAGCAGGTTTAAAAAATAAATTTCCAAGATCTTGTTATCTTGATGCAAAAGCCCAAGTGAATTCAACAGCATCAAAATCCAAACAACCCTCTTCAAAAATGGGCAAAGAACTTGTATAGACATTTCTCCAAAGAAATGTACCAATGGCCAGTAAGTCCATGAAATGATGTTTGACATCACTAATGATTAGGTAAATAAAAAGCAACATCATAATGAAGTATCGCCCCACACCTATCAGAATGACTGTTACCAGAAAGCAGAAAACAACAGCCGTTGCCAAGGGTGTTGAGAAACTGGAATTGCTGTGCACTGCCAGTGAGAAAGGAAAATGCAGCTGTTAAGGAAACAACATGGCGGTTCCTCAGAAGCAGAATTAGCATATGATCCAGCATTTCCATTTCTGGGTATATACCCAAAAGAGTTAAAAGCAAAACTCAAGGAGATAGTTGTCCATCCATGTTCACAGCAGCCTTATTCACAAGGCCAAAGGGTGGGAGCAACCCAAGTGTTTATTGACACTTAGTGTTGTGTGTATGTAAGATGAATATGCAACACGCGCTCAGTTGCTCAGTTGTGTCTGACTCTTCGTGGCCCCGTGGACTGTAGCCCACCAGGTTTCTTTGTCCATGGGATTTTCCAAGTGGGTTGTCATTTCCTACCCCAGGAGATCTTCCAAACCCAGGGATCAAACCCACGTCTCTTGCTCTTCTTGAATTGCAGGCAGATTCTTTACCACTGCACCACCTTGGAAGTCCAAAGTGAATGTGATTTGACATTAAAAAGGAAGGAAATTCTGACACAGGCTACAACATGAATGAGCCTTGAGGCTATTATGCTAATGAAATAAGCCAGTCACACACAAAAAATAATTACCCTATGGTTTCACTGACATGAGGTGTTGAAGTAGTCAAATTCATCAAGATGGAAAGTAGAATGGTAGGAGCAAGCCCTCCAGGAGACTGTGATATATCCCACAGTTTGGGAACCACTGCTGGAGAGAAGGGTGGACCATCCAGCATGAAGGAACCTCTGTTCTTCTGTGCTGTGCATGTTCTGGTCAAGTCGAGTGCTTCTTGCTAAGGGGGTTCCATTGACAAATAAACGCAAGAATCATAGCAAAACAGATCTACCTTGGATATCTGCCACATGTGCTTTCCTGTTAAAGACTCTGACAAGTCCTATACTAGGGAGATTTAATTCAGCTTGTTTAACTGGAAAAAGTGAAAAATGGAAGTGTTAAAGTCGCTCAATTGTATCCAGCTCTTTGTGATGCTATGGACTGTATCCTGCCAGGCTCCTCTGTCCATGGGATTTCTCAGGCAAGAATATTGGAGTGGATTGCCATGCCCTTCTCCAGGGGATCTTCCTGACCCAGGGATAAACTCAGGTCCTCTGCATTGCAGGCAGATTCTTTACCCTCTGAGCAAGCCACCAGGGATGCTTCCACAAATTCTTGAATGAAGAATACATTATCACTGTGGTGATACCTGATAGTCTTTTTGCTAGGAGTCTTCAAAAAATGGGGAGCTGCTGTTTAATGGATACAGAGTGTCAGTCTTTGCAAGATGATAAAGAGCTCAGGAGATAGATGGTAGTGATGGTTGCTCAACAAAGTGAATATATTTAATTCCATTGACCTAAAGACTTAAAATAGTTAAGATGATAAATTCCAGGTTATGTGCCTTTCACCACAATTGAAAAAAAAAATGGTTAAATGAAGCATTCCATCTTTTCTCAGCAATTCAGGCTTTGGAGGGACATGTTAGACATAAAAGGAGAAAAGGAAAAACGAAAAACAGTCAGGGAAATGGATCTTGACTTTATTTGCAACTAATTACAGATATGGTTTCTTTTACAGAGCCATTTTTCTCTCAAGAAGGGAGCTGCAGCCTTGGGCATTGGAACAGACAGCGTGATTCTGATTAAATGTGATGAAAGGTGAGCATGAATCTGCAACCCCTGTTGATTAGCAGTTTGCAGTTTGTATACATACGCCTTAAAAGTCTGAAAACAGGTGATGACCTGTAGGGCACAAACCTGCCTCCTTGCCAGCTGCTGGTCTTCGCTGTTTCTTTTTCCCTCTTCCTTAGAGTCCTGGGACGTGGTTCCTCAATGACACAGAGGCATTCACAGCCTTTGACTGAATCCACACCTTTGCTGAATCAACCAGAATTTTCTGCACTGAGAAGGTGCAGAGGACATTTATCATTTGGGCACTTAAGCAGCAGCCAACGGGTTGAGAACTGATTTATGGAGGTGTCATCCCTCCAGGCACCACAGATTGTGAGAACTTGATGGAGTGATTACAGGAGGGGGACAGTTTAGGGAGCAGAAGGTAAATAATGCCTCCAGCAACTCATGGGCTCAGAGCCTGAATCAAAGAGCTCTCTTAGGAAAACTCCCTGTCTTAATCTGGTACCCAAACTTCGTAGGTACTCTGGTTAAAGGTGAAATTAAAATATAAGAAAATAAATTTAGTCTTGATTGAATAAGAAATTCCACTAAATTAAAAGGAAGCCACTCAATTCACCATTTATTTATTCATATGAATTTATTAGAGCGATATGATCACTTACCGTGTCACTAGGTTCTAGAAAAGCATAAGGCATAATTCCAGTTCCCTGGCTATATATGACCCAAGTCGGGAGAGGTTCTGTCGACAGACGGAGGGTGGGCTGAGCTGGGGAGGAGCAGTGGAGATGTAGTGCTGGAATTGACAGGAATTACTGACTGACCTAGGGAAGGTGTGCAGGATGACAGCTGAGAGGAGAGGAAATACCAGGCTTCCTGGCTAAGTCCACGTGGTGCTCTTCTCTAAGCCAGGAAGCATCCCCCACTTCCCCCACTGAAGTGGAGATGCTGAGTTTGTAGAGCTTATGAGACATCCAAATGAGAGTGTCAAGGTAGCCAATGGAAACATCAGCCTAGAGGTCAGAAGATGTGTGATGGGAGCCGTGCACAGTGGGCCTGGGTGAGAGTCAGGGGAACCCATGTGTCAGGGACAGGCAGAGTGAGAGCAGCCTGCAGTGGAGACTAAGGAGGGGCAGCCAGAGTTGTTGGAGGAGGAAGATTAGTTGCTCAGTCATGTCTAACTCGTTGTGACCCCTCGTTGCGAGCCTGCTAGGCTTCTCTGTCCATGGAACTCTCCAGGTAAGAATACCGGAGTGGGTTGCCATTTCCTTCTCCAGGGGATCTTCCTGACCCAGGGATCGAACCTAGGTTTCCTGTATTGCAGGCAGATTACCGTTTGAGCCACCAGGGAAGCCTGTGGAGTGGTTGCAGCATCAAATGCCACCAATAGATGAATAGGTCAACAGCTGCCTCTCAGCTTTCCTTGTAAGAAGGTGGCTGGTGAGTTTGGCAGGAGCAGTTTCAATAGAGGGTTGAGACCAGAAGGCAGTTTGCAGTGGGTTCAAGGGTGAGCAGAGAGGAGGAAATGGAGAAAAAAGCCAAATGTTTCCAGAGGTTGAGCCATGAAGAGGAGGAAGCAGGGTGGAAGCTGGACGGAGTCTAGCGTAGTTTGGGTTGGGTTGTTTTAAGGAAGCAGGATTAAAGAAAGGAAAACGTGAAAGAAAATGGAAGTCACTCAGTCATGTCTGACTCTTTGTGACCCCATGGACTGTAGCCCACCAGGCTCCTCTGTCCATGGGATTCTCCAGGCATGAATACTGGAATGGGTAGCCATTCTCTTCTCCAGGGGCTCTTCCTGACCCAGGGATCGAACCCAGATCTCTCACATTGCAGGCAGACTCTTTACTGTTTGAGCTACCAGGGAAGCCCAAGGGGGCTTAAGACATATTTAACTGCACAGGGAAGAGTCTGCTAGAGATGAAGTGTGAATTATATGGGAAAAAAATGGAAAAAATAGCTGAGGTTTAATTTCCTTTGTGAATTCCTTATTCTTTTGGCTGAAATTATGTAGGAACTGCCTCTGAGGAGCTCCCAAGCAGTCTGAAATCATCTTACAGTATAAGATGGGAAGGAGACAGGGGCAAGAACAGGAGTGGTGATGGAAGGGCAGGGGAGAGGTTTAGGGAGGAGGGCTGGCGAGGCGGGGAGGGGGCCAGCTGCTAGTGGATTTCAGCTCAGAAACCCTCAGCATTAGAAAGGTTCTGAGACATTTACTCATCCAGCCTTTTTTTTTTTTTTAACTTTGTAGTTTTGTGAATAATTTCAACCAAAGGAAAATTGCAACGATAGTAACAAGAACTCTCACATACTCTATACTCTAATTCACCAGTCATTAGCATTCTGATATATTTGCTTTATCATTCTCTTTCTTTCTGTGGATGGAGTTTAATATTAATATTACATGTTGAACGTAATGGCTTTTACAATATTGTCGTCTAGTCGCTAAAGCATATCCTATGCTTTGCGACCCCATGGACTGTCACCTGCCAGGCTCTTTGCTTGAGTGGGATTTCCCAGGCAAGAATGATGGAGTGGGTTGCCATTTCCTTTTCCAGGGGATCTTCCCGACCTAGGGATAAGACCCGTGTCTCCTGCATTGGCAGGCGGATTCTTTACCACTGAGCCACCAGGAAATCATTACAGTATTACTACATTAATGTATGTATATTATAGATATAATTTTTTTCTGAATCACTTGAGAATTCCTTGCAGGCATCATTACCCTTTACCCATTAATGTGTCAGTGTATATTTTTGTTTGTTTGTTGGCCATGCCATGCAGCATGTGGGATCTTGTTTCCCTGACCAGGGATCGACCCATGACTCCTTCTGTGGAAGCACAGAGTTTTAACAACTGGACCACCAGGGAAGTCTAGTTCAATATGAATTTTTTTTTATAACAAAGATATTCATTTACCTAATCATAGTACTCTTGCCTGGAAAATCCCATGTACGGAGAAGCCTGGTAGGCTGCAGTCCATGGGGTTGCTAAGAGTTGGACATGACTGAGCGACTTCATTTTCACTTTTCACTTTCATGCTTTGGAGCAGGAAAAGTCAACCCACTTGAGTGTTCTTGCCTGGAGAATCCCAGGGACAGGGAAGCCTGGTGGGCTTCCGTCTATGGGGTTGCACAGAGTCGGACACGACTGAAGCAACTTAGCAGCAGCAATCATAGACCAGTTATCAAAATCAGGAAATTTGACATTGACGCAGACTAATATTTAATCTATCCACACTATTCAGATTTCATCAATTGTCCCAATACTATCCTTTCAGTTCAGTTCAGTTCAGTCGCTCAGTTGTGTCCAACTCTTTGTCACTCCATGGACTGCAGCATGCCAGGCATTGCTGTCCTTCCCCATCTCCCGGAGTTTGTGCAAACTCATGTTCATCGAGTCGGTGATGCCATCCAACCATCTCATTCTCTATTGTCCCCTTAGAGCTATTCTTTTTTCCCAGTCTAGGTTCACAGGTGACACTTAGTTTTCACCTTTTTAGTCCCCTTTCATCTGGAACTTGTCCTCATCCTTCCATTGTTTTTCATGACATTGATGTTTTGATGAGTGTAGAACATTTATTTCGCAGAATATTTCTTAATTTGGGTTTATTTGACATTTCCTTATGATTAGATTCAGGCAATGCATTCTAGGCAGGAATTCTGGGAAGGTCTCACCACTGTAAAATAACTGTTCTCTACTTTGCAGTTAATAAATCTTAGTAGGGGATGCTTTGAGACTATATATGAATACTATGTCCCTCCTAAAACATTCATTCACTAGAGTAGCATCCACTGATGATGCTAAAGGAAGGAAGAATTTCCTTTTTCACTCTTTTTCCATCTCTTTTGCTCTATCTCTGTCTGTCTGTCTGTCTGTCTCTATTATGTGTTATCAGTATGGACTTTCAGATCTTGTTCCTCCCTTCAGGGTTCCCTTTAACTTACCTAAATTACTAGTAAATTGCTGTTAAACCTCACAGTCTGACCAAGATACCTGATACCCTGTTGGCCTTGGACAGAAGAGTGATCAACCTTCCAGCCTCCTTGTAACACAGTAGTAAGTCTCCTGTGGAGCTGACCTGAGGGGCAGAGATCAGGAGTAAGGCACAGTGCAGTGACTGCTTCTATAACTGGTAGTTCCTTGTCACTGCCGGGGCTGTTGCTATTCACAGTGGTTGTAACATTAGGCAGTTTCTAATGGGAAGGATCATGCATGCTTTCTTCTTTGCACACAGATCTCTGTGAACAGAGCCAAGCTCTCAGCTCTTAGGCTGGTAGAATTATTATAGTTCAGCAGGGTCAATGAGCAGAGTCACCAAAGACTCGAGCACCCGATTTGTGACCTGCCCAGAGCGCCACACTCCCCAGTAATGTGCTCCTTTGGGTAAGATCATTTTCCCCTTCACAGCCATGGGAAGATAGCCATGAATCTGTGTAGCACAGTATAATCTGTGTCATTTGTTTCTTTCCACAAAGAGAAGATTCTTCTTGCTGGTGGCTCTAGCTAGCAGTGTGGGATTTTGCCCAGGCAACTTCATCAAGTTTTCTGACCCAATAGCATCATATGGATTAAATTTTTTTTTTAATTTATTGAGATAGCATTGGTTTATCATAGATATAAAAATGTCATGTGTATAACATAAGGTTTTGACTTCTGTATACATGATGAGAGCATCATATGAATTTTTTAATACTTGTTTTTCATGCTTAAGTTTTTTAACCCATTCTCACATGTTTTGCTTTTGAAATTGTTAAAAAAATTTTTTATTTGGCCACTCTGCGTGGCATGTGGAATATTAGTTACCCAACCAGGGGGCAAACCTGTGTGCCCTGCAGTGGAAGCGTGGAGTCTTCACCACTGCATGGCTAGGAAAGTCTCCATCATATACATTTTTAAAAGAATATCAAAATCAAGAATCTCCATGTAAAACTGCCTCATCCAAAGCAGCAGTCTGGTTCAACAGCCCTCCCTTTTAATGGCAGCTTTTTTTCTTGAACACTGGCACCTAACAGAGAATAGCACCACAGAGCATCAGCCACTGTTTCACTGGGTGCTTAGAGGCTGCTGCATACCTAAAGATAAAAGATATACATTTTGCTATGGGAATACTTCTAAACCAGACATACAGGATGCAACAGCTGCCACCTAAAGCTTCCCTGCATGAAAAGATGCTTGTCTGGAAAAGCTAGGGCTGCCAGAGAGCTTCTAATCCTCAGAGGAGCCTGTTGCAGAGTTTTGAGGCTCTCTTCCTCATCACAGTGTGTGGGCAGATGGGGAAGCACAAAGTCTAGGCTGGACCTCCTTCTGCTGGCTGCCCTATGGCTGTGATGGCTCAAAACCCTGGGTCCTGTGAAAAGTGCCTGGCTAGTATGTTACACAATTATGGAAGTACCTGCCAGGATAAAACTTCCATTTCTAAAGCAACATTTCTCAACATGTGGACCTAGGTCTGCCTGTGCCACAATCTCCTTGTTAGAAATGTGAGTTGCTATGCATGTTTGTTTACTTGTTATTGTTTGTCTCTTCTGTTAGGATGTAAGCCCTGGAGAGTAGAAATTGGCCTGTTTACCCTGGTGCCCCAGCACCCCTAATAGCGTTTGGCACATAGTGAGTCTTCAGTAAATATTTGTAGAATGAATTAATTCCAGAGCCCTATCACCGACCTTCTGAATCTAAATCCCTAAGATCAGGGTCTAAGGAATATGCATTTTGAAGACATACATCATGATTTTTATGCATGTGAAATTTTACAAAGTCATCCAATTCTAAGATCACTGAAAAGGTGAAAAGTTTTGTCTACAGAGTCTCCCATACTAGCTTTCTGATCAGTCACCGAGATAAAGTGAGCATTTTAATATTATCCTGGGCTGAAACATTTGCCTTCTAGTCACATACCTCCAACAAATGTACATCTGCCACCTGCAGTGTGCCAGGCTCTGGGTTCCTAAGTGGACAAAGCAAATACAGGCTTGCAGACTGGATGACTGGAGAAGTCTGGAGCCTATCTGTTAAGGGCACACCCAGAGCTTTCCACTCTGTAAGAAGCAAACACTTGGACTTGATGACTTGACAAGGCTGTCCCTTCTCCCTGCCTTCATGTGGAAATGGGACAGAGTATATATTCATTGGGCTTCCCAGGTGGTGCTAGTGGTAAAGAATCCACCTGCCAATGCAGGAGACATAAGAGACGTGCGTTCTATCCCTGAGTCGGGAAGATCCCCTGGAGGAGGGCATGGCAACCCACTCCAGTATTCTTGCCTGGAAAATCCCATGGACAGAGGAGCCTGGTGGGCTACAATCCATAGGGTTGCAAAGAGCTGGACATGACTGAAGCGACTTAGCACGCCTGCATGTGTACATTCATTACTGCTTTCTCAGAAGGTGTGAATGACACCTCCGATTCTTGAAAGCTAAATGTCATCACAAAGGATTTGTCTTATCTTCTTCAAAGACAACAACATTTTCAAAGAGGTTTCCTATATGTTTGGCCCCTTGAGTTTGGCCCCTTCTAGAAGCTTGGCATTTACTTTCTCGTTTCAGCCAGGCTGTACCTGATCCTAGGCTGTCACGCAGGCAGCTGTCTTATCCTATTTCCTCATTTGAGAAATGAGACAGTCATTGAGAAAATGAGAAAGCGGTCTTGCTGCTGCTGCTGCTGCTGCTAAGTCACTTCAGTCGTGTCCGACTCTGTGCGACCCCATGAAGGAAGCCCACCAGGCTCCCCCGTCCTTGGGATTCTCCAGGCAAGAACACTGGAGTGGGTTGCCATTTCGTTCTCCAATGTGTGAAAGTGAAAACTGAAAGTGAAGTCGCTCAGTTGTGCCCGACTCCTAGCGACCCCATGGACTGCAGCCCACCAGGCTCCTCCATCCATGGGATTTTCCAGGCAAGAGTACTGGAGTGGCTTGCCATTGCCCCTCCCAATTCTGATGTTCCCTGTCTGTGACTTCTCTGTGTGGTCTTACTGCCAAGGGTTAAAACGTCTAGATGTGATTAGTGAGCAAATAGCAATTGTCAAGTCAGTCTCCCCAGAACTCTCCAAGGCATAGGAGGTTAGTCGTGGTAGACTAGGTAACATTTGAGACTTGCAAAAAATTTCTGAAAATCTCCTCCTCTCAATTTTATGTTTATCAACAAAAGCACCTTTGCAATTTTAAAGTACTTAAAACTTAGTTTCAAAGGTAAATATAAGACCTGAATTTCCTCTGAAATGTGAACGTTTTTTGTTTTTATCATGGTGGCGCAAGGTGTTTTGGCATAGCCAGATCTAAGAGAGGCTGAAAAATCACAGTTTTCTTTTTCTTTTCTTCAGGTGGGTAGAACAATTCTTTTTTTTTTAAATTAATTTTCATTGGTGTATAATTGCTTTATAATGTTGCTATTTTCTACTATACAGCAAAGTGAATCAGCTGTGCATATACATATATCCCGTCTTTGGGGGATTTCCTTCCCATTTAGGTCACCACAGAGCACTGAGTAGAGTTTGCTGTGCTGCACAGTAGGTTCGCACTAGTTATCTGTTTTATACGTAATATCAATAGTGTATATATGTCGATCCAACTCTCCCAATTCATCCCCTGCACTTCCCCTTTGATATCCATATGTTTGAGCTCTATGTCTGTGTCTCTGTTCCCACTTTTTGCAAATAAAATCGCAGCTTTCAGAGATGCTCCCAGGCCAAGCTGTCTAGTGTAGGGAGACATGTAGGGCGTGAAGGGCTTTCCAGAACTCTCCACCCCCACCCACCCACCCCTGCCACAAGCCTGCCCCTCTGTTCCTTCTGTCCCTCATTCAGAGGCCCATCCCACAGAAAGTCCCCAGAGGTGGGCTGCTCAGATTAGAATCACACCCTCAGCACCAAATAAAAATTTAATGCTCTTTGTTTCACTCCAGTCCAGCTGATTAATCACTGGTAAGGTGTCCATTGCCATTGCCAGGTAATTAATTGCATTTTAATGCTTTATTGACCAGGGAACTTTTGCAGAAACTAACACCTATGGCATTCATAGGTCTCTTGTCAATAATGTGTTAACTGCCTTTCTTTGGAAAATAGCTTCACAAAACTCAGTGGTTCTCCATGCTTTTTAAAGCAGAGGGACTAACCTCTGCTTTCTGTGCCAATCATTATATAATACCTTCTTTGTCAGCCTGAAGTGAAAATTGTGGAAGATACAATGCCCACTATGCCCAAATTACTTTTATAGAATGGAGAAAGGTGAGAAAAGTAGTTTAAAATAAGATAACATATTTCAGTCAGGAAAGCTTAGGCAAGACAACACTAGAAGCTGTAATGAAGTAGCCTAATGGCTTGCTCTGTATCTAAATCTATATCTACCTGAAATTACAAGGATCCCCTCAAAAGTCTATGAATCTAGTGGCACATTCCAAACCCCACTTACTGTTCCCTCAATGCCAGTAGAATTCCAAGCTACTTATGGTGACAATCTCCTTCCCATCACTTATTTTTCCAAGCTGCCTTTTACAAACCTAGATCAATGACCCCAGTGTGAAAAGTTTAGAGACTGTAGAAACCTCAGAATGGCTCTTTTGGTTCAAAAAATTGTTCACGCCTCCAGTAACGTACAGTTAGGACAGAGTCCTTTGCTTGGTTTTTCCCTCCAGAGTCTTGAGGTAGGAATGTCATAATGCATAATAACAACCTCAACAATAAAAACTCTCTTTCCTGGAATGCCAAGCACTTTTAAAAATAATTTTTCATCTATTAACTCATATAACCCTCATAACTCCATAAGTAATATTATCACTAAGGTACGGTCATAATAGGCACAGAGAAATTAAGTGACTCGACTAAGATCCCACATCTAGCCGCCTCTGCCTTCTTGGAGAAATCAACTCCTTTGATTATTATAATAGCAGTTTTATAAAAAATTATTAATTTATTTATTTTGGCTGCGCTGGGTCTCCTTTGTTGCACAAGGGCTTTCTCTAGTTGTAGCGAGCAGCGGCTACTGTCTAGTTGCAGTTCACGGGCTTCTCACTGCAGTGGCTTCTCTTGTTGCGGAGCACGGCTCTAGGCTTGCGGGCTTCAATAGTTGTGGCGCGTGGGCTTAGTTGCCCTGAGGCATTAGGATCTGCCAGGACCAGGGATCGATCTCATGTTCCTGCATTGGCAGGTGGATTCTTAACCACTGGCCCACCAGAGAAGTCCAATAGTGGGGTTTTATAGTAACTAAAGCAGCATTTCTATTTTAGAAAGGAAAGGATGAAAGGATGGAGATGAAAGGATGTTTCTCCGATGCTTGTCTGACAGTTTGAGCCCATGAATTCTTGGTCTGCTTTGTGATTTTAGCTCTCGGAGTGTAACTGGGTAGCTTTGGACGTAGTGTTCTCATTCAGATGTTTCAGAGTGGATTTTCTCTTCTTGGCATTTCATCTCTGTGTGCAATTGCAGGTCTGTTTGTTGGAAGGTTTGGAATACAAATCTTTTTCTAAACCTACTTTCAGTGCCAAATGCCTCACTCCAGAACAGGTTTGCTCTAACTAAGGAGATGACCTGCAAAACAGGCTCTGTGCAGAGTGGAGAGACGCGTGCACAGCAAGATCGAGTGTCTGCTAAGCATGTCAGAAATGGCAGTCCGGCGCCATTCCGGGAGGAAATGCCTTTCTTTCCGCAAACAACCGAGGACTGATTCTAACTGGTCATTATAACCAATCATTTAAAGTTGAACTTTTACCCCCTTGCAACTCTTTGTAAAGGCAACAAAATAAATTATTCAAAGCAAACATATATTTGCTTCTCCTTTCAGGGGGAAAATGATCCCGTCTGACCTTGAAAGAAGGATCCTTGAAGCCAAACAAAAAGTAAGTTTTTGTAGGGAGTTTTATGCAGCCCATAACAAGCTGAGGGTATGTATTTCTGTTTCCATCCACTAGAAAAAGTGTTTTTGTTGTATTTGTAAAGAGTATGTGGAATTTTTCATTCAGTTATTACTTATTTCTCCGAGTGATGGGCTTTACTTTGAAAACGTCTAAGTTACTACATACAGTGGTACTAACAATTATAGTAACACAGTTATACTAGCAGTTCTAATAACACAAGGGTAGTAACAGTTTCCAGTGGACCTGTCTTCCTGTGTGATGAGGATTGGCATTAAACAGATTCACTGGAAAGACCGCATTCACAAATGGAAAATCCCTGGAAGCTAATTTAGCATATGGGAATTACTATGTGTGGTTACCTGAAAGGGACCGTTTCCTGCCAAGACACATACTGAAATGATTGACCCTCCAAACACCTTATTTTTCAGGAAGCCATTTAGTGCTTTTTTTAAGAAGTGACACGTTCTGAAGGCCTGCTGAAAATTCCTACAAAGCTCTAGAAAGTCATTTACATCCCTGCATGATTTGCAGGTTGGAGCTTTTAGTAGATCTCATCTACAGTTCCCAGTTCAATGACATAACACATGACTTTTATTATTAGAATCTCAGAAATCATTTGGAGAAGGAAATGGCAACCCACTCCAGTGTTCTTGCCTGGAGAATCCCAGGGGCGGGGGAGCCTGGTGGGCTTCCGTCATGGGGTCACACAGAGTCGGACATGACTGAAGTGACTTAGCAGCATGCTTAGCAGCAGCAGCAGAAATCATTATTCATTTTCTTAGGCCTTTTCCTCCCCTGCAAAGTGGCAGCAGGATCCTTTCCCCTTATTCTGGTCCTAGAACCACTTGTAACCACATAAACCTTTGCTGCCACCTAAAGACTGACTCTGTAACATCAGGACCTGTCGTGTTTTTATGGAGTAACTCTGTTCACCCTATTTGAGGCATTCTTCAGCCATCTTTCAGCAACAGCCTATTATTTCTATCAGTTTTCATTTGGGCTTCCCTGGTGGCTCAGACATTGAAGAGTCTGCCTGCAATGCAGGAAACCTGAGTTCCATCCCTGGGTCGGGAAGATCCCCTGGAGAAGGGAATGGCTGCCCATTCCAGTTGCCTGGAGAATTCCATGGACTGAGAGGCCTGGCGGGCCATGGTGTCACGAAGAGTCAGACACGACTGAGTGACATTCTTTGGCCATTTTTGATCAGTTATTATTTCTATCAGTTTTCATTTAGCCATGGCCAGACAGACTAAATCAACTTAGATGGATAAAATCATGGCTTATTGTTTACCCTGAAGTGAATCCTCTGAGACTCCAAATAAGTTATCTAGGGATTTTCCAACGAGGAATAATGGGCTGGTAGGAGTTCCTTCCCTTCGTCCTTTTGTCTGCTCACTCTAGGAGGTTTATTATGTTCAGAGACCCTGCTATGAAAAAGGAAGACTAGGAAAGTAAGTGGGTGGGTGGTGGTGGGGGCGGGAAAGTCAGAAACTCTCCTTGGAATATACCAAAAGTTTGTGGGCACCACTAAGTTTACTCACCCCTGGGTCCAGTGCAGCCTCTTCTGAGAACCGGAGTGTCTGTTCTCATAAAGCAGTTAGCGGAGCCAACAGAATGGCCTGGAGACCTCAGATCTGGAGGGCGAACGTCATTCCTACTAGGCTCCAAGGTATTGTCAAAACCCTTCTGATGGTTCCAAAAAGACAGATGTGTAAGATAGGAGGAGAATGTCCACCTTTTAAAATCAGCTTTTTAAAAGAATCCTTGGACTGCTGATTTACAGTATTGGGGGCTTTCTCATTTGCACAGGGGTTTGTCCCTTTCCTTGTGAGCGCCACGGCTGGGACCACCGTGTATGGAGCATTTGACCCCCTGTTAGCAGTTGCTGACATTTGCAAAAAGTATAAGATCTGGATGCACGTGGATGTAAGTATCCCAGAGGGACCATCACTGAAATGTTCTTGCACATTTTGCACCTGGAGCTCATGGAATGAAATGTATTCTATTTTTTGTTTTTTACTTTAGGAGTTTATTCCCAGAATGATGATAGATAAGCTTTTAAAGATCGCAGAGACAATGTAATACATGACTCACACAGTACACGACATGCACTGGAAGCAGTCTGAGGCTTATTATGCCTTAACTTCCCCAACAGGATAATATTCTTATTTCTGTGACCAGGACCTGAGCTAGCACTTAGTTCTTGGTTCATTGGGTCATAAGGTCCACAGAGGAACACACACAGTCACACACATGCAAACACACACACACACAAACATACACACAGTCACACACATGCAAACACACATACACACAGTCTCACACATGCAAATACCCAGTCACATACATGCCAGGCTTCCTTCCTTAAGAGAATGATCAAAAGAGTAAATAGGAGTTTCATTTATCTAGGGGATCCAGTGGTTCAAAAATTCAACTCAAGTCAGAAGCTAATATAACTGAGGAGGAAAGTAGACTTGACAACTTGCTAGGAAATACAAATCACCAAATTTCCAATGTATGGTCAGCTAGTAAGACAGGCCATATATGAGATATTTTGGCTCCACAGTTAGTCAAACCAAGAAATAATGGAGAGCCTCATCAAGACATTTTCAAATGAAAACAGATGTCAACTTTTAGAAGGACAAACTAATGGAATTTAAGTTTAGACCAGTATGATTCTAAGTGTGGCTCAAAGATCAGCTACACTCTGAAAACTGCTAATGACCCACGGGGAGATCAGGAATCAATGCCACATCGTCACTAAGTACCATGCTTGGTTCAGCCGATGTGTTTTCCATTGTGAGGCTTTGTCAAAGAAGGAAGCATAAGTTGCTTTCCATTCCGGAGCATGAGGCTTATGTTGTTGAGTAGACTGGTTTAGGTCATTTTGGCTTTATATTAATAATATGCACTCAGAGTTGTCAGAGTTTTCCTGGCAATGTGAAAGTTGTTCAAAGGGTTTTAATTCATCATTTTTAGTCTAAACTCTGGAGATATTAGCACTTCTAGTTCTGAAATGATGAGCTTCCCTAGGACTAAGCACAGCAGTGATGGATTGGGAAGGATCTTTTTCCTTTTTGTGTAGACTGAGGAAGTATTTGGCTTCTTACACCGATATGAATGTGGGATGGAGCCTGAGACCTTAGAATAGCCCCCCCAACTTAACCTTTGGAAGTCTAGTGCCAATCCCCAAGTTATCTGGGGTTGAGGCTGTAACTTTCATTCCATGCAATGCTTACTGTTTTAAAAGACACCAAACTCTAGAAATCCAGGCAATGAAAAAACACTACCTTTTCTTTGTATGCCCTTCTTTTTCCAGGCAGCCTGGGGTGGGGGATTATTGATGTCTCGGAAACACAAGTGGAAACTGAGCGGCGTGGAAAGGTACACACATTTTTCTCCTTAACAACGTAAAGTGTGAAAACTATATGTGAAAAGCAAATTACACCCAATGTCCAAGAAGTACTGGTGTACAGGTGAGCCCATTCTGTCAGTGCTTGTGAGCTTTGCCTTGTGTGCTCATAAATGCATGAGTATTTTGTGTAGACAGCAGAGACATCAAATCCTGTCCAAGTGACCCAAGTTGTATGTCTCTCAAACATAGAGATCATAGAGATTCCTAACTGGCCTCCATGGCTGACCAGAGTACTCAGGAATGACCTTCCCGGGATCTCTGAACCAACAACTATCAAAATTGTTAAAAGCTTCAGGCAGGCCACTGTTTTCTAGGGAGATAGGTAGCTCTCATGTTTCATGAGAGGATAATAACCACTGCTTTAAAGAAACCGATAAATAATTTTGTGAAGCAAAGAAGCACCTTGTAATTTATCAGTGTTGAAAGAGGGGTTTGCGGTTTAACATGGCCCATTGACTTAAAGTGAAACCTGTTTGTGATAACATCATCTGATGGCTTCATCTCCATAATGGTTCTTTCCGGTGAGCTCTGATGGATGCTGCACTCAACTTTACTTAGGAGACTAAGCAGGAGACCACTGAGAAAAAGCAGCAAAGCACAAAGGAGGTGATATTTGATTAGCATAAAGCCTACTCAGGGCCACAGGAAAAAGAAAAAGAATCACAGAATGCAGAATTGGTTTCAGGCTTTGGTTCCTGCCCCTCTGCAGAGGGAGCTCAGAGTTCCCAGTTCTCCCATCACAACATGGCAGGTCAAGGATAGCAGGGAGCCTGACGTGCCAGGCAGCTGAGAAAGCCTGGATTCATCCAGGACTGCCAAATGCCCTCTGTGCCCAGCCAAGTAGCCAGGTGCTGTCAAGGGGGTTTCCCCCTGGCTCTACCTCTGGACAACTCGGCACAATTTCTGTACCAAGATGAGGAGACTGATGGAGCTTGAAAACATCTGAGAGCACCAGTCACGCAGGGCAGCCGGGCCAGAATGAATGGACAGGGTGTGCTGTGTGATATCCAGGCCTACTCACACGCAGAGAACGCATGCGTGGGAAAGGAGGGCATGGGATTACTAAAGAGTCTGGGGCACCCTGCCTCATTAGCAGAAGGAGGGCTGGAGAAGACTTGAGACAGACCAGCCAAGGCCCAGGTCAGCAGATTGTGTCCCCGAGTCTGCTGCCCACACTCTGACTGCAGGTGCCCGTTCAGGTGTGAGTGGATGAGGACAGGCCTGGCCTCTTCCCAGGGGGAGCTAGCTTTAGGTCTCTGCTTCTGGTTAGTTGATCGGAATTCCTTCTTGTGATGAAAATCTGCCTGGAACTAGAAGCTAAAGAAGGAGTGAACTAAACAGAAAAAGAGAATGAAGAGAAGTAAACCATCTGGAAAGTGCTTGTTTAGAAGATTGGAACAAAAATTCAGATGACTTGCTATCAGAAGAATTGACCTGCGTACAGAACCTTCTCATCGTTGAGTCCCCTTAAACTGACCAGCACAGAACGTAAGAGGCTGTTTCTATACCTTTGATGCCAGCTGTGGCTCCAAGTGCTGACAGCCAGCCAGGGGTGCCCTCCACCAATGACTACCTGAAAGCTCGCTAAATCACATACCCTGGGCTTTGGGAAAAAAACACCCATGCACTCTTGTACTGAAGACTCTTATTTGAGAACAAAGCTTAGAACATTTGTTATGGAACACAGAGACCTCTCTAGTGGCCGGAATTTTTGAAGCTGTGTTGGAAGTAAATCTACTAAGTGGAAGGAGCCAAAGAAGTCCTTTGTAAAAATGAGGGACTGTCAGGACTTCCCTGATGGTCCAGTGGTTAAGACTCCACGCTTCCATGGAAGGGGGCACAGGTTCAATCCCTGGGAGCTAAGATTCTGTGTACTGCACGGTGCTGCCAAAAAAAAATGAGGGACCATTGTTCTGCTTTGAGCAGACTCTCCTCAGCCATCCATTGACCTGAGAGAATCCATCTGGGTGACTTATCAACAAAAGGCTCACTTCCTTTGGTGAAGATTTTAGGGCCAAGGGAAATCTGCATGGACACACTTTTAGGAAAGAAATTTGCCTCACTTGCACGCATGTGTGCTGAGTTGCTTCAGTCATGTCTCACTCTTTGCAACCTATGGATTGTAGCCCACCAATGGGATTCTCTGTTCATGGGATTCTCCAGGCAAGAATACTGGAGTGGGTTGCCACGCCCACTTTCCAAGCACGAGGACTCACTCTAAAGTGGAGGAAATCCGTGAATTCCTGTCCCCCAGATCCAAAGGTGGCCCCATGGTCACAGGGATCCCAGAGTGCTGTTCTCATTACAAAATGGCATAAGCACCTAGGGGCCTGCCTTTTTCAGAAAGCACCTTTCTTCTCTGATAAGAAGCACCTTTCTTTCTTCACTGTCAAGCTATTTATGGATGAGATAGCTAAGAGGGTGCCAGGAGACCTGGCCCTCTTGGGCACTGTCAATGGGCCGTTCTTTAATCCCTCCTGGCAGCAGGCTGCTGTGTACCTGGAAGAACCCATTATCGTGGGCCACTCTCAAGACTTTCTGGCCCAGCTGAAGGTTCCAGCATAGATCCTACCAAATTACCAATTATTAGTCCTACTCCCACCCCTAAGGGCCAGGGGTTCAGAAACTCAGTTCATTGGTTACAGGCCTTCTGTCTTAGGCAAACCAGAGCATGAAGCACAGTGTGGATGCAAAGTCAAATATGCTAGGAAGCCTGTCTTCAAGGGTTTTAGAATCTAGTAGGGAGACTGCAGTCAACCTTGGATTACAGGTCAAGGCAGAGGAATTAAAGGCTCAAGAGGCAGATTGTTCCTTCTAAACAGGGTTATCAAAGGAAGGGAAGCCTTCCCTCCGGCATGGAGGGGGACACGGAGCTTCATCAGGAAGAAGCAGAAGAAGGGCATTAAGGTGAAGAGCAGGGTCACAGGGGTTTGAGAGGGCCCTTGGGGAAAGTGTAGACAAGCTTGATTGGAGACCAAGATGGATTTGTGTCAGAGACCAGGAAGCTAGTGGAGGATCCAGAAGTCATGCCCAGTGAGTCTCAGCGGAGGGTCTGCCTGCAGAGCCAAATCCAGATGAAGGTGAATCCCTGAGCTGAGCATCACTGCCATATGATCCCTTATTGTGCATGGAGACCCTTGTGTTTCTCAGGTTGGGGAAAAACACTGGAGAGGTCCTACTATAGCAGCCATAGTCGGGGTCTGAAGAGAGATCCCCTTTGGCCACCTGATGCAAAGAACTGACTCATTTGAAAAGACCCTGATGCTGGGAAAGATTGAAGGCAGAAGGATAAGGGAATGGCAGAGTATGAGATGGTTGGATGGCATCACCGACTCAATGGACTTGAGTTTGAGTAAATTCCGGGAGCTGGTGATGGACAGGGAGGCCTGGCGTGCTGCAGTCCATGGGGTCACAAAGAGTCGGACACGACTCAGTGACTGAACTGAACTGAACTCACTGAACTGAAGAGAGGAGTGGCATTTCCTGTGCTGTGGAAAGGCCACTCTGGGTTCAACAGGAGGTGGAGGCCAGGACTGGGGCTTCACAGAGGACCAGGTGCAGGAGGAGTGGAGGGGAGAGATGCTCAGGGTAGGAAACAGAGATGTGGAGGGGAAGGAGGAAGGGGATGAACCCAGGAGAGCTGCTTCCTGGAGCAGAATGCATCATCAGAGACCAGCTCTTCAGGTGTAATTTATTAAAGAGCTGGTGAGTTTGCTTTCTTCACTTCCTTCTGAAATATTTTGTGTGTGTATGTATTGGGTTGGCCAGAAAGTTCATTTGGGTTTTTCTATAACATCTCATGGAAAACCTGAACAAACCTTTTGGCTGATCCAATGGAAAAGTCACACTCCAGTTACACTAAGAACGCCAGATGTTAAAAAGTGCTGGCGTATGATTTATATATAGTGCTCTTTTTGCCTTGCCATATTTTCTGTTAATAATCTTTTAGAAATTCCAGAGAGTGTCCTCCCTGACAGATTTTACAGTTTTGCATATCGTGTTGAAGAGAGTGAGGGACATTTTTTGGGAGATGTCTTTCATCGAGCTAACATGAGCTTGTCATATGTAAAACACTTTTCTCAAATGTTACATCAAAAATCTAGCACCATTGTGTTGGGAGTATATCCTAACGGCCTGGGGAAGTTTGTCAGTATGCATTTGCACAAGAGTCGGACAAGGCTTAGTGACTAAACCACCACCAGGATGTTTCCATTTTTTACTGGAAGCTAGGTAACAGGTTGGAGAAGGAAATGGCAACCCACTCCAGTACTCTTGCCTGGAGAATACCATGGACAGAGGAGCCTGGTGGGCTGCTGTCCACGGGGTTGCACAGAGTCGGACACGACTGAATCGACTTAGCATGCGTGCATGCATTGGAGAAGGAAAGGGAAACCCACTCCAGTGTTCTTGCCTGGAAATCCCAGGGACGGAGGAGCCTGGTGGGCTGCCATCTGTGGGGTTGCACAGAGTCGGACATGACTGAAGTGAATTAGCAGCAGCATGCCAGTCACACCCCAAAAGGAAACATTTCAGACTCTCCATGGTTTTCAGTGGATACCTGGAGCATTAGGTCACTGGCAGAGCAAGGACCCTGTGGATAAGCAACGGCTTGAATCCCACTTGCTAGCTATGTGCTCCTGGGCAAGATGTCTTTCCATCTATAAAACTGGTACAATGACAGTGTGTACATCATAGGGCTACTGTTGTATAGATTAGATAAATCAATCCATGTGAATCAATTAGAGCATTGCCTGCCACGTAGGAAATAGTAAATGTAGTTAGCATGTGAATGCTGAAAAATTTCCGAGTGATTCTCATATATCATCCATACACACACATGCAAATCGAGCACCAAAGTTCTACAGAATAAAGTGCTTTATACAGAACTTAAAAAAAAAAAACCTGCAAAGAGCGACATAGGAGAGGAAAGAGAGAGAATGAAACCACACCACTAAGGTTTGACAGCTGAATGCTTGGGAGGTAAATGGGGGAAAAGGGGTGTGAGGAATTTAGGTCCAGAATAAAGGTGGGAAAAGAGATCTTTAAGGATGAGGAGGGGGCTAGTTAACCAATTCGTTGGGCATCTTCTGAACTTAGCGTGCACAGGCGGGCACTGAGAAATGTCTCCCAACAGCCCTACGGGGCTCAGCTCTCTATAAATTTGCTGAAAGTCACAGAGGAATAACATCTCAAGGCAAAACATTTTGAAATGAACCTGAGGCTGCTTTTCACAAATTGCCAACATTTCTCACATGAACTAACGCCATGTCGTTGAATCACTGTCTGCATCTTTTTGCATTTTTATGAGGCAGCCCCTCTGAGAGAATTCAGGGACCAGTCCGTGGGGGGCTTGACAGCTTCTAGTCTAAAAACACAGATGGGCTGCTGTGTAGAAGTAAACACCCTCAGTCAGAAACGTGGAAAACAGCTATTTTCTTCTCCGCTTGGTGTCAAAAAGCTGCATTTTGTCAGTATTGGGCATCCAGCTATAGAATAGTATAGAACATACCGAATGGCTGTGTACATATGCCCAGGGTCACAAAGCTCTAAATGATAGAGTTGAAATTAGTAGCAAGAGCCAGGCTTATTTACTATTTATTGTGTTGGATACAGTTATAAGCACTTAGCCCAAATGATTTATTGTTTTTTAGCATTTAGTTACTTGACTGCATTGCGTCTTGCTTGCGTGTGGCACACAGGGTCTTTTGTTGCAGTGCGGAGGCTCTCTGGTTGTTGCACGCAGGCTCAGTAGTTGCAGCACATAGACTTAGGTGCTCTATGGCACGTGGGGTCTTCGTTCCCAAACCAGAGAGTGAACTGACATCCCCTGCATTGCAAGGTGAATTCTTAACCACTGGACCACAAGGAGGTCCCAAACAATTTCCTATTATTCTCCTTTTATAGACAAGGGAATCTAGGCACAGAGAGGGTCAGTAACCTGCTCAAGGTCACACAGCTAGCAAGTGATAGAACCTGGATGCAAATTCAGACTGTCTGGCTCCTGAGCACCCCTCCCTTAACCAAAATTTACCTACTGCTCAGAGCCCAGGTTTCTTGACTCCAGTTTTGTTCTAAAGAATAAAGAGCCCTGCGGCCCCTTTGTGAGGCCGTTGCTCGCGGGGAGATCGAGGCCCCGCCCTGGCCACGGGCCACTCGGCTGCTGGCCACCGAGCGAGGAGAGCTGTGTTTTCTCTGAACACTGCTCAGAGAGGAGCCGGAAGGAGGAGGGCAGAAGAGCTGTCATAATTTCTTAAAGCCATGTCTGAGAAATGTTTCTGTGTAGCATCACCGATAGGCTTAAATGCATCTTCAGTAAGGGTATTACTCTGTCAGGAGGCACATTAATAGGAGTGACGTTCGTATTTGACAACCCCTCCGGCCAGGACACATCCAGAACTTACCCCGATGGGGTCCTGAACGCTGATGCGGGGCGGGCGGTGCCCTCTGTACTGGACTGTGGGGAGGATGGCCGCCAGTGGGGCTCCCTGTAGCCACTGTTCACCAGCCAGCGTGGAAGGATTTCAGTATCTGACAGGTCGGCTCGGCTGTTTGGGTGTGTGCCGTTGAGGGCAGCTGCGTGTCAGCTCTGCTTAAGGGATCTGGTGACATTTGGGGACGTGGCTGTCGATTTCTCGCAAGAGGAGTGGGAATGGCTGAACCCTGCTCAGAGCAGTCTGTACAGGACGGTGATGCTGGACAACTACAGGAGCCTGGTATCGCTGGGAGTTTCGGTCTCTAAGCTGGATGTGATCTCATTACTGGAGCAAGGAAAGGAGCCCTAGATGGTGGAGGAGGAGGGGCCGAGGGGAGCGTGCCCTGATTGGGAGTATGCATTTAAAAACAAGGAATTTCCATCAAAGCAAGTTATTTATGAAGAATCATCCAAACTAATGATGATGGGAAGAAGCCATCTTAGTTATAACCTCAACTGCTCCAGTTGGAGAGGAGACTCTAAAAGTAAGGACTGGTTTAAGAACCAGTTGGGAACTCAGGAGGTACATGCTAGTCAGCTGATCGTCACTCATAGAGAAATCCTAACTGAGGATCACAGTAATGAATATACTAAGTCCTGGCAAACTTTCCATCAGGATACAATCTTTGATATAAAGCAGAAACGTAATAAGCATGAGCCACAAAAGAGAAGTTACCGGAAAAAACCTGTCGAAATGAAACGTAAGAAAGTCTGTGTAGAAAAGAAACTCTTGAAATGTAATGAATGTGAGAAGGTGTTCAACCAGAGCTCATCTCTCACTCTTCATCAGAGAATTCATACTGGAGAGAAGCCCTACGCATGTGTCGAATGTGGGAAAACTTTCAGTCAGAGTGCAAACCTAGCTCAACATAAGAGAATCCACATTGGAGAGAAACCCTATGAATGTAAGGAATGCAGGAAAGCCTTCAGCCAGAATGCCCACCTTGCTCAACACCAGAGAGTTCATACTGGAGAGAAACCTTATCAGTGTAAAGAGTGTAAAAAAGCCTTCAGCCAGATTGCACACCTGACTCAACACCAGAGAGTTCATACTGGAGAGAGACCTTTTGAATGTTATCGAGTGTGGAAAGGCCTTTAGTAATGGTTCATTTCTTGCTCAGCATCAGAGAATTCACACTGGAGAGAAACCTTATGCATGTCACGTGTGTGCGAAAGCCTTTAGCCATCGTGGATACCTAATTGTACATCAGAGAATTCATACTGGAGAGAGACCCTATGAATGCAAGGAATGTAGGAAAGCCTTCAGCCAGTATGCATGCCTTGCTCAACACCAGAGGGTTCACACTGGAGAGAAACCCTATGAGTGTGTCGAGTGTGGGAAGGCCTTCAGCAACAGTTCGTCACTTGCACAGCATCAGTGAAGTCACACTGGAGAGAAACCTTACCTGTGTAAGGGATATAGGAGAACGTTTAGCCAGAATGCAGGCCTGGCTCAGCATCAGTGAATTCATACGGGAGAGAAACCTTACTAATGTAACGTCTGTGGGAAAGCCTTTAGCTACAGTGGGTCTCTAACTCTACATCAGAGAATCCATACTGGAGAAAGACCCTATGAGTGTAAGGACTGCAGGAAATCTTTCAGGCAGTGAGCACACCTCGCTCATCATGAGAGAATCCACACTATGGAGTTATTCTTGACTCTTTCCTCCCCCTCAGCCTCTATGTCCAGTCAGCTGCCAAGGTCTGTAGGCTTTATCTCCTAAATATGCCTTGAGTCTGACTCCATTAATCCATTTCCATTCTATCAATGTTTGTCCAGTACACAATAATCTATTTGACACAGACTGTGGGAATAGCTTTCTAACCCATCCTCCTGTATTTACCATTTCCTGTTAGAAATCCATATTGCAGTCAAACTTGTATTTAAAAGGTCTGACCATATCACTTCTCCTTGACCAAAACCCTTCGGTGGCATCCCATAGGGCTTAGGTCGAGGTGCACAATGCTCCAAATAGCCTGAAAGACCCCTGCCCCCCAATACCTTGTCCCAGTTTACATTTCAGAGTCCTGTTTCATGTGACTGTCTCATTCCTGGTCTACTTATCAAAATTCAGAATTCATACTGCAGCAACAACTAGATCGGGGTTCCAGTTCTTACTGTTCCATTTTCTAGCCCTCTAGTTCTGGAGAAACATTTTGTCCCTTGTAAGCATCCTGATGGGCTTCCGTCTATGGGATCACACAGAGTCGGACACGACTGAAGTGACTTAGCAGCAGCAGCAGCAAGCATCTTGTCTATTTCTATTATAGAAATAATAATGGTACCACCTCAAAAGTTAATGGGAGGATTAAATGAGATAATGCATGTAAATTGCTCAGCACAGTGCCTAGCATAATCAATAAACATTAATGTAAAATAAAAAGATAACTATGTATACAAAGAAAAAAAAAGAGCAAAGAGCTGTTTTCCTAGAAAGAGCTTTTCGATACCCGTTTTTTTTTTTTTTATTCATGAAGTCTTTCAGTCCTCTGTCCAGGGGTATAACATCCCATCTGGCCATGAACCACCTTGGCTTCTTTCCTCACTTCCGATATATCTGACAGCCAGTGTCAAAGCTAAAGAAAGACCAGACAATGAGCCAGACTATTCATTGATTCAGATAAGATCCCCAGGCCAGTAAATGTTCCCTGACTGGCCAGCTGCTGACCGCCATTCATCAACTAGAGGAATGGGATCTTTCCTGGCATCTCATTTCTTCCCAAGGTCCTACACCTTGAATGCTGGGAGTGGGGTGAGCCCCGTCTGTCACTCAGCTGGAGGAGGGCCAGTACAGCTCAACCCTGTGGAGGAGCCACTGCGTGTTGTCCTGCTTCTCTCCTTCCTCCTGTGAGTCTGTTGGTGCCAAGGTCATGTTCCCAAGTCTCCTCCTCGAGGATGCCTCGGTCTCTCAGAGACAGAAACAGAGACTTATGGGAAGTGAGCAGCTGCCCTCCCAGGAACTGGAGGAGGAAGAGGGTTGAGCAGCACAGTGAGTGAGAAGGAGAGAAGTTGAAGGAATTTGCAAAACTCGGCAGAGATGATACTTGATGGGCCTTAAAAGATTAACTATCAATAGGATGTAACCAACTGAAGCCATAGGAGGTGACATTCCAGGAAGAGGAAATAGCACCAGGAGACCCAAGATCATGAGAATAGAATTTTCTGAGAACTAAGCAAACTTTGGTGTGATGAAAAGTGGCTCAGGAAACTGACAGGACTCCAGACTGGGCGCATAGCCTGGGACCTAGTGTGGGGACACCGTGAGCCGTACCCCACAGTTTGGAACTTAGACTGGAGGCAAAAGGAAGAGGAGAGAGCTGTAAACGGAACTAGAAAATAACTATGGTACCCGGTGGAGGAGGAAATGGAAACCAAGCATCAGCTAAGACAATATATCCAGATTAAAGTAATAATAATAATAGCAATTTTTATTATTAAAGGACTCTGAACCAGAACTGTGGTTTAGGAGTTTCAAACAGCATCACCTCCTGAGCTGAGCATCACTGTGACTGGTGAGAGAGTATCCTGCTTACCAAGGGTGTTGGAACAAATAGGCTGAAAGCTGCCATGGGAGCCACAGTGTATCTTCCCTGCAGTTCAGAAGGATATCTCTGGATGAGAGAAGAGATGGAAGAGGGTATGAGCTAGCTATTGGAAAAGAACACATTTGAAACATTTAGTCATCAATTGAGTGGAAAGAAGGAGGAACTAGATTGGGAGAAAAACAAAATTCAGCAGCGGAATGAGCCGTTGCTCTGAGCTCCAGGGCACTACAGTTGGGTCAGAGGTGGCAATACTGTAGGTACATGAGGGACCCCCTGGTGCCCTGCTCTGTGGCAGCCAAAGGAGGGACCCTGGATGGGCTGGTCCCAGTCACTCAGAGCTCTCAGTCCACCATGGAGCTGAAGAGAGATACCAGCATTCACCTGCTCTCTTAGTAGACAAAGGAAAGGTTGTAGATTTTGAAGGGTCCCCCTCTTGTTTTGTAAGTTAACGTCATGCTGGAGTCTGAGAAACAGTGCCAAGAACCCTGAGCCCTGTTGCCCCTCACAAGGGGTCGTCTGAGCCTGTCATGGGTGCCACCCTCTTAACTTGATTTGTTTCCTTTAGGGCCAACTCTGTGACCTGGAATCCACATAAGATGATGGGCGTTCCTTTGCAGTGCTCTGCTCTCCTGGTTAGAGAAGAGGTATGTCTTTCCTCACTTGTGGCCACGTCTACAGTTGGGGTTGGATAGAGTAATGTGTGCAGTGACAAAATTAAGATAATTTTATGGAATGGAACAGTGAGCCACATCCACAGTAGGGGAAATTGTAAATGAGGATAGCTGTAAGGCCCTGCTCTTATGTCCAAATATAAGATGGTTATATTCTGACTAGACGAGACAGTCATGTTCCATGCATGGCTGAATTATTGTGCTTGTGAAAAAGGCATAGGACATTAGGTTGTACTCTGCTGCAGGGTCAACAGTGGGTCAAGAGAGAAATACCATTCAAATATTAGTCATGGGATTGAAAGAAGTGGGGTTTCAGGGTGAGGGAGGTGGCAGGCCCCCACTGGCCTCTGGTTAAACCACACTTGGAGTGGTTTGCTCAGGTTAGCATCTAATCATATAGAAGACCCCATCAAGCAAGACCTTCAATAGTGAGGAACATTAATCAACATGAACAGAGGTAGTTGAAAGAACTAAAGATGTTTAATCTAATCTAAAAAATGTTTAACTTAAAGGGTTGAGAGGAAAGCAGCCTTCACAACATAAATGACTCAAGTTGGAGAGATTTGGTTTTTATTTAAGGCTTCGGGGAGCTGGGTTAGTCACATTGGATGGTACAGCTTTGATGACAAAATCACAATAACCATGATTTGAAGTCTGACTTGGGGTCAATAAAAGTAATGCTTTTCTAAAAATTTAGCTGCCCAACAGGTCATGAATGCCTTATGTAGGAATAAATTCATCATCAGGGGAGCTGACTGAATGGAGATTAGACAAGCATTTGTTGGAAAGAGGATGGAAAGATAGAAGGGGCATTAATAGGGACTGACCCTGGAGGTCC
Organism: Moschus berezovskii; assembly: GCF_049115385.1. Lineage (NCBI taxonomy): Eukaryota > Metazoa > Chordata > Mammalia > Artiodactyla > Moschidae > Moschus > Moschus berezovskii. The sequence goes on along the minus strand of NC_142474.1, from coordinate 58,187,384 downwards.
AGGGTTAAGACTCTACGCTTACACTGCAAGGGGCAAGGTTTCAATTTCTTGGAACTAGGGTTGCACATGCCTCATGGCATGACCAAAAAAGAAGAAGGAGGAACAGCTCTAGGATCCCATTGAAATCCAAGAGTTCATAACATTTCTTTTATAGAGGTCCAAGGAATAACACCATGCTATCAGATGATATTCTGTGATAAGAGAGTTCTTGGTTTTCAAAAACAACTTGGACTATATTAGCTTAAAGAGTTGAAAACAAGTTTCATAATTTCAGGGAGTATCTGAACCTTTTATTGCTGATATGTTTTATAAATATCTGAAAAAAAAAGATATTTATGATGGTTTCTGAAGTTTATTTGATCAGGGGAATTTTTTTGACAGCAACTCTTTTACAGCCAGAAGCTATTCATGTATTTTAAATAGTTTGGAATATAGTGGCTCAGAATCAGGATATGATCTCACCTTTTTATCTGACTTCTACTTGTCCTTTTGTACAAGGAGACTGGTGCTGTCTGACCTTTTAGAGGTCATGTGCTCTGCGTTGCTTTTCCTGTCCCAGTAGAAGCTGGTCTGGTCCATCATTCCACACTCCCTGGGTGGTCTCCCTTAGGATTGAAGGCACCTAGCCATGAGCTTGCATGGCTGGGGAAAAAATGGTGCCAAGTTTCTTTGACCGTGAAACAAAATAGATTCACCTATTGCAATTTTTAGTCTTATTGGTTTTCGAGTCCAATTCAATGTCATTCTGCTGCTCTATTACAATTACATTGTATTGAATTTCTCCCACTCTCAAACAAATAACTTAATGAATTCCACCGAATATGATGTCCAGACTACAAGACTGAGCCCAAATCTGTTATTACCATCTGGGCACCTAGTCTGGTCTTTCAGGATCTAGATCAAATTTTAGCTGCATTTCATTTTAGTTTGGAGAACTTTCAAAAGGGGCTCTCACTTCTAACTTCAACCAAGTGATAACAGTTTAGTCTTTTCTTCTCTTGTCATGAGTCACAAAGGGAAAAAGTCAATGCCAAAACTTCTGTAAAATTACAATTACACTGTAGATAACCAAAGCGTCAAAGACTTCCTGTGGTTCGTGACAAATTGCAACGTGGTAAGGAGGCTGACGATGCTGTTTTAGTCAGAGAACATGATTCATTCACTGGTCTTTGAAATAGTTCAATCACTTTGCCACCCATTTTCCATAGTTAGCTTGTGGTGCCAGGGTGAATTAATGGTCATTGACAACGAAACTTTCCACTGTAACTACCATAAGCAAGTGAGCACGAAAACACAGTGCCCCAACTCTAACCCCTCTTGAGAGAGGAGCATGACATCTGAAAGATTCACTATTTTGAAGACCTCAGAGTGCCAATGTCTTTATTTTTTAGATTTTAGCATCTAAGGGTAATAGCAATGAATTGTACTGGGTTTCCCAGGTGACTCAGTGATAAAGAATCCTCCTGCCAAGCAGCTGATGGGGTTTCCACCCCTGGGTCGGGAAGATCCCCTGAAAGAGGAAATGGTAACACACTCCAGTATTCTTGCCTGGGAAATCCCATGGACAGAGGAGCCTGACAGTCTATAGTCCATGGGGTTGCAAAGAGTTGGATACGACTTAACAACTAAACCACCACCACCACAATGAATTGTCCTAAAAACTATGATTTCCATAAAGAACTCAAACTCTTCCAGCTAAATGGTAAAGTATTTCAACTCAATATGAATGAAATAGTAGGAGAATCACACTAATGATATTTTATAAAACCAAAGAGTTTTCAAAATAGTTTGATTAAGCAAAACCAGAACATCAGGACATCCTCCCAATGAACATTATACTCTGATTGTGATTAAAAAAAAAAATTGCTTTCTCACTGAAATTCACCTGAGCTGGATTTACATCCCAACTGTTCCTAGGTAAAAGCTACAGAGCAGCTTACATTAAGTTTTTGATGTTCAGTCTCATCTGTAAGATGGGAAATATTAATAATCAGCCACAATAAAGGATATTGTGAAGCTTAAGCAGAAATAAGCAACAAATTGAAAAAAAAAAAAAGATAAATGCCTTCTCTTAAAAAGGAGAGTAAAAGTATAAATATGCCCTGATGTTAACCTCTGGTAATAGCTGACCCTAAGCCATTTTTTCCCATAGAACTGCCTATCACAACAGTCTATCCTTCTCAGATACTTGTCTCACTTTTTTTCTCATTTGATTCTTAATGTTTTCTTTCTCCAGGATATTCAGCTCTTCTTTCTTACATATTTTTCTTAATAATTTCCATCACAATGTAAACCCAATACAACACATTATAAAGTCAGTTGAGAGTTTCCTAAGGGCTTCCCTGGTGACTCTAATGGTAAAAAATATGCCTGCAATGCAGGAGACCTGGGTCAGGAAGATCCCCTGGAGGATGGCATGGCAACCCACTCTCCAGTATTCTTGCCTGGAGAATCCCAATGGACAGAGGAGCCTGGCTGGCTGCAGTCCATGGGGTCACAAAGAGTCAGACATGACTGAGCAACAAAAGCACAGAGTTTCCTAGGTTTTCTCTTCTCTTCCAGGGATTGATGCAGAGTTGCAACCAGATGCATGCCTCCTACCTCTTCCAACAAGATAAACATTATGACCTGTCCTACGACACTGGAGACAAGGCCTTACAGTGTGGACGCCACGTTGATGTTTTTAAACTCTGGCTAATGTGGAGGGCAAAGGTGAGCACCCCGGAATTGGCTGAATGGCAACTAAAAACAGACGCTGTACCTGGTGACCCTTGTTAGGACATGTCAAAAATTGACTTTCAAATTGAAAATTATTTCCTCAAGACTAAGTTTCCTGAATTGTAGATCTAGTTAATCTGCATTCTACATGGGCAGAAATATAAGAAATCTGTTGTGTGTTTGTTTTGTGTTTAAGCCAAATTGCTTCTAATGCTCATTTATCTGAAAAACCAATCCATGTTGCTTTATACAGCAGAATCTGTGGATTCCTAAGAGGTGTTTCACTGCTCTTCTTGTCCCAACTCTTGGTTTTTACCCAGCGATTGATCATTTGGGTAGGTTAAATGTAGACTATTTGTTTGGAGAACAAAAAAGAAAAGGAAGAAATCAGCCTGATAGCCTGTTTTTGTCATTTCATAGAGTAACCTCTAGTTATAAAGCTTTTTTCAAAAACCCTGGAACTTCCTAGTGACCTCCTTTAGTTTGGTTTCTCTATTTACCTCAGAATTTAACTGTGGATGATCACCCCTCTCTCAGACATGGAACTCTGTAACTAATGTTGTGCGATACTGGCTGGATCTAATTATAGCTTCCAAGAGCACACGTGTGTGGTTAAATGTACGCAGGCTGGGAAGGTCAAAGATTTTATTTTTCACCTGGACCAGATTTCTAACTTCAATGTCACAGCTCGGTGACTTTCCACCTGGTTTCATTTATCTCCCACAGTGGGCAATGGCTAGAGCCAGTAGGGACATGCTGGAAAAACCCAACTGCTAGAAAAGTCCAACTATTAAAAGAGTATATGAGGAAACATGACAAAAGAAGAGATGAGAGGGAAGCTGGCGAGACCTAGGTCCAGTGTGTTTGGGAAATGGTCCACGGATTTGACTCTCAGCTTGCTTTCTTTCTTTCCTTTACTATTTAGTTATTTTATATATTTATTAAGACTGTGCTGGGTCTTTGTTTCTGGGCGTGGGCCTTCTCTAGTTGTATTGAGCAGGGACTATTCTCTAGTTGCAGTGCATAGCCTTCTCATTGTGATGGCTTCTCTTATTGCAGAGCCTGGGCTCTAGGGCTCATGGACTTCAGTAGTCACGTTGCACACAGGCTTAGTTGCCCTGAGGCATGTGGGATCTTCCCCGACCATGGATAGAACCCCTGTCCTGTGGATTGGCAGGTGGATTCTTAACCACTGGACCCCCAGGGACATCTGACTCTCAGCTTTCTAAGTATCCTACACAAAGAGGTGACAGGGTCAGCCCCATAGAAACAAGCAAATGACTTGGTCAGCTGGATGAGACCACAGAACGGCTCCTTCGTCAGGTCTATAGAAAGAGCTATGGACCAGGTCCACAGTACCCAGTCCATATGCTGGTCTTTAAGCAAACTGAATTTCCTTAAACAGTTCAAACAGGCGAATGCCTAATAAGAAAAAGAGGAGACTTAGGATTGAAACAGTCAACATCTATTGGGTTGGCCAAAAGGTTAATTCAGGCTTTTCTGTAACATCTGATGGAAAAATTCAAACTAACTTTTTGACCAACTTAATATTGTATGGAATCTTCTTAAAACCCATCCTGGAAAAAGGCAGTTTAACTAGAAAGATGGTCTTGCTTAATGCACAAAAATTCTTAGCTGGTTTCCAGGGGTGGCTGGACTACATGGTCTTCAGGCAAACCTCCATCATGTTATTTGGCCTGATTGAGTTTTCTTTAAGTATTGCTAAGTACAAGACAGCCACCCGGAGTGAGGCCCAGGGTGACTTATTGTCCCATAAAGGTGTGTGATGAGAGCTCAAATCCCTTGAGCTGGGCAGGGGACACCTTCCTCTTTTGAAAGTTGAGTGCCTGACAAGGATAGATATCTGGGAGACTCACTCTGTTGGCAATGACACTTGCATTTGGCAATAATAAATCCATCAAGAATGTAGACTTATTGGTGTACTCTCAGGCTGCTTTCAAATGAGCAGGTGTTTCATTTCCTTGATTGGTGGGAATGATAAAATGACAGAGGTAAACATCAGCTAGCAAGTTGAAGAAAGCTTGGTCTCTAAATATTGTTCAGTGTCCCTCTTTTTGTCTCTTGTTTCCCTGGTGTTTTTATTAAGATGATGATCATTAGCTATATTTACACAAAAATGTATCTGACACGGTTCATCGGATCCTGATGCTTCTTTTCCATCGGAAGCCTCCCTGCCAGCTTGGTGCAGCCGGCTGGTTCTCAGAGAAATCACGCAGAAGACATCAGGTGTGAACTCAACAGCAGGACCAATGAAGCTTGAAATAAAGGCAGAGGATCCAGTTTCTAAAGGGCTGAGATACAGGCACCAGAAGAGGGGATAAAAAGAGAGAGAGAAATCACAGTGGCTGTGTATGGACACATATGTTTTGCATTGAAAATTAGTTTATTATCATCATCCAGAATTTAAAATAGTTTCATTAGTTCTTGTACATCATATTTGTGTAAAGAAATCATTCATTTTCTGACATTCATATGTAAGATGTGAACAGAAATGAAGACATATGGATAACTCTTTATAATTAATGAAAGTCAACATATTGTTTCTGTGTAAAATACAGAGACTATAGTAAAGAACTTCAAAAAAGAACTTGAATTACTTAGAGGACAGGGACACCTATTTTTTAATTCCTTACACAAAGCCCTAAGTATCTAGACATCTAAATGACAAAAGCATCCATTTGGTTTTCAACTTAAAATAGCATTTTTTTTTTAAAAAAAAGAAATTATAATAGCTATTAAAGTAATAATCTCAGTCCTACAACCCAGATCAAGGGTAAGCACCCTCTGATACGCCTAACTCTGTCATAACGGCAGCCAGGGCAGAAGAAGTCACTCTTCCAAAGAAGAACCATGAGAGAGTTGACCATGTCATTCTATTTTGCATTTGCAAAAACAGTAATGAAGAGGAAGAGAAGGAATGTGACATTAATCTGCAAACCCTCTGTTATCCGATACACCTGGAGCATACAATGTTCCAGTGAATCCACATTTTCTCCTTAGTAAGACAAATCATGGGAAAATAGTAATCGAAGTGTAAATTCCTGTTCTTTCACCTATTAATAACAAATGGAGCTAAATGCACTGAAGGCAAATGTCATATTAAATCCAAGACAACTTGATTGGAGCAAATTAATGCCAAAAAAAACTGAGCCTCCTGATGTGGAATGCTAGAAGATACTCTGGATGGTGACATGATTTGTAAGCTCTTCACTGGCAAAGACACTGTGTCTGTCCTCAACTCTGTTCTTATTGGGTAAACCTTTTATTTTGTCTATTTTATTTTATTAGAGAATCCTAGAACTTGATTATTTTTCATCTTGACAGATTACCTCAGTTAAAACTCTGTGTAGATAGAAAAAAAGAAAAAATCTTAAAAGGAGTTCCTTTTTTCAGGCCTGCAGTGATGGCTTAATATGTAACTGCTGAGTTTTTACTGTAAATCTTGATGTTTGTATATGATTATGCAGATTGGCAGATTTTCTTATAGTTTTCTGGTTGACCTCCATAATTAAAGTGTAGATAGCAGTGGGACTGGCAAATGGCTGAGGAAAAAAAGAAACCAGGAGAAACTATTAAAGGGAAATGGATGTCTGGCACTCCTTACTGAGTGAGTGAATGTTCCCTTTCTCTCTAAAATATTAATTTTTTTCATAAGTGGCTATTGAGCATCTGTTGCTGAATGAGATCAGGGGCTACAGGTTCCAGGCTGGAAAGAGAAATTCACCAATGACCATCATAAAAGATAGAACACCAATTGGGAGATCAGGATTCAATACTATTATATATAAAATAGATAACTAATAAGAACCTACTGTACAGCACAGTATTCAACTCTCTGTAATGGCCTGTATAGGAAAAGAATCTTAAAAATGAAAGTGGATATATGTATATGTATAACTGATGACTCTGCGGTGAAGAATCTGCCTGCCACTTCAGAAGACCTGGATTCAATCTTTCAGTCAGGAAGATCCCCTGGAGAAGGGAATGGCTACCCATTCCAGTATTCTGCCCTGGGAAATCCCAATGACAGAGGAGCCTGGTGGGCTACAGTTCATGGGGTCGCAAAAGAATCTGACACAACTTAGCAACTAAACAAACAACAACACACAACTGAGTCACTTTGCTGTACACCTGAAATTAACACAGCATTATAAATCAACTATACTCCAATAAGGGCTTCCCTGGTGGCTCAGATGGTAAAGAATCTGCCTGCAATGCGGGAAACCTGGGTTTGATCCCTGGGTTGGGAAGATCCCCTGGAGGAGGGCATGGCAACCCACTCCAGCATTCTTGCCTACAGAATCCCCATGGACAGAGGAGCCTCATGGGGTTGCAAAGTTGGACATGACCGAGTGACTAAGCGCAGCATAGCACATACTCCAATAAACATTTTTTAAGAAATAGAATACAACTGGTTATAGAGGAAACACAGACAGACCTTGAAGAGTTAAAGAATGGAGAGCTCAGTCCTCATTTGAGAGCCAAGAATAATTTGTCAAGAACTGACCTTTGAGACTGATTATGAACAGGATGGATAGAATAAGTAAAACCTCGACCAGGACCAGCAGAGCTGGGCAAAAGGACATCCTAGCAAGATGGACAGGCAGGGGCTGAAGGGCATATGCTGAGCTAGTGGAGCATCTCAATTGACTGAAGAATAATTAGGATGTTACCATTCAGATGAGAAGTAAGAGGGTCTGAGTGGGTCCATCCAAACCATTATGAGTGTGTAAGGATGAGGGATAAGATAAAACATCTTTCTCCTGAACCTCCTTCAGCGTAGCCCTGACACTGGGAACCTACCGTCCACCCAGAAGTGGTCGTCTGAGCTTTCCGTTTCCTTCCCAGTGATTCAGGTCATGGAGAGGCATTGCCTAATAAGACTTTATAGATGTCTTTATCATTCTCACAGGAAGAGCTGTGTGGTCTGTAATGATTCAACAAGCATTTGATATTAATAGAATGAATTTTGGAGAATCTCCTAAAAACCTACAAAACCTTGAAAATAAAATATGGATCTTAATCTCATGAATACCCATTTTGAAAGGAGGAGCCCCAGACATACAGGCACATCAGAGTCCCCTGGTAGCTCTTCAGCCTTCATCTCAAGGGGGCAGATGGATTACTCCTGAGCTTAGCCAGAGTGGACTCCCAGACTAGCAGGGCTAGAGAACTCCCATCCTGTCTGTGGTAACCCCACTCCCTTTACGGTACAATCACACTCATTTCCAGAGCATTCATTTCACCTCGCTGTGTCTCTGTGTGGGAAATCGTACAGGCACCATCATTCCCATGTGACCAGAAAAGTTAGCCAAGGCCATATACCTGGACAGGGTCAGAGTCATACTGGTCCTGAACAGATCCTGGATCAGGTCCCTGCAAGTTGAAATCCAGTGCTAGACTGGTCCCAAGCATCCAGTTTGGCTAACAGTAAGCTCCTCTCCCTCTTACTTAACGTCCATCCCAAGTGGATGCAAACTGCCAGCTTGGTCCAAACCAGTGGTAAATCTTTGGCACCCACAGACTCTTTGAGCACATGGGTGATGGCCTGGATATCCAGGCATCAGGTGGACACTTGGAGTCACAGGAATCAGTCAGCAAGTGTGACAGTCCCTAGAGAAATGGATTTGTGAACCCACCAGCTCTCTTTAATGCAGCTTACACTTAAAAATGTTTCAGATGCTACAAGTCATCGTTCTGCCAGATCCCCCTTTTAGATGAGATTATGAGACTGTGTGTTAACAGGAAAGTGGGCCCATCTTATCTCCATTATTACTTCCTCTGGATATCAGGTTGGGTTAATCACTGTTAATGTCTGTTCTCGGAGTTCCTGGGATGAGCATTCGCTGTTTCTCTAAGCTTTCCTTTAGTACTCCACGCATACCAGTGGAGTTAGGAGTAAAGCCATGTGAAAAGTAATTCCCTGGTGTTGGGGTCCCCAACCTCCAGGATCTGATACCTGATGATCTGAGGTGGAGCTGATGTAATGGTAATAGAAATAAAGTGCACAGTAAATGTAATGTACCTGAATCATCCTGAAGCCTTCTCCCCACCCCCGGTCTGTGGAAAATTGTCTCCCAAGAAACCAGTCCCTGGTGCCAAAAATGTTGGGGACCGCTGCCCTAGTGTATCCTGTTGTCAGTGAAATAGCTGTAGTCCAAGGCTGTCATGTTGTTTTTCACAAGTCCAGATCCTGGGCTTCCAAGAGTTGGAAAGTAAAAGACCTCTGTGATAATGTTCACCCATGACAGACATAGGAGTGTTAGTTGCTCAGTCGTGTCCGACTCTTGGCGACCCCATGGACTGTAGCCCACCAGGCTCCTCTGTCCAGGGAATTTTTCAGGCAAGAATACTGGAGTGGGTAGCCATTCCCTTCTCCAGGGGATCTTCCTGACTCTGGGATCAAACCCGGGCCTCCCTCATTGCAGGCAGATTCTTTACCACCTGAGCCACCAGGGAAGCCCTATTTATCCCCAAAGGGGAAATCTAATAAGCTTTGCAAAATGACAGGCTAATCGAGCATCTGTGTGCCTCTCAAGAGTCAGCAATTCTTTTGTTCAGAACATATTCATTGAGCACCTACCCTATTTTTTCTATAATGGGAGTACATTGGTGAACAAAAGTGGGATCTGGAAATGGCAAATTCACCTGATGGGCAGGGACTCAGCAGACATCCTGGAGGGGGAGGGGCGGTCTCTGATGATGCTTTTTATCTGCAGGAAAAGAATAGCCAGCCCTCCTGTCATAATGACTTCCATAATTACTCCTCTGAGTGGCAGTTGCAAATTTTCCCCTCGAGTAATCAAAATAATTAGCTGGGGAATAGAGGCTCTGAAAGAAAGGGATTCTGCCGTAGAGAGCTGTGACGACCTGACAGGAACAGGGGCATCTGATATGGACAGCATGAAAGGAGGAATAATCGTCAGAAAAGCCTCCAGACACATGGTCTCGTGTAAGCAAAGTGCTGGGGCAGAGCAGAGGCCAAAGGCCCCGAAAGACCACCAGTGTCCAGAGAGCTGCATCCCCCCATCTCACCTGAGAGCTCGCCCGCCTTCCTCAGCTTGACTGCTAAGCTCTCTTCTTCTCTCGTGTAGGGGACCACCGGGTTTGAAGCACATATTGATAAGTGTTTGGAGCTGGCGGAGTATTTATATAATATCATCAAAAACCGAGAAGGTTATGAAATGGTATTTGATGGAAAGGTATGTATTCTGATTTCTACAGTGCCTCCCCCTGCAAAGTTTAGTCCTTTCTAACTCTTTGTGGTTTTAAAAAATATTTTATTTACGTATTTAGTTGGCTGCACCAGGTCTTAGTTGCAGCATGTGGGATCTAGTTCCCTAACTAGGGATTGAACCTGGGACTCCTGAATTGGGAGCGCAAAGTCTTAGAAACTGGACCACCAGGGAAGTCCCCATTCCAGTTCTTCTCACTGATGTTTTTTGAAGTTAAGCATGTACTGTCCAAGTAAGTGAGACCATGACAAAGGAGAAGCAGTGGGGAGGAGGTAACCATTTAGAATGGAAGTATATATCCAACTCTCTCTCTCACACACACAAATACTGTATAATGGTGTGAAAGTCAGGCAGTTCAAAGGTGATCAGATGTTTAAAAGTAGGATTGTATCTAGAAGCTGCAGAACAGATTTGAAATTTGGAATTTTCAAATTTGGAAATTTCAGATTTTCAAATCCTTGAAATTTTCAAACTTGCCTGTTTGAGCTGAGCATGAATTTTACTTTCCTCTTCATAGCCTCAGCACACCAACGTCTGCTTCTGGTACGTGCCTCCGAGCTTGCGTGTCCTGGACAACAATGAAGAGAGACTGAGCCGCCTCTCCAAGGTAAGGACTCGCGCTCCTCTGATCTGGGTCTTGGTGTGTTTAATGGGCCTTTAATGTCCATATCATCCTTACGACAGATGTGCATGTCTTTAGGGAATATCTGTCTTCAGCCATGGTCACAGGTCCCCTGCCCTCTGTGGCTTCCTGCAGAGCCAGGACACACAGAACTGGTCTGCCCAGACTTTTAACAACTCAACTGCTTCTGTGTTCTGATAGAATGTTTATGAGGGCTGAAAATAAGCACTAGGTCATACCTTTCCTGGCTTTACAACTTAGCGGGAATCTGTTGAAATTACTGATCTGCCAAGAGAAACTGGTGCTTAAGTGCAAATGTGGAAGAGACTCCAGGCCCCAGAAATGGGTAGAAAACAAAACTGTTGCTGATCCTCTTGAGGAGCCAGGTTGATTGTTCACATTGAGTACTTTGAGGATTAAAATCTCATTGCAAGCCAGTGCTGATATTCAAAAGTCACATGTTCATAATTCCATTCCCTTTGAATCTATCCTTCATGTAAGACAAATACAACTGTGATAGAGGGCATGGCTCCCATATTGAACTGAGTTGCTGACTGTAAAGATCTGGCATAAGCCCAAAGCTTCCCTGATATCTACATCCCTGTTTACCTATTTGCAGACATGAACCGAAAAGATCAATGTTATATTTACAAACTCCAGTGGTAAAATATGTGGACAGGTCCTGCATATAGTTGGACATAATTTAAATATGTATGCCTCATCCTGGGAGCTGTTCCTCTTATGCCACTCTTTACGGCCAATAAGGACTCAGGGAGCCCTCCATGTGCAAACAGTGCTGTGCTGATAAAAGAAGTGAAAGATCCCATCCTTGCCTTCCAGGAGCTTACAGTTGGGTACAGAGATGAGGTATATTTTCACATAAGTGAGGGGATGATAGGAATTAGAATATAGACCAACTCTATGGCTAAGGATCATGTACTTACAACTTAGAGAAAATATGCTAGTGGTCTACAGAAGTCAGGAAAGGCTTCCTCATGGGTGGAGGACTATGTGGAGCCTTGGAGTCTTTGTAGGATGCAAACTGGAAGAGAAGGGATTCTAAGCAGAGAGAACAAATGTGCCATGGTGAGACTCAGGATGATGTGAAGGGATAAAAATATGTGCAGTGTATCCAAGGGATATGGAATAAGGAGGCCTTGTCAGAGTTGCAGATTCATTTGGGTGAGCCCTGGGAGCTGAGTCCTCAGAACTGGTGACTAAAAGGCATTTGTGCTAAACTAAAGCACTTAATTTCATACACAATAGAGGACCAACGGCTGTAATTATCCATCGGACATAAGTGTGGTGAAATCTTGTCTGGGATCCAGCTCCATAATGTTAACTCCTTGTGGGTGCAGCTTTTTGCCTCAGCTGATTCTTCATCACTATTAGGAAATATATTTCAAATCATCTTATGAACCAAGGAATTTAAAAAGAAATTATACAAATGAACTTATTTACAAAACAGATACAGACTCACAGACTTAGAGAAAGAACCTGTGGTTGCCAGGGGGAAAGATGGGGGATAGGATAGTTTGGGATGGACAGGTACACACTGCTGTATTTAAAATGGATAATCAACAACTGTATAGCACAGAGAACTCTTCTCAATGTTATGTGGCAGCCTGGATGAAAGGGGAGTTTTGGGGAGAATGGATATATGTATCTGTATGGCTTTGCTGTCCATCTCAAACTATCACAACATTGTTAATCGGCTATATTCTAATACAAAACAAAAAGTTTAAAAAAGAAACTAGGAAGCTTTAGGACCTCAAGAATGAAAATTGCTGTAAGATCTCAAAAATCTGCTTATTTTCACGCATCACTTGATAGGGAGGCTTACATCTCGGTACCCGGTCTCTGAATTTTGTCTTGCTTCCAATGTTTTTATATTTACTGAAGGATTAAAAAGTCTCCCAAATGTTGTGCTGCTAACCTCTTTATGCTTGGAACCAACATCAGATTCTTCCTGTTGTCAAAAAATACTAAGTAGAAAGTCAAAGATAAGGTGTCAATCTCCTGATAGACCACCGCTGATTATTCCTTTCAGCACCTTTGAGATCTTGGATGTATTAAACTGTTCTAGCCCTCTGTTCTCATAAAAAGTGGGAGCAGTTCCTTTAAGGGAAAACAGATATGGTTCTGATTGTTCCGTTAAAGACTCAAAATGCTACTTGGCACTGGATTCTTTGATAATAGGAGGAATCCCTGGGAAAAGCAGTCATCACAGTGGTCTCATCTCTCCCACAGGTGGCTCCCGTGATTAAAGCCAGGATGATGGAGTATGGGACCACAATGGTGAGCTACCAGCCCTTGGGTGACAAGGTCAACTTCTTCCGCATGGTCATCTCAAACCCTGCAGCAACTCACCAAGACATTGACTTCCTGATTGAAGAAATAGAACGCCTTGGACAAGATTTATAATAACCTAGCTCACTAAGCTGTTTCAATTCTCTAGGTAGACAATTAAGTTGTCACAAACCATGTAAATGTATTTGTAGTTTGTCCCAAAGTAAATCTATTTCTATATTGTGGTGTCAGAGTAGAGTACAGTTTAAAAATCAAAAATTAACAAACATTATTCCTTTTAAAAATCGTTTCTTAAGTTTAGAACACCTCTGTAATAATTAGTGACAAAAGGCTGTGTTCTAATCAATAAGGAAAAGCTTACAATTGTTATAAATATTTCCCTACTTTTAATATAGTGTGCAAATCAAACTTTATTTTCAAGTCAGAGTAGTAGGGTTGAATAGTGCCAAATTGCCCCTGAATCATAAAAGGTTCTCTGGGGTACAGTGAAAAGGATAAAGTAAATATAAAATATATGTTGACAATAAAAAAAAAAACTCTTGCCTTTTTCATAGTATTAGAAAAAAAATTTCTAATTTACCTATAGTAACATATCAAGTGTATTTAAATACATATAATTTTACAAAAGGAAAATATATATATTAAAAAGAAATCCTATTTTGTAACATATAGATTTTTATTTTATATGGGTTATACAAACTGCAGGGGCAGATATAAAAACTAAGCCAGATTTTTTTTTTCTCTTTCTTTGAACGGAGGCACAATTGAACACTTAGCAAAGTTATTTTGAAACATAGGCCCACAAAATTCTTTAATAGTATGACGCCTTCTTTCTGTTCAGGCTCTTACAAAATAAATGCAAAAGAATACGGCAGTTTCTTTAAAAAGTGGCTGGTCAGCTCAACAGTAAGATTCTCTTCCTTTTCGGTTTTTCACCCATTGGACCTTAGCAGACCCGCACTGTAGGCCTGACAACTGAGCTTCATCTTAGACTAAAGAGGGTAATCATCTCTATTTTTATTTTCGTTCAGCCTGTTCTAAACAGAAGGTGAATGCTGGTTCTTGCGCTGTCTTCCTAGACAGTATTCTCTTATGAAGTCATTTGGATTCCTTAGAGAAAATAAAATCTAAACAGCCAGAGCAAAGAGGAGTGAGACACACTCCAGATGTGGCGAGCCCAGAAAATTACACTTGGCCTTCGGTGTCTCTGTGAGAATAGTGACGTCATCCTGGAGGCCACATCACCTGTCCAGGGAGGAGTCATTTCCCTCCCAGGCCAGTGCTTATTCCCATTCCCTCCCATTCCGAGCCACAGAAGTCCTTCCTGCTGAGTTCCCCATCTCTGGGATCCCAAATAATTAATTTCTGCTCCATGAGGGGTTATGAGGAAATGAGCTCCTCACCCAAGATTTTTTTCATATATATATATTTATGTATTTATTTGGCCGTGCCAGGTCTTCGCTGTGGCACGCATGATCTTTAGTTGCGGCATGTGAACTCTTAGTTGTGGCATGCGGGATCTAGTTCCCTGACCAGGGATCGAACCTGAGCCCTCTGCCTTAGGAGCTTGGAGTTTTAGCCATTGAACCACCAGGGAAGTCCTGTTACCCAGGATTTTGAGACAGCATCTTAAGACCCTTCTATCTTCTGTGTCACATTAAAATCAAAGTGACTGGAATATAGAGAGGACATATGCTCCATAGAATTCAAAATAATATTCTAAAAGTATCCTTCTGCCCCTGCACACCTGATGGAGAGACATGAGCTAACAAGAGCTCTCATAGGTATTTATGGGGTACAGACTGTCAGGTTCCAAGTGCTAGTGGAGGACTATATGTCCTGCATGTATATCCACATATATGCAGACTGTGGATGCACATTTAGGAGCATTCATCCTTTCTGTATGGACCACTCAGATCTGTGATGAGGAAGACTGTAGGTATATGATGGAGGGGAGAAGACCCCATCCTTCATCCTGTAGCAAAGCTCTCTCACTTGACCATGGGATCCAACCACCTGCAAGCTTCATGAGCTTGCCCCTATATCTCTCCCCTAGGTTGGATACGTAAACATTGATACTTGAGATGCACATGGCTTTGGTCCCTCTCAGTCTAAGAAGCAAATGGATTTCCTGTGCCTATTAGACTTCCCAGGTGGCGCCAGTGGTAAAGAACCCGCCTGCCAATGCGGGAGACATAAGGGACATGAGTTTGATCCCTGAGTCAGGAAGATCTCCTGGAGAAGGAAATGGCAACCCGCTCCAGTATTCTTGCCTGGAGAATCCAGAGGAACCTGGCTGCCTACAGTCCATAGGGTTGCACAGAGCCAGACACGACTGAGGCAACTTAGCATGCATGTGTGCACGACTATGAGAAGAAAACCTACGCCCCAGAATTGTATGGAGTAAGCCTACCCTCTAGGCCCTGCCTAACGGCCAGGCACTCTAGAATTTGGCTGTTGAGAATAAGCACACAGCTGCCCAGCTATCATGAGCTTCAGGCCCAAAGGACCCATCTCAGAGGCAGAGATGCTAATTATCAAACCCACCATCCTGCCTGGAGGATGGAGCCCAATGTCCTGATCTGGACAGACCCCTCTCTATTCCAAGAAGGTTCTACCTAGGGGGTCCAGACTCCCTAGCAGAATCGACTGCTTTTTCACTTGATGGTACGACTGAACTTAAAAGGGAACATTTGTGCCTGTGTTTGAAATTCCAGAAAAGAGTGTTTATCAGTAGATCATTTCCCCGACACCCTATCCTTTCCAGGTTCTTTCCCAAGTTTGCTGGGAGCCTTGCTCCATTCTATGCGTGAAGTACTACCAACCATAACCCAGGGAAGGAGGTAAATAAAAGCCTGATAGATCCCAGTAGTTTAAACATTCTTTAAAGTAGGTTTGCAATCTGCTCAAGTGGAAGGGAAGTAGGGAAGGAAGGAGAGAAGGAAGGAAGGGAGATTGTTCTGAACTTGAGCGCAAATTCCCAGTGCCAAAGGCCTTTATGTGGGACCATTCTTTTACATGGGGTCACGAAGAGTCAGGCACTACTCAGTGACTGAACTGATTCTTTTACAAATATTAGGAAAGTTGGGTTTTAGCTTTAATCACATTTGACATGGCCATTTTCATTTAGACAGCAATATTGTGTTTCTTATTTTTAAATACTTGAAAAAAAAAAGTGTGGTATGTCTTCATCAGAGACACATAAATGGTATTGACTTCCTGGACTGTGTCAAGGACATGAGGAAAGAAAAGGAAGTTAATCCTGTGTGTAACTGTGTTGCCTTTAATATACTGCTGTACTGTCTCGTCCCCTCCGATTGGGGTTGTGCACTTTAGATCTGAATTTGCAGTGTTGCAAGTCAACATGTGTTGCCGTAGAAGCTTGTACAACATATTATTGATGTGTCTCTTCCTGTGTGGTAGCCGTACTGATATTCCGAGAACCACACTTGCATCCGTGCCATTCTCTCTGCTACACAGTGTGCCCTCCACCTCAGCCCTCGCAGGGAGTGCCCTTGGCTCTGCTCGCTCCTGAGAAGTCTCCTTTGAGACCTGGGTGATTTCACACCATGCAAAGGGAATGCAACTTTAGTGTCTCTGAGAACAGGAGACCAATAAGGAGGGTCACCAGCAGCCAACCTTGCAGGTACTGTCCCTGCTAGCATCATCTGGAGTAGATGCTGCTCCTCAGAATATGGACCAAGAAAGCACGGGTGTAAATACAGCAGCAGAACAGGGAACCCAGGAACCTAGCAGCGGGTATCATCTTGCACGCGCCCTCCTGTTTTCAAATGCTAAGTGCACATGCTGTGTATTGATTAGTTACCTATGCTGAAATAATGTTCCCCATTGGTGTTTCTGAAAGATATTGACACTTCCCCAGCATCGCTCCATTACTAAAGACAGAAAACAATAAAAAAAAAAGAACTATAAACACGTGACAACCTGATCCTTTTACCAAATATGAACTTGTGTATGATCAAAGTATTTTATGTGTTGTCTCTCTAAATCCAAATAAATGTGTACATGTGGACATATCTCAGACTCTGGATGCTTGATTCTGGCTTTGCCATGTTGAGGGGCTCATATCTAATGACTTGGCCTGCATAAAAGGTCCTTCCATTGTCACAGAGCTCAGAGCATCTTTGGGTCTTCTTTGGGGGGAAAAAAGCTCTTACTTCTGTAGTTGCTTCTCAAGGATATTTTTTTTCACTACCCTGGTTTCTCCTTCACTCAGATCCAATCTTTTTTTTTTAAGTATTTTATTATGGAAAATTTCATGTACCTACAAAAGTGGAGGAAATAAGTGTAATGACCTCCCAAGAAGGTTACAAGCAGCTTCAGAAATTACTAATTCAGAGCCTGGTACAGAAAAACCTGAACAGGTTTTTGGCCAGCACCAACATGACAAGGAGATTTGTTGAACACTCTTGGGTACAAGTCTTCCCCAGTGGCACAGTGGTAAAGAATCCACCTTTAGTGCAGGAGATGTAGGTTTGATTCCTCCTGGGTCAGGAAGATCCCCTGGATGAGGGCATGGTAATCCACTCTAGTATTCTTGGCTGGAGAATCCCTTGGACAGAGGAGCTTGGTGGCCTACAGTCCATGGGGTCGCAAAGAGTCACATGACTGAAGCCACTGAGAACACACGCACTTGAAAACAAAGTGCTAAGTGAACTGCTAACATTTTATTTAACCCCACAAAAACCTGGTGGAGATTGTCGTTTAACAACATCCTTGACAATGTGAACAGGAACAGAAGATTGTTCCCAGCCCGGGGGAATAATGGGAACCAGGGTGGCAGTGTCAGCTGTTCCTGTTGATTCAGCTCTTGTCTATTGGTTCCCGTATAAGCAATATTGAAATTATCCAGAATCTTCATCTCTTATGTCCTCCCTCCATATGTCTGCTTGAAGTACTATCTTTTCACTCCAGACTAATACCTTTAAGGGCATCTTAAGCCCATAGAGCAGCCTGGACCTGATAAGGCAAATCAGGATACACTCTACCACTGACATCCTCGTGGTGTTCTAGCTTTTACCCTGCTCACACATAGGCTTGCATGAGTGCTCAGTCACTTTAGTCATGTCTGACTCTTTGCAACCCCATGGACTGTAGCCCGCCAAGCTCCTCTGTCCATGGGATTCTCCAGGGAAAACTACTCAAGTGGGTTGCCATGCCCTCCTCCAGGGGATCCTCTCAACTGAGGGATCAAACCCAAGTCTCATGTCTCCTTCATTGGCAGGCGGGTTCTATACCACTAGCGCCACTTGGGAAGCCTCACACAAAGGCTTCAGTTCAGTTCAGTTCAGTTCAGTCACTCAGTCATGTCCGACTCTTTGCGACCCCATGAATCGCAGCACGCCAGGCCTCCCTGTCCATCACACAAAGGCTTGCTGCTGCTAAGTCACTTCAGTCGTGTCCGACTCTGTGTGACCCCATAGACGGAAGCCCACCAGGCTCCCCTGTCCCTGGGATTCTCCAGGCAAGAACACTGGAGTGGGTTGCCATTTCCTTCTCCAATGTGTGGAAGTGGAAAGTGAAAAGTGAAAATGAAGTCGCTCAGTCGTGTCTGACCCTTAGCGACCCCACGGACTGCAGCCTACCAGGCTCCTCCATCCATTGGTTTTTCTAGGCAAGAGTACTGGAATGGCTTGCCATTGTCTTCTCCGACACAAAGGCTTAGAGACTTGCAAATACTCTGAAAGATCATTCATCCAGAGTTTTGCAAAACTCTGGCCTGAGGACACAGGAAGAAGGAAGATGTCTCTGGTTTGGGGTACAGTAAGAAGTTCAGGATGAAAACGGGGTTTTACACGGTTGAAGTCAATCTCTCATCTCAGGCTTTATCCCTGGTGCATTTCATTGTTGCTTTCCTTCATCCGTGCCCTAGCATTTCTAAAATGATAAGGGAAGGAGTTAGCAACTTTGCTAACTTGCATTTTTTTCCCCTTATAAATCACAAATCTCAGAACCACTAATGCCACGAAAACTTTCAGATTATCCCTGCCCGCAAACTCCATGGCACCCCACTCCAGTACTCTTGCCTGGAAAATCCCATGGATGGAGGAGCCTGGTAGGCTGCAGTCCATGGGGTCGCAAAGAGTCGGACACAACTGAAGTGACTTAGCAGGAGTAGCAGCAGTTTTTAATAAACGCTACTTAAATTGACAGGGCTGTTTGTAAGTCAGACTGTAAGCTTTGAAAGACTACAGGTAGTGAAGCAGTCTACATGTTTCGAGAAGCTACAGATTCCCAAATAATATTTTCATTTTCAAACCCACACACATCCCAACACCTGTTGGCATTGAACTCCTCCCTTAGAACCTAAGATCTTTCATGAGGTTTCAAATAAAGAACAACAAAAAAAACTCCATCAAGATTAGTCTTTGATCGAGTAGAAGTTGTGACTTTGAAATATCAGAACGTCTCTTCATTTCATTCTGTCGACTTCAGAAGAGAGAGAGTTATAGGCTTTTTCATGTTCTAGATGTTGCCCAGGCTCCAGTGATTAGAACAGCAATTCTTCTTTTACTTCACAGAATGTTTCCTGGTCCACGATTTAAACAAATGTACACATCTGACACCATTTGCCACCGCATGGAAACTGACAATTCTCAGCAACATATATCAAAATGTTCATTTAGGAAAAACACCTGGTTTAACATCTGTCCTTATTTATGCAAAGGAAACTCTTATTGGAAATGACTTACTAAACTCAGTTCTTTTCTTGCCAACCCAGTCAATTCTTAGTGGAAGTCAGGAGCAGGGAATAGGGAGGGAGACGAATATAGGGAGAAGCATGAAGCTCTTTTTACTACTGTAAGCTCTTCATCCCAAAAAACATCACAGTTTTTTTTTTCCTTGGCCTTCCATGTGCTGCAATTAACAAATATCTACATTACTGGTATATGTATTTTAAGACTAAATGACAAAAGAGATTTGTTTTGACTATGAAAACAATATTACCCCAATGTAGATGAAATTTCTTAAAAGATGCTCCCATTCTCATACCTCCCCTGCTATTTGTTTCATCTGTAATAGTAAGAGATTCCAGTTCCCATGCCTACCCAAACAGTATTAAAATTACCTGCCCAGTGTTTACGATGAAACAACCACAGGTGTTAATTATGGAAGCAGAGGGGTCCCAAGGAAGCTTCTTCTTGTCCTTGACATCCACTGAGGCTCTGAGTCCCATTAACTTCCTTCTCAGACACTACCAAGGCCAGATAAACACAAATTTGATTTAGTAGGTATGATGAGCGCTTGCAAGCCCCATAATATCAAGGAAGAGGTGGCCTAAAAGGCTGGGTTTGTGGTGGCCTGTGAGCTCCTGCCAGGAGAGCTCTGATCTGCATGCTCACATTTTCATTCCTGCAACAAGGCATCTCCTGGAGACATTGCAGGGCCTCAGATGCCAACTAGGCTACTGAACAATTCTGAGCAAATCCTGGCCCTGAGCAAATCCCTGCACCTCTCCGAAACTCAGTTCTTCATATGTAAGGCAAGGACAAAAAGAGCATTTACCTTCTGGGATGATAGTGAAGATTCAGAGGAGAGGAGAGCCCAGTGCCTAGGACACCGTGAATGGTCAGTATGTGTTCATTATACTTGGATTCTGGGCTGCTGCCTGTAAGGACTGGGCTCTCGAGGCAACTTCTTCCTACTTCATCTGCCTAGGAGTCGATCATCCTGAACACAATGAGGATGTGGCAGCAGCAACTCTCTGGAGAAGGCCATCCTGTGAGTCATCCCTGAGGACTGCAGACCAGGCACTGAGGTGGCCTCCATCAGGGACTCAGCCTTCGCTTTGGCAGAGACAAGAGACCCAGAAGGGCTGGCTGGGGTAGCTGAAGAGAAGGAAGAGCAAGAGGAAGTAAGTTATCTCCACCGGGATAAATAACCCAGTACCTGTTTGAACCCATTTCCCCAGGGAGCAGCCTTGCCTCAGACAAGCACCCAAGAGAATTAGAGGGATGACATGGATCAGCAGTTTTGGCTTCGTTGGAAAGTGCCAACACAGTCAAGTCCAGTCAAGTCACAGTCAAGGCACGGTCAAGTCAATGGCCTCCAAGCTTCCATTTACATAAGGAGAATGACTCACTGGCCACACACCAAGAGAAGGAACAGTGGCTTGGTCTTCCTAAGCCATCAAAGAGTTTCCAATATCTCAAAAAGCAAGTGGCCAAGAACCATTAAAAGATCTTACATTGAAGGTCACTCCTGCCCGGGATCGCTGGTCTTGGAACACAGGCACAGGGAAACCCAAGTAAACACAAAGTGAGGATTCTCCACTTCTGAAAAATAGTAATTAAAAGCTTGCTACAGTTGCCAAGGAAACGACATTCAAGAGGAGTTTTAATTTACTGAAATGTGATAACTTTGTGAATTCCAAGAAAACTCAATTACACAAACTCAAGGAGAGATTCCTAGAGTTTCTTTCAATTCAGATTTTAGTTGGTCCAAAGAAAAACTTGCTGCCAAGTCTTTTGCCTTCTCTTGGTTTATTTTGAATTGAAGCAGAGTTGCTTTACAATGTTGTGTTAGTTTCTGCTGTACAACAAAGTAAATCAGATGTGTGTATATAAATATCCCCTCCCTCCTGGACCTCCCTTCTCTCCCCTCACCCCACCCCTCGGTCATCACAGAGCCCTGAGCTGAGCTCCTTGCATAACAACTTCCCATCAGCTATCTGGCTTGTACATGGTAGGGTATGAGCGTCACTTCTGATCTCTTAGTTCATTCCCCCATGTCCACATGTCCATTCTCTCTGTCTCTATTCCTACCCTGCAAATAGGTTCATCATACCATTTATCTACACTCCACATATATGGGTTCATATATGATACTTGTTTTTCTCTTTCTGACTTACTTCACTCTACTTCCCTGGTGGCTCAGAGGTTAAAGCATCCGCCCGTGCAATGTGAGAGACCCGGGTTCGATCCCTGGGTCGGGACGATCCCCTGGAGAAGGAAATGGCAACCCACTCCAGTATTCTTGCCTGGAGAATTTCATGGACGGAGGAGTCTGGTGGGCTACAGTCCACAGGGTCACAGAGAGTCAGACACGACTGAGTGACTTCACTTTCACTTTCTTTCTTTCTTGTTTCTTTCTTTCTTTCACTTTGTTTAAATAGTTGCAGGAATTTCCTGGCGGTTCAGTGGTTAGGACTCCGGGCTATCACTGCCAAGGGCCTGGGTTTGATTCCTGGTTGGAGACCTAAGATCCTGCAAGCCACCGAGGCATGGTCCTCCCCCTCCCCCAATTTTTTTTGCATAAGGTTTCCGTTCCCTCTGAATTGTTGAGATGTTATTCTAGGGGGAGAGACTATCCCTCACTGTGCATCTCCACAGCTGGCTGAGCTCAGGCTGGTGTATGTTCAGGAAAGAGCAGATGGCTCCTATTATTCCTCAGCAGCCAAGGGGAAAAGAAAGCATTCCCCTCGTGCTGTGTATGTGGTTGTTAAATTTGCAAAAACAAAGCATCTGTTCACTTCACTTTTTTGAAAGGGTGGATGGAGCTTCAGGTAAAATATCTCTTTGGAATGAACCATTCACAGTTGGGCATGGGTGGGAAACTTGATTCTGGTATTGACTAATTCTCTCTGTTCCTGTCACAACGAGCTCTAATAATTTATTTTGAGATGATTCAACCTAGGAGTAAATCCATTGTATGAAGGTCTCCAACCCACTGACACCATTAATCTGATAATTACAGCAATGCTCAGTGAAGAAATCCCGGGATGGAGGAATGGGCCAAGCCTGGCTGAATTATTTGTCTCTTATGCACCCTGACTCTGAAGCAGATATTCCAAAATGCCACAAGCCCCATTCAGTCTGCTTGACTAATGACAGAATTCCCTGTTCCTCAATAATATCTTGTCCTTTCTCTTGATAAATTCTGAAAGTCTTTTCCTCATCTGTAAAACTGAGTTAGTGATACTTATTGCAGGGGATGGAAAGAATTCAGTGGGAAAATATACGTAAAGCCCTTGGTGATAGGAAGCGGCCACTGGCTGTTCTCTTCTATCTCCAGCTGTGCCATGACTGAATTCCTCCTGTGTGTTAGAATCATCTCCTGATGGAAATTCCGTGGGCAAGTCAACCTGATCCACATAGTCATTATAAATCTGATTGTTTGCTATCCTGGGTAGCTCTTCATATAAACTGAGGTATTTTGTGTGTGGTAAAAGTCACATAATATAAAATACACTATTTTAACAATATTTAACTGTATGTTTTGCCTGCCAATGCAGGAGATGTAAGAGACATGGATTTGATCTTTGAGTTGGGAAGATCCCCTGGAGGAGGGCGTGGCAACCCACTTGAGTATTCTTGCCTGGAGTATCCCATAGTCAGAGGAGCCTGGAGGGCTCCAGTCTATAAACAGTTAGACATGACCGAAGTGACTTAGTATGCATGCATGCAACTGTACATTTTAGTGGCACTAAGTACATTCACACTTCTGTGCAACTCTCACTATCATCCATCTCCCGAATTTTTCACCTTCCTAAACTGAAACTTTGTCCCCATTAAACACTTAAGGCCCCATTCCACCCTCCCAACCCCTGGTCCCTGGCATCTACCAATGACGTACTTTCTGACTCTATGAATTTGACTGTTCTAGACTGAGCGACTTCACTTTCACACATTGGAGAAGGAAATGGCAACCCACTCCAGTGTTCTTGCCTGGAGAATCCCAGGGACGGGGGAGCCTGGTGGGCTGCCGTCTATGGGGTCGCACAGAGTCAGACATGACTGAAGTGATTAAGCAGCAGCAGCAGCAGTATCTCGTATAAGTAATCAAACAGCATTAATCTGCATCTATTGTATATTGGTGAAAGTGAATTGATGAAGGTGAAGCAGGAGAGTGAAAAGTTTGGCTTAAAACTCAACATTCAAATAACTAAGATCACGGCATCCGGTCCCATCGCTGAAGGGCAAATAGATGGGAAAACAATGGAAACAGTGACAGACTTTATTTTCTTGGGCTCCAAAATCACTGCAGATGGTGACTATAACATGGAATTAAAAGATGCTTGCTCCTTGGAAAAAAAGCTACGACTAATCTAGACAGCATATTAAAAAGCAGAGACATTACATTGCCAACAAAGGTCTGTATAGTCAAAGCTATTGTTTTTCCAGTAGTCATATATGGATGTGAGAGTTGGACCAAAAAGAAGGCTGATCATTGAGGAAATGATGGTTTTGAACTGTGGTGTTTAATGGAGAAGCCTCTTGAGAGTGCCTTGGACTGCAAGGAGATCAAATCAGTCCATCCTAAAGGAGATCAATCCTGAATATTCATCGGAAGGACTGATGCTGAAGCTGAAACTCCAATACCTTGGCCACCTGATTCGAAGAGCTGACTCATTAGAAAAGGCCCTGACGCTGGGAAAGATTGAAGGCTGGAGGAGAAGGGGAAGACAGAGGATGAGATGGTTGGATGGCAGCACTGACTCAATGGGCATGAGTTTGAGCAATCTCCGGGAGATGGTGAAGGACAAGGAAGCCTGGCATGCTTCAGTTCATAGGGTCGCAAACAGCTGGGCACGACTGAGTGACTGAACAACAAAAATTGCATATTGGAATGCATCTTTCAGTTTCACTTGATATATGTCCTACAGATTGTGCCATGTTTCTTTTCCCCTGTGAACCTACTAAGGGATTTTCAATTTTGAGTTTCTTTGTTTAAACAACCATCCACTGACACCAGGCACTTTTGCAAAGAGAGCCAGGAGTTGGTTGAAGCACCTGGAAGCAGGTTTCATTACAGTAAACTCATTTATAAGGACTTTATTGGATTCGCTTAGAATGGGACCCAGCAGGGGCAGAGCAGATAATCACCTATTAGCAGCAGCCACCTGAGACAGAGGTCCCCAGGCTGGCAGATGCAACCACAGCTGCCTGTGCTGCAAAGTGGAGGCTCAGGGGAGCATGGATGACCTAGGCAAGCAAGGAACAGAATCAGTGAGTCTGCGTCTCTCACGCACCACACGGCTTAGGAAGAGCCTCATTTTGCCTTCATTGGCTACAGGCACCAGATAGAGGAAACCGCAGCAACAGTCACCTGCCAACTGGTTTCCCTACTTTTACATGCTGAATTGCCCTTTTCCAGTAAATACATCGATGTTTACAGATTTTCTTCTGCATTTGGGTTTCCCTCTAGTCTATTGTTATTTAGTCGCTAAGTGGAGTCCAACTCTTTTGTGACCCCACGGACGGCTGCCAGGCGCCTTTGTGCCTATGGGATTATCTAGGCAAGAATACTGGAGTGGGTTGCCATTGCTCCTCCAGGGGATCTTCCCGACCCAGGGATCGAACCCAAGTCTCCTGCATCTCCTGCGCTGGCAGGCAGATTCTTTACCACTGAGCCACCTGGGAAAGTTTCCTGAGCCTTTTCCATAGACGCTAACATATTTTCATTACTGTTTACTTCTTAACTATAATTCTAGTTTTGATTTTTCTTTTACAGATGAAATATCTATCTATCAATCAATATATCAAAAGATGTAGAAGAATATACTGTATTCTTTCGGGCCGGGGTGGGGGTGGGGGGATGGGCTGTGCTGTGTCTTCCTTCCTAAGTTCTCAGGCTTAGTTGCTCCACAGCACATGGGATTTTTGTTCCTCCATCAGGGATCAGACTCATTGATCTGATTGGCAGATCAATCAGACTCATTGGCAGGCAGATTCTTTACCACTGAGCCGCCAGGGAAGCCCCCAATGCTCCCTGTTTATGTTCAGTTTCAGAGAGAAGATTTTCACTGCTTTTGTCATAGTTTCCAAGTTCAGCTGCTTAAAATGAGTGTTCTGTCCCTGAGGCCCCCTGTGTGTCCTGGTTGAGCTGCATGTTCTATCTCAGGGCACCATCCTGAGCTCACACCTAGCTGCAGCTCAGGGACTAGGGTTCCCTGGACTGGGCATATAGGAAGTGGGGTCCCAGCCTCTCTGGAGAAAGGAGCTGTCTTGGAAACACTCAATCAGGTTATTGTTCAGTAGCTGTGTCCGACTCTTTGCAACCCCATGGACTGCAGCACACCAGGCTTCCCTGTCCTTCACCAACTCCAGGAGCTTGCTCAAACTCATGTTCATTGAGTCAGCGATGCCATCCAACCTCCTTGTCCTCTGTGGCCCTCTTCTCCTCCTGCCTTCATCCTCTGTCACCTACTTCTCCTCTTGCCTTCAATCTTTCCCAGCACCAGTATCTTTTCTAATGAGCTGGCTGTTTGCACCAGGTGGCCAAAGTATTGGAGCTTCAGCTTCAGCATCAGTCCTTCCAATGCTTCAGCATCAGTCCTTCCAATCAGGATGAACTTCTTAAGTTCCTTATGGTATACAGGCACTGCTGATATGATTCTTGCTAATATTTTCCTCCTCTTGGTTTCCCTGAGGCAGCTCTAGGCTGGAAGAGTTTCCACTGTGCATTTCCTGATGGACGTCCATGTTCCTGGACCCAGTGACCACTGCGGGCTTCTCCTCCTTCCCCCCGTTACCAGCTGACTGGGACCTCATTTTTATGCTGCCCTGGGAGCACTTGTTTGTGTTCTTGGGTCTTTTTCTGCAGAGCCTTTTCCTTCTGTAGTAGCCCTGGAAGACTCCTTCCTGCATCTGTCATTCTTCATCATAAAAGTAAAATAAACAAATAAAGTTTTTTTTAATAGCAAGAAAAATAAAATGAAAATACTAAAAAATTCTTGATTATATTTCAAGAAGATAATTGTCATCCAGACTGTAAGTAGGTTGCTTCTACCTTCTGGCTTCTGTGAATAACTTTGCCATGAACATGGACATGAATGTGCAAATACCTCCCAGAGGCCCTGCTCTCTGTTCTTGGGGTCTATGTCAGGAGTGGGATTGCTGCTGGGTGGCTGGTCTTTAAAGTAAGCCCATGTTTCTAGAAAAGCCAACAGGCCATGAGGTGATGAAATCAACTCTCTCTATTCCACTGTAGAGCCCCAACTGCAAGCTGCTAAATGGGCTTCCCAGGTGGCTTAGTGGTAAAGAATCTGCCTGCCGGCTGGAGATTTAGGAGACTGGAGTTCAATTCCTGGGTTGGGAAGATCACCTATAGAAGGAAACAGCAACCCACTCCAGTATTCTTGCCTGGAGAATCTCATGGACAATGAGATGGCTGGATGGCATCACCGACTCTATGGACATGAGTTTGAGTGAACTCCGGGGGTTGGTGATGGACAGGGAGGCCTGGTGTGCTGTGATTCATGGGGTCGCAAAGTGTCGGACACGACTGAGCGACTGAACTGAACTGAAACTATTTATTGTCCCCACTCCCCAATCTTAAACAGAAACATTCAAGAAAACATTCAAATATTCAGAAAGACTGTTCGCTTCCCGAAGGAGCCCTGGTAAACGGCCCCCTTGTTCAAAACCAGATTCCTCTTGACTTTAATCCTAGTTTTATCCTCAACAACAGGTAATGGTGTCTAGATACCACCCGCAGCAGGAACAGCAGACCCTTAGTGTTAGTTGCTCAGTCGTGTCCGACCCTTTGCTACCTCATAGACTGTAGATTACCAGGCTCCTCTATTCATGGAATTCTCCAGGCAAGAATACTGGAGTGGGTTGCCATTCCCTTCCCCAGGGTCTAAAAACAATCCCATTCTCCGAGGAGAATGGGATCTGCAGTGGCAGCTTTTGGCCACGGGGCGGCAGTGTGTCCACAGGCAGCTCCCAGGTTGCCCAGGAAAGAACTTCTGCCTTAAGCAGTATTTTCGACACTCTTGTTAAGATCTCATCTGGGTTCCGGTATTTCACAGAAGGACCTCTGATTAAATCTCACTTAAAGGAGGCACAAGTAAAAGTCACTAAAAGTGTAATATGTAGCACAACACATACATTTGGGGCTTTACTCCTTGCCCTCGGATTAAATGACCTGAATGCGAACAGTAAGTATTGAGCACCAACTCACTGTGGGGCAGCTGCTGTGCTGGGGCCAGGCTGCAAAGTCGGATGCCATGGTTTCTGGCTCGGAGGAGAGACTGTGATAAAGGAGGGAAGCGAACCCAGGGTGCTGCCTGGGGGTGCGCTGAAGCTGAGAGTGCGGCCCAGGACCAGTG
Organism: Moschus berezovskii; assembly: GCF_049115385.1. Classification (NCBI taxonomy): domain Eukaryota; kingdom Metazoa; phylum Chordata; class Mammalia; order Artiodactyla; family Moschidae; genus Moschus; species Moschus berezovskii. Next base: position 58,159,402 of record NC_142474.1, on the reverse strand, counting down.
TTCACGGACAGACCTGTCACTGAGGATGCTTCTCCCCCGCAGTAAGTGCTGAGAGGTAGGCCTGCTGACGGGGGAGTCTTCAAACGTCCCCTGCCGGGTCAGACGGGTGGGCCCAGCGTGGGTCCTCACATGCCCTGCAAGTGATGGATGTGAGCTCCGGCACAGCACTGGGCGTGAACAGAAATCCGGTGAGGTTTCTGAGATCAGCCACGTGGCCATTCTTCTCATTCAGATGCTGCTCAGATGTCACATGGTCCCAGAGGCCTCCTGTGATCAGCCCGTGGGAGGCCGTATTGTTCCAGTGAGGACCCCAAGTGCCCATCGGTGCCCCAGCTCCCTGGTCCCTGTCTTCGCGTCCCCCTGCCCCTGGAGTGTGGCCCCAGGACGCAGAGAGGTCAGAGAACCGGAACAGAGGGGCCTTGAGGGTGCTTCAGGGAAGAAGTTATGGGGTCTGTACACACACCGAGAGGGAAGAAATTCACTCAGGAATTCTTTCCCCCATCCTGTGCCCACCTCCCCAACAGCACTTTCTCTCCCCGCTTCCCGTCCTTCCTCCATACCTTCCCTCCTCCCCTTTCCTCCCCTCTGGGCATTGCTGAGGTCACTGGAGAGACACCACCCTCAGAAGAGATGCAGATGCAAACCTGGAAGACTCTGAAGTCAATTTAGGAGATTTGAACGGTATTCTATTTAAAACAAGTTTTAAAATCCTTTTAAAATTCTTTTTTTTAAATAATTTTTTTTTGTTTTTAAATTTATTTTTAATTGTAGGATAATTACAATATTGTGTTGGTTTCTACCATTTTTTTTATATCATTTTATTTTTTATTTGTGAAAGTTGCTCAGTTGTGTCCGATTCTTTGCAACCCCATGGACTGTAAAGTCCCTGGAATTCTCCGGCCAGAATACTGGAGTGGGTAGCCTTTCCCTTCTCCAGGGGATCTTCCCAATGCAGGGACTGAACCCAGGTTTCTCACATTGCAGGCGGATTCTTTACCAGTGAGCCACAAGGGAAGCCCAAGAATGCTGGAATGGGTAGCCTATCCCTGCTCCAGGGGATCTTCCTGACCCATTTATTTTTGGCTGTGCTGGGTTTTTGGAGCTGTGCGGGCTTTTCTCTAGTTTCAGAGAGCAGCAGCTACTCTTTAGCTACAGCACTCGGGCTGCCATGTCACTGCCATGACCTCTCTTGTTGCAGAGAGCAGGCTCCAGAGCACAGATTCAGTAGTTGTGGCCTGTGAGCTCAGTTGCTCCACAGCACGTGGGATCTTTCCAGTTCAGAGATTGGACCTGTGTCTCCTGTACTGGCAGGCAGATTCTTCATCACCTTGCCACCAAGGAAGTCCTGAAGAGTATTTTAAACATATCTTTTCCTTTAGAAACATTATGTTGCTCCCTCATATTCAGCGCTTCAACTCACAGAGCTTCCTTCTCCTCTACACCCCAGGCATTTCCCTAATAGAGCTGAGCAGACCTGGTCCCCATAGTCTCCAGACAGGCTGGAGTCAGGAAGGCAGAGTGACTTGGCAGAGGTCGCAGCCCCGGCCCATCTCCAGCTGCCCCTAAAACCTCCTTGGGGCAGGTCCCACCTGTCTCCAGGAGTGACGTCCTTGGTGGGGAGACAGCTGCACTCTTCCAGCCATTTAGAAAGGCTTAGCAATACCTACCAGCATAAGCAACATACACGACTGTTATTTTTATAGCTGCTAAATGCAGATGCCACACAGATGGCGGCCTGGCCTGCTCACAGCATCCTGTGGACGCCAGGCATAGCCGTTTCCAAACCTGGGCTCAGCCTCCAGGAACGCCCTTCCCACCAGGTCTCATCTCGAAGATTAGGGTTAGAGAATTCCCTTCAGAGAATCTAGACTCTGGGGATTTCTTTTATAGCCCCAGCTGTCCCCTCCCCTGAGACCACAGACCATTCTCTGGGCTGCAAGCGTCCAGCTAGACTGTGATTTTCTTTTTCTCACTTGCAAATTCACACTTTTAAGTCTGAGGTACATTTTCCAGCTCAAAGTATGCCCAGGCTTGTTCTTCCTCATTATTCATGTCTTAGCTCTGTGGTCATCCCTTCAGTGGCCCTTGCTGTCACCTCCCCTGGAGTGGCACCTGCCCTTCCCGCCACCGCAGTTCGCTGTTGGCCTCTGAGGTTTGCTCGTTTCTCTGCCAGCCATCAGCTGAGAGTACCTGCTGCTTCTCTTGGGTTTCGAGCCGGCTTCTCCGTCTTGTAACAGAAGGTGGAACTTCCTCCTCTCAGGAAGGACTAGCTGTCAGGGGGTGACTCTGAGCAAAGGGAATCTTACACAGGATGTTGGCTCAGGGATTTCAGTGCCCAATGGAGCATCCTTGTTGACCAAGGGGAATGGGTCCTAAACCAGGTCTGATGGACCCTTGTCGCTGTGGCCACATAACAGCCAGAAGCTGCTCATCCTGGTACCCTGTGAGCTCTCTGAAGCCATGGAGATTCTGTCTTGTTCGCCTCAGAAAGTAAAAAGAAAGTATTAGTCACTCAGTCCTGTCCAACTCTTTGAGACCCCATGGACTGTAGCCCACCAGTCTCCTCTGTCCATGGGATTTTCCAGCAAGAATAGTGGAGTGGATTGCCATTCCCCTCTTCAGGGGATCTTCCCAACCAAGGGATTGAACCCAGGTCTCCTGCATTTGCAAGCAAATTCTTTACCATCTGGGCTAGTAAGGAAGCCCCTTTTTCACCCCAGAACTGGCCCCTTCTCCTGTGCTGGGAGGGCCTGGGGAAGCTGAACGCTGAAGGATTGAAGGGACAAGATGGGAGGTGGGTTAGCATTACCCTGGGTCCAGAGAGCGAGCAGAGCCACAGCCAGGGTCAGGGCCAGTTTCACACTGTGGGCTTCTGCTCAGTGTAAGGAAGACAGATCTTCAAGGGTGGTGGCCATGGGTGGAAATGGCAGCCTGGCCATGGTGTTGACAGGGAAGAGCCTGACTCCTTGCCTAATGAGCAGGGCCCTGTCCTTGGAGGCCCTGTGGGCTGGAGACAGACCTGCTTTCTGACCCAAGTAGAAGGTGCCCACCAGCCTCTCTTCCCGCTGTTGTCACAAGATTGGCAGACCCCAAGCCTCTGGCACCAGCTCCTAATCACCATTCACAAAGACCCCCATCAGAAAGGTCCCCTCACCTTGCCTAGACCTCTTTGGCAGCCTCTGGAGACCACATACATAGATTGAGTCATTGAGAAAGGGCACTGGAGGTAGATAACCGCTGCGATGTCCCTGCCTGCTCATGCCAGCTGCTGGTCATTGTAAATGCCCTGTTCTCCCTCCTCTCTGGGATCTCCCAGGAATTTTAGAGGGGCCCCCAGCCTGATGCCTTGCAGCGCAGGGTAGTGTTCTCCACACCTTCCATGTCCGTGTTGGGCCTGGATGCAGGTAGAGGAGTGGGAATTAGCACAGGACTCGAGCACAGAGTGGGGTTCGAGTGCCTGGGCTGAGGCCCACCTGGGAGGCTGGTATAGATTCTGTTCCATCACTTGCTGGCAGCAATAGGTCTTGACAAAGCTGGGGGTTTGGTGGCAGTACTTGGTCCCCATTTCTCTCTGCCCCCTTGCTTCTAGGAGAAGGCCTTCTTGCCCCGTTGGAGCATGTGCCCCTCTGTGAGCTGAGTCTGGGCAGGAAGGACACACAGAAACAATGATGCTGATGGCAGGGGACCTGCCGCTCTCTTGGCTGCAGAGAGAAACCTGCACGGTACGGCCAAAAAAACAAGATGGAATCGGGTTGAGAAGTTGAGGAAATCTGTCCAGAGAGCAGACCACTCACAGGCGCCTCTACTGGAGTTTTCTAAATCTGGGCACTCTCACAATCAAGAATATGTCAGCTTGACCAAAGCTTCTCTTGCTACCCTCCCTCTGTCCCACCCCTGGTCCTTCTCCCATGAGCCTCTTGGTGAATAGCAACCCCATCCACCCCGTCAGCCACCTGGGCCGGGGGACCCCCCTCACTTCAGTTCTCCCCCACCCAATATACATGCACACCCTCAACTGACAATTAGGAGTGGAAAGACACTCTGTGGATAGCAAAATTCCATGTCTGTATAAAGTACTGTGAGTGAGGTTCTAAAGCTAGGGGAAGTGCTTTATGGAGAAGAGTGTTACAGAGAGAAAATACAGCAGCTAACCCAACCCAAAGGGACATGACTCTTCTATGAAACCACGCTGATGACACTGATGCAGGCTGAGCTGGTGACCGGATACTGGGATGGCAAGACCGGAGCCAAGGGTCGGGTGTGGAGAATCCTCCGTGTGTTTCAAGCCGAGAGAACTGGTGGACTCTGTATTAGAGAAGCAGTGAGAGATGTTGGGAGTTGGCCCCAAAGCAGCTTGCAGTTAAATGGGAGTTATTTATGCTTTCATTGTGCAGAGTCCTTCAGAAATAGCCCGATCTAAGCTCTTTGGCACCATGGGAACACGCAGGCATCTCCTCTTAAGCTGGGCGTGTTGGATGATGGTAGCAAAGGCATGTGTCCCCTAGAATAGGCTGAATCCAGCTAGGGAGGGGACGGGGGCTGCAGTTGGACTCAGCCCCTGTGTCACAGACCCCCATGACACGCACCCCCAGATACAAAGTCACTGCCTTGAGGGCAGATCCAAAGTGCTCACTGCACCTCCAGTTCTGCTTCTTCTCTGAGTCTCCAGAGGGAGGCTTCTTGTGACTTCTGTAAGTAGCATTGGAATTGGACATGTTGTCCCATTAAGGGCCTCTGTGCCTTTAGAGGGCTGTACCAAAATGCCCCCCTAGAGTCTGAGTGAGTCACCTGTGTGCTGTGCACATGTGTGCTCTGTGGTTAGATGCAGACATCGCAGTCCTAGAAGATTCAGAGCTCTGACCCTAGTTCTTACAGGATCTTGGGCAAGTTCCTTCGCTTTCTGTGTTATTTGCAAGGGCTGCTGTAGCAATATGCCCCAGACTGGATGGTTCCTACAAGAGAAATTTCTTTTTCTCCCAGTTCAGGGTATAGGTGGGGTTGATTTCTTCTGGGGGTTTGCTGACGATTGCCTTTTCATTGTGTTCTCATGTGGTCTTTCCTGTGGGCTTGAACATCCCTGGTGTCTCTCTTGTTGGCCTATAACAAATAGTCGGCCAGATATTTCCCCAGCAAAGATGAGTGTATTTGGGATCAGAAGAGAATTGCGATTTGAGGTCCACAACCATGGGGAGCCCTGTGAAAGACCCTGAACAAGAAAGGGAGGAGGATGCTTTTATAGGGAAGAAAAGGAACCTGGGGTATGGGTAGGTGTGGGGCTGTAGTAGACAAAAAGTCCACGGCTTGTCATTGACTGAGTCCTTGTCTGAAAAGAGGCCGGGTCTTCCTTTCTTCTCCTGGGATCTGCCATTGTCATTGGGTGTGAGAGTTCCCCTTGCTGGTCTCCTGACTCAATTCAATCAATTGAGGTTTCTGGTATTAATTATTTATACTCCGCGTGTCCTAATCTTCTTTTTCATAAGGACACCAGTCAGATACGATTAGGTCCCACCCGATGCCCTCATTTTAACTTAATTGCCTCTTCAAAGGTGCTATCTCCTGGGAATTCACTGGTGACGATGCAGTGGTTAAGACTTCACCCTCCAACGCAGGAGTGTGGGTTTCATCCCTGGTCGTGGATCTAAGATACCACAAGCCTTGAGGCCCAAAAATCAAAACATAAAACAGAAGCAATAATGTAAAAAATTCAATAGGCTTTAAATATCCGTTCTGTTCAGTCGCTCAGTCGTGTCCGACTCCTTGTGACCCCATGAATCACAGCATGCCCGGACTCCCTGTCCATCACCAATTCCCGGAGTTCACCCAAACTCATGTCCATCGAGGCGGTGATGCCATCCAGCCATCTCATTCTCTGTCATCACCGTCTCCTCCCACCCCCAATCACTCCCAGCATCAGAGTCTTTTCCAGTGAGTCAACTCGTCGCATGAGGTGGCTAAAGTATTGGAGTTTCAGCTTTGGCATCAGTCCTTCCAATGAACACCCAGGATTGATCTCCTTTAGAATGGACTGGTTGGATCTCCTTGCAGTCCAAGGGACTATCAAGAGTCTTCTCCAAAACCACAGTTCAAAAGCATCAATTCCTTGGCCATCAGTTTAATTCACAGTCCAACTCTCATATCCATATATGGCCTCGGGAAAAACCATAGCCTTGACTAGACGGACCTTTGTTGGCAAAGTAATGTCTCTGCTTTTTAATATGCTTTCTCGGTTGGTTATAACCTTCCTTCCAAGGAGTAAGCATCTTTTAATTTCATGGCTGCAATCAGCATCCACAGTGATTTTGGAGCCCAAAAAATAAAGTCTGACACTGTTTCCACTGTTTCCCCATCTATTTCCCATGAAGTGATGGGACCAGATGCCATGATCTTTGTTTTCTGAATGTTGAGCTTCAAGCCAACCTTTTCACTCTCCTCTTTCACTTTCATCAAGAGGCTTTTTAGTTCCTCTTCACTTTCTGCCATAAGGGTGGTGTCATCGGCATATCTGAGGTTATTGATATTTCTCCCGGCAATCTTGATTCCAGCTTGTGCTTCTTCCAGCCCAGCGTTCCTCATGACGTACTCTGCATATAAGTTGAATAAGCAGGGTGACAATATACAACCTTGACGTACTCCTTTTCCTATTTGGAATCAGTCAGTTGTTCCATGTCCAGTTCTAACTGTTGCTTCCTGACCTGCATACAGGTTTCTCAAGAGGCAGGTCAGGTGGTCTGGTATTCCCATCTCTTTCAGAATTTTCCACACTTTGTTGTGATCCACACAGTCAAAGGCTTTGGCATAGTCAATGAAGCAGAAATAGATGTTTTTCTGGAACTCTCTTGCTTTCTCCATGATCCAGTGGATGTTGGCAATTTGATCTCTGGTTCCTCTGCCTTTTCTAAAACCAGCTTGAACATCTGGAAGTTCACGGTTCACATATTGCTGAAGCCTGGCTTGGAGAATTTTGAGCATGACTTTACTAGCGTGTGAGATGAGTGTGATTGTGCGGTAGTTTGAGAATTCTTTAGCATTGCCTTTCTTTGCAATTGGAATGAAGACTGACTTTTTCCAGTCCTGTGGCCACTGCTGAGTTTTCCAAATTTGCTGACATATTGAATGCAACACTATCACAGCCTCATCTTTCAGGATTTGAAATAGCTCAATTGGAATTCCATCACCTCCACTAGCTTTGTTCATAGTGATGCTCTCTAAGGCCCACTTGACTTCACATTCCAAGATGTCTGGCTCTAGGTGAGTGATCACGCCATCATGATCATCTTGGTCATGAAGATCTTTTTTGTACAGTTCTCCTGTGTATTCTTGCCACCTCTTCTTAACATCTTCTGCTCTGTTAGGTCCATACCATTTCTGTCCTTTATCGAGCCCATCTTTGCATGAAATGTTCCCTTGGTATCTCTAATTTTCTTGAAGAGATCTCTTGTTTTTCCTATTCTGTTGTTTTCCTCTATTTCTTTGCATTGATCGCTGAGGAAAGCTTTCTTATCTGCTTGCTATTCTCTGGAACTCTGCATTCAGATGCTTATGTCTTTCCTTTTTTCCTTTGCTTTTCGCTTCTCTTCTTTTCACAGCTATTTGTAAGGCCTCCTCAGACAGCCATTTCGCTTTTTTGCATTTCTTTTCCATGGGGATGGTCTTGGTCCCTGTCTCCTGTACAATGTCATGAACCTCCGTCCATATTTCATCAGGCACTCTATCTATCAGATCTACTCCCTTAAATCTATTTCTCACTTCCACTGTATAATCATAAGGGATTTGATTTAGGTCATATCTGAATGGTCTAGTGGTTTTCCCTACTTTCTTCAATTTCAGTCTGAATTTGGCAATAAGGAGCTCATGATCTGAGCCACAGTCAGCTCCTGATCTTGCTTTTGCCAACTGTATAGAGCTTCTCCATCTTTGGCTGCAAAGAATATAATCAATCTGATTTCGGTGTTGACCATCTGATGATGTCCATGTATAGAGTCTTCTCTTGTGTTGTTGGAAGAGGGTGTTTGCTATGACCAGTGCGTTCTCTTGGCAAAACTCTATTAGCCTTTGCCCTGCTTCATTTCATGCTCCAAGGCCAAATTTGCCTGTTACTCCAGGTGTTTCTTGACTTCCTACTTTTGCATTCCAGTCCCCTATAATGAAAAGGACATCTTTTTGGGTGTTAGTTCTAAAAGGTCTTGTAGGTCTTCATAGAACCATTCAACTTCAGCTTCTTCAGCCTTACTGGTTGGGGCATAGGCTTGGATTACTGTAATATTGAATGGTTTGCCTTGGAAACGAACAGAAATCATTCTGTCATTTTTAAGATTGCATCCAAGTACTGCATTTCAGACTCTCTTGTTGACCATGATGGCTACTCTATTTCTTCTAAGGGATTCCTGTCCACAGTAGTAGATATAATGGTCATCTGAGTTAAATTCACCCATTCCAGTCCATTTTAGTTCACTGATTCCTAGAATGTCTGCATTCACTCTTGCCATCTCCTGTTTGACCACTTCCAATTTGCCTTGATTCATGGACCTAACATTCCAGGTTCCCATGCAATATTACTCTTTAAAGCATCGGACCTTGCTTCTATCACCAGTCACATCCACAACTGGGTATTTGTTTTGCTTTGGCTCCATCCCTTCATTCTTTCTGGATTTATTTTTCCACTGATCTCCAGTAGCATACTGGGCACCTACTGACCTGGGGAATTCCTCATTCAATATCCTATCATTTTGCCTTTTGATACTGTTCATGGGGTTCTCAAAGCAAGTATACTGAAGTGGTTTGCCATTCCCTTCTCCAGTGGACCACATTCTGTCAGACCTCTCCACCATGACCCGTCCGTCTTGGGTGGCCCACATTTAAAAGAAAAAAAATCTTTTTTTTTTAAAAAAAAAAACGGGCTTATCTCCAAATTCAGCCACATTATGCGGTCCTGGGGCTTAGGGCTTCAACATATGGATTGCTAGTTCGTGGAGGAGGCGTAGCAAACACAATTCAGCCCATAACAGAATTTTTTAAACTTCATCACTTTTGATTGCTAATATCTGAAGGATTAGAGCCAGTGACTTCTGAGGAGATTTAAAGTTCTTTTTCTTTTCCTTATCTTTTCTTCTTTTGTGATTTTTTTCTCTCCTCTTTCTCTCTCTCTTCTGTTTGTTCTTGCTCCTCCTCATTCTCTTATTTTCATTTCTTTTTCTTTCCTAAGGGTATACAGGTCACTCCCTAGGTGATGATACCCAGGTTTACTTATCATTTTTATGACCCTGGTTAGAATGCATCAGATCAAGTTGCTTGCAGAAAACTGACAGCAAGTACACATAGCCACATGGCAAGAATAGATTAAAGATTAATGGGAGGAAAAAACCTTTCTGTTTCTCTATGTCCTCAGGGTAAAGAAAGTCAGGGTCAAGGTGGACACAGACCATTAAGTATGGTTTCTGTCCATCAGACCCCCTCACTATAAATAACTTAAAAAACTGGATGCAATAGATGAAGCAAAAGCTTCCAGATGTTAAAAATAGGCAACAAAGGGCTATGGTCCCTGACATAAGGGAAACAAGGGTGAAGTCTCTTCATGATTTTTTTTAGCTTTTGATCTGGAGGCAGTTTTTGGACCACTCCCAGGGGAAAACCAAGCAGAGCATGGAGGCTTCATTGAGTTGTGAAGGCAGATTAAAGGAAGATATAAAGAACCCCAGAAATGTGCATAGAAGTTGCCTGTGTCTTAGACTGAATCCTGAGCTGTACATGTAAAGAGAAAAACTCTAAACAGTCAGGAAATAAGCACCTTCAAGGAAACTTTTTAAAATAAATAATTTTTAGGCCTCACAAAGGGTATAAAAGGCTTCCCTCGTGGCTCAGTGGTCAAGAATTCGCCTGCCACTGCCTGAGACCTGGGTTTGACCCCCATGTCAGGAAGATCCCCTGTAAAAGGAAATGGCAAACCACTCTAGTATTAGTGCCTGGGAAATCTTATGGACAGAGGAGCCTTTTGGGCTACAGTCCATGGGGGAGCAAAAGAGTCAGACATGACTTAGCAACTGAACAACAGCACCAAATGCATAGGAAGACATTTAAATTCTAGTCAGCCAGAATGAGGATCTCTTGTTAAACACCTGGAAATTCAGTAAAGACTCTAGAAATGTAATACCTTAGTAGTCAGGCCAAACTGAATCCACTCTAATAAAGCTTAAAATGAGTCTCAGAAGAATCAAGCTAATACGCAAACAACCCAACTGTCTGTTAAGTCAAAATTCAACACTTATCGAAGGAAGATAAAATCCAGACATTCAACAGTGTAGCATACACAGTGTCCAGCATTCAATAAAAATAACCAGACATATGAAAGCAGGAAATTGCGACTCAAAGAGAAAAAAAGAAAAAGCAACAGTTAATAGCAATAGGTCCAAACAAAGTAGATTCAGATGATGGAATTAGCAGATAAGGACTTCAAGGCCAGTTATTCTAATTACTCAAGAATTTAAGAGTAAACAAATAAAATAGGGATAATGGCTATGCTAACATCAGGAAAATACGCTTCAGGACAAGGAATATTACTAGAGATGAACAGGGACATTTCATAGTGATAAAAGGGTCAGTTCATCAAGAAGATATAAACATCTTAACACGTATGCATCTGACAAAACTTCAAATTACATGAAACCAGTTGACCAGGAAAAACAACATCTGTAGTAACTGCTTCAAATTTAAAACGAAAATACTACACAGCTACTTGCAAGGTCATATTTATCACCGTAGATTCATTAAGGGAACTACCCTGGGGCGTTGTTGGGGTGACAGAAAAACAGCTTAACAGATTTGGCTTTGACCTCAAAGAGCTCACAGGGACGCAGAAATATGGAACACACATACACAGATTAAAAGATTAAAAGGTATGTCTTATGTATTTTCCTTAAACTGCTGTCTTTCAATTTTTGAATCAAATAAATCATTAAGCTCCTGTTGGCTATTTTCCATCTTGAAGGATTATTACTTGGCCTTACCAACAGCCTTTAACTGCTTAGTAATCCACACTATGCCCTAGTGGCTATATGACCCACCCCAATAAGTTTAGTTAGCACCCACAGAACTGGAGGACAATCATTTTTAACATCCCATGAGACCAGAGACCAACACTGGGCGTCCCAACAAGGCTTGTGATGACTTACTGTAGGTCCCTTGCTTTCAAATATTCTCGAAGCAGGCTGTGACTAGTTATGGAAAAAGATTCATTCTAGGGTGATTCACACTCGTTATGGTTAATTAAACCAGTGAAGCCCCACTTAAGATGAGGCTAGCACCACACCTTGGGAAAAATCACTCTTAAAGATCCACTTTGTACACACAATTTGATCTTTTTAAATTCAGTCTATTTCCCAAGGAAACTGCCTTCAGGTAATTCTGGGATTAGCATGGATTACCCCTGAAAGAGCCTTTCCAGAAATCCCAATTCCGCTAACAGGAGAGGATGGCTCTTTGTTACCTTTTAATACATGATTGAATTTCTTTATGCCACTTCTTTCCACGAAAGATGAAAATAACTCACCAACAAAGCTGTGCACTTAGCTAGTTCCAGGAAGGAAAAGCAGAGACCTAGAGAGAAGTCTTCCAGGCTCAGCTGGGAGTGAGAGCTTCTCTCTGGAGCTTCCTCAGTTTCCCCAGTTGCTCCCCAGCCCTCATGTCACATGGAAAGACCAGGGACATTGACATCAAATAATGTGGGATGGAATCCCAGCCTTGCACCTATACTGTGTGGGCTTAGGTGATCATGGGACATCACAGAACCCCATGTTCTTCATCTATAATGTGCCTCGCTGACGTGTGTGCACTCACACACACACGCATACACTACAGATATTCGTTCTCTCCTTGTGCCTCTGTTACAGGCCCTTCACTCATCACTGTTACCTGACCGTGTCTTAGATCTCCTGGGGTCTGGAAAGTTGGTCACTGTTCTCATGGGTAGAAATGTCCTTGAAGGGAAGGGCTGTGTCTTACTCCCCTACATCCCTAGACCCGGTTCAGCATCTGGCATAGAGTTGATGTCAATATACTATTGTTGGATGAAACTCTCTTTTTCAGAAGGACTCAACAAGCTCTCCAGTACCTTCTTTATAAAACAAACAAAACGACTCCTCTGACTTCCTCTCATGGCCCCTCTCAAAATCTGTTCTCTCATAGTCTGAGGTTGTCTTACTTTTAGGGGGTGAAGAGCAAAGGGCTCTGATGTCCGTCCCTGTGTTTGAGTTCCGGGTCCTTTAGCCACCAGCTGGGTGACCCTGAGACATCTCCAATAAGAAACTGTGTGTCCTGAAAGGGCGGGCCTGGCTCCTGTCCCTTCGCTGTGCCTGCTCTTACCTGGATCACACACTTAGATATAAAGCACTCCTTTTCCATCTGATCCCCTGTGCTGTATCGCCCGTCACTCCGTCTACCCTTCTGTCTCTTTCCTCACACTGACTTTCTCTGCCTGCGGTCCATCTTTGCCTTCACAGGCAAGCAGCGTGCTCATTGTTTCCCTGGACGTCCAGGTGGTACCAACCACACTGAAACCGATGCAATGAATGTTTCCTCCTTCCTTAGTTTCTTCCTTAGGGGAGAACTTGACCTGAAAACACTGTCTGAGAAGACTGCTTCTCTCACATCGCTGGTGGGCAGGGAGGACCCTGGTTCAGAGAGGAATTCCCTGGCTGCTCCACCAGACACTGCTGTCAGGGGCTTCCTAATATATCCTTCATTCAACAGACAGGCTCATCACTTGTCCCAAATTAAAGCGCTTTGAATGCTTGGAGGGTTAGCGTTTAACAGTTGTGAGTTTTAAAATAGATTGAATTCCTTCATTCCCCCTTCTAGTGTTTCATGGTCGGGAAGAGGCAGAGTCACACACAGAAGGGACTGATTTGTGCTCCTGACAAGACTCATTCATCTGACCCTGGACCCATAGTCACAGCCACCCAGTGTCTGCCTGCTTCCTTTTCAGTCCATCCCCCTTCTTCCTTCCTAACTCCTTTGCTCCCTCCTTTCTTCTTTTTCTCCCTTCCTTCTCCCCACCAGTATTACTTAAAACATAAGAGGAAAATATAAGCACTAACGAACTTGAATTGCTTGGTAACATGGGAGCATGTTTACAACACTCTGTTGGCTTCTCTTCCCTAACCAAAGTCCTCACCTTAGTAAGAAAGCCTGATTTTTCTGGACTCACCCTCTAGTAAAGGTGACTGGTAGGAATTTGTGTGTTACCTCTTCCTGAGACACTTTCATCATCATTGCTTTTAAAAGCCCAAAGACCTCAAGCATTTAACATGTAATAGTAGACAAGAGCGGAGAAGGCAATGGCAAGCCACTCCAGTACTCTTGCCTAGAAAAACCCATGGATGGAGGAGCCTGGTAGGCTGCAGTCCGTGGGGTCGCTAGGGGTCGGACACGACTGAGCGACTTTACTTTCACTTTTCCCTTTCACACATTGGAGAAGGAAATGGCAACCCACTCCAGTGTTATTGCCTGGAGAATCCCAGGGACGGGGGAGCCTGGTGGGCTTCTGTCTATGGGGTCACACAGAATCGGACACGACTGAAGTGACTCAGCAGCAGCAGCAGCAGCAGTAGACAAGAGATACAGGTGTTTGAGGCAGGAGGTCCTACCCAGGGCCTGAAGATGCCTCTTAGTTATCCAGAGAGAGAAATAATGACAACAAACCTCTCTCTCTCTTTCATCTACCTTTATTGTAGAACAACAAATATCAAAATAAAGCTTAAGCAAAAATTTTTAACTCACAATGTTTTCAAAGACAAAACACACACTGGTTCCAAATCCAGAGGCTGACCCTTCATCTGTGAGAGATTTGGGGCAGTGCAGTCAGACTGTGCCTTGCGAGACGGTGACCCAGAGACAGGGCTGGTCAGCACACATCCTAGAACAAATCTGCTTCACACAGAGGGGCTTCCAGTGAAGTCAAGGGAACCTCAGGTGCATAAGGTTCTGTTTTCTCAGAGAAACAATGCAATCCATGGTGTCTCTGGGCGATGAAGATTTGGACAAACTTCAGGAGCAAAAGTTGGGTCAAAATAGTAGGTGCCGAATGTCCAATCCCAAGGAAAATTAAGTCAGGAAGAGCTGAGAGTACAAGAAGCAACCTCTGGTGTGTTGTGACTGCCCCAGTCAATGAGCAAAGAGAAAGAACCACTCCAGTTCATTGACCATCATGCCTAAACTGGGCCAATCCTTTATGCAGAAAATAGGTGATTGAAGAGAAGCAGAAGAGACCAGAAGCAGTGAAACTCAAGCTTCCATTATTGACTGTTTCCAGTGTCAGTTCACATGGATTAGCTCATTTAATTCGATCAATAACACGAGAGGTTGGTGTTATCATTATCCTTGTTTTCACAGCAAAGGAAACAAGACCCAGAGTCAGTGGCAGGACCAAGAATCAAGCCCACAGCTTTTCTCATGTTCCCTCCTCTCCTGATTCTTAAGCAGGACTGACCCCGAGTCCAGAAGCACAGGGTCAAGGAGGCTCGCTGGCCCGTGAGCGGAGCTGGCATCTGACTGTGTCTGTGGGGCCACGGTGGCAGTCAGGGAGCAGGTGGGGTGGCTGGGGAAACCACTACTGATGGAGTCCAGGGTCCCAGCCATGGACATGGCGGGCCACGTGAGCACTCACGAGGGCACCTTCCCCAACTTCGGCGACGGAGAAGGACGTCTCTGGAAACCAACCAGAGAGGGCAAGTCACCCCAAATGGAAGCAGCAGCTGTGCCAGGCTCAGGGGTTGCAGAGTCCTGGGAGCTGCCTGGGAGGTTCTTCTCGGGGTGGGATGTGAGTGCTGGGCAGGCCAGTTGGGCTTGGTGGGCCCTGCTAGACCTGGTCCTAGAGGTGATGGGCCACTGAAGAGTGTGAAGCAGATAAAAAAACAAAACAAATCCTTAAGTGTTTCAAGCAAGTTGAGCCCTGGGATTTTGCTGGGATCGTGGCAGATCTTGGTGTCACTCACCCAGAGAGAAAACCAGGGGAAGTTTTCAGGATGTGTAGGGAAAAGCCAAGGTTGGGAACCAGGAGGAGGAGACCCTCAGATGTCCAAATCACTAGCGTGTGTCATTCTTTATATTTTTAAACCATTTTCATGCCTATGATCTTACTTTACATGTCACAGCCACTCTGCGTAGGTAAAAGGCATCATCTCACTGTTGAGAAAAGTGAGGCAGGAAAAGCTCTAGTGATTGGCTCAAGGTCACGACATTCTGAGTCCCCATTCAGAACAGGCTCTTTAGACCCTGCGGCAAAATCCAGTCACCGCTTTCCTGAGCAATGACTTACGGGTGACTTACGAGTGTCTTTTAAAATGCAGGCATTGTTGGCCTGGTCTTTCTGCTTTTAAGTCAACATCCCGTGTGGTCTATTAGGGAGCAAACATGTTTTCCTTTATTTTATACTTGAACCCTTGAAATGACTATTTAAATATTTCAACTACAATTTCTCTCAATTTCATTGTCCGTGTCAAAGCATTTGACTAAAATGTAGAACAACTATGGTTCCTTTCAAGGGGGTCAAAATGTTTTCTGTGGATGGAAACGTTCCCCATGAATGGAGATGAAAGAAGCTTTGTTGTACTCTTCCTTGGGGAATCTTTCTAGGGTTATTACCAAAGTCAAGAATAGATCAGAAATGGAGAAAAGGTAGGAATATCAAGAAGAGCTTTCATGGAAAATTGAAATCATTCCTTTTAAAGTTCACAAATCCCACCTTGATGATAGACGCCCCCAGCCTCGAAGGACAGCTCTTCCCAGGTAGAAAAGTGGTGATCATGAGATGATTTTGAGGCAACTGTGATTGATGTCAGCAGGTCCAGATGGTGATATTTTATGAAAAATTAAATGGACATTTGTTAAGCTGATTCAATTGCAGCAGCCCTGGGCTCAATGGGGCTAGGGGATACAAGAGGAATGCATCATCTGTGAAGGTGTTTGGGGCCAGTTAGGGATGGAAATGCTAGTGATTTGAGTTTTGCACACAAGGGTCCCCAGCCTCTGGGCCACAGACTGGTACCTCCTGTCAGATCAGCAGCGGCATTAGATTAGAAATAAAGTGCACAGTAAATGTCATGCACTTTGATCATCGGAAACCATCCCTCCACCAGGTCAATGGAAAAATTGTCTTTCGCTGAACCGGTCCCTGGTGCCAAAAAGACTGGGGACTACTGCTGCACATGCGCGGTGCTCATAACAAACACCATTTCCTGTCTGTCTCCTACAAACCCTGCTGCAAACACAAGACTTTTGGGAAGATGTGGTGATTCCCAGTGACCAGGTGGCTGCCCCAGGTTTGCATCCTGGTTCTTTGTCTCTGAATGAAGGGCTCTCATCACTAATCCAGATAGGAAATAGCTCCGCAATGACCTAGTCCCAGGGCAGATTCCTGCTGTCATCCAAGATATAGGAATTCAGAATTAGGACAATGATCCTCTGGGGCTCGAGTTATGATGGGTTAGAGGTAATGAATCCACCTGCCAGTGATGGATACTCAGTAGACGCTGGTTCGATCCCTGGGTCAGGAAGAGAAGGTCTGAGAAGGAAATGACAACCCACTCCAGTATTCTTACCTGGGAAATCCCATGGACAGAGGGGCCTGCTGGAGTTGCATAGTGTTGCAAAGAGTCAGACACAACTGAGCATGCAGGCACTGTTCAGTGCTTCATAGAAGAGATAAAATATGGACATTTTAGTGCTTCTTTAACCAGTGAAGATGTTATAGAAATGTTTTCAAGGAGGAAATGCCTTTTTCATAGAGACTTGGCTGGTTGACTGAATTTTTCTTTCTTGGGTTAAACATAGCCACTTCTCTTACATCCTGAGGCGTCGGCTCTCCTGGTGGAGACATGTGAGCACGGCCAGGGGCCTGGAATGTCCCAAGAGGGTAAGAATAGCCAGATGAGCGACGGCTGCTGCTGGCCTCTGGTCACTGCAGTTGTCAGGAAGGCTTTGCCTCAAACAGCTCGGGGCCGCCTCCACTGGAGACAGAAGAACAACCTCATGCTCCTGGGCTTGAATTGTCCCTTTAGTATCTCCAGCTCTCACCTGGGAGTCTTTCGTAGTGAAGATACATATATTCTTGCAAGGATTTCCCACCTCCTTGGAGAACACAAGCTCCAGACGGCTTCAGTCACCTTGAGTCTGTGACCCCCTGGAAGCATGGACCAGTCGGACCTGCTGGGGTTCCTTGTCATCACCCTAAATTGCAACGTGACCATGGTGGGTGAGTAGTACAAACCCCCGCAGAACACGGGTTCTGCCTTGGATCACTTTTCCTGGTCCTTCTCCACGAGGAAGGCTTGCCTATCCCTGGAGGACAGGGATCCATGGCTCAAGTTTTCCTCTAATTCTCCATCATTTAATGAGGCTCCCCATCATTTAAGCATGTCTTGGGGGTGAGCAATATTTCTCTCAAGAGGCCTCTCCTTGCTAACTTTTGGGGGCTGAGTAAGTCGGAGGGGTATTTTTATGTAACTCTTCTCTGGCTACTAGGGAAAGAAACAATACAAAGTTAAGAAATTCATGCCTTGAGTAAGCTCGCTTGTTCATCTTTTTTAGGGATTATCCTTGAAGCACCATTTGTAAAGATTAGTAAATTCTCTTGTGTACTTTAAACCAAATCCCAATTTTAGTTTTAGCCTTTTTCCCCTAACAATGAAAGTAATAAAGTTTTGATTTATTTGAGTTTGATGTAGTCAAGTTAAATTTTCGGAGAGGTGTGGCTACCCTAATAAAAGGGATTGAGAAAAGGATTAAAATAATCCATGAAGTGGCTGATAGTTTTCTTGTTCATTGCTTTCTAAATGAAGCCAACTTGGTTTTAAAAGTTTGAGTTAATGACTTTATCACGTAATTATCATGCAATTCTTGAGTTGAACTGACTTTATTGATAAAAGAATTTAATTCTTCTGATGTCAGGTGATGATTTCTGCATCTCATCACAAAACAAAATATTTATAAATTATTTTGACTGGTCCTTCAACATATTCCAAAATTGTTGATTCATGACATGAAAATAGGACTTGGAATTGATTCTGATTTCTAGGTTAGTCTCACACATTCACAATAAATCGAAGAAAGACAAAAACCTCAATTCATAATAGTTGGAATGGGGGAAAGGCGTTCTGAGTAATTAAAGAGTCTAAAAAACTGGATGTTCTTTAAGAAATCTGATTTCAAGGGCCATAAAGCAACATTAAACACAAGTCCTGCAATTACATAAAGATCATGTGGACTATTACCATAGAGAAAACTCATTGAAATTAGTAGCTTTTATTTGCTATACACAGTTACAGGAAAGCACTAACATCTTTGAAAAAGTTCACTCTTTAAGAGGAAGACTTTATTTACATCAGCCCAACTTTCTTTCTAGAATTTTCAGACCAAAGTCTGAACTAGCTGAGCCAGATTAAACATTTTAGTTATCTATGGCGTGCTGTGATTCATGGGGTCGCGGAGAGTCGGACACGACTGAGCGACTGAACTGAACTGAACTGAACTGATGCTTCTTTAAATCTGTCAATTTCAAAGCATTTTACAAACAAGTATAGACATACCTCATTTTATTTTGCTTCCCAATATTACTTTTTTTTTTTTTTTTTTACACAATTGAATGTGGCAACCCTGCCTTAAGCAAGTCTTTGGTGGCATTTTTCTGACAGCATTTGCTCACTTCATGTCTCTGTGCCACGTTTTGGCAATTCTTGAAATATTTCCAAGTTGTTAATTGTTACTGTATTTATTCTGATGAACTGTGTGATCAGTGATCTTCAGTGTTACTATCATCACTGGCTGAAGGCTCAGAGGATGGTCAGCAATTTTTAACAATGAAGTATTTTTTAGTTAAGATGTGTACATTGTCCTTGATAAAGCTATTGCACGCTTAATAGACCAAGGTAGAGTGAGAACATAGCTTTTATATGCACTGGGAAATAAAAATCCTTACGACTCGCTTTGTTGGGGTGGTCCGGATGGAAAGCTGCAGTGTCTCCAGGGTGAGCTTAGTTGAGCACAGGGTCCACACGTTGTAAGTGCTGGTTAGATATTCACTCAGTGAGCCAACTGGCTGATAGTCTTGCTGTGACTTCAACATATGCTTATCCTCTTAGTTCTCCAGTCTCCTTAGTAAGGACCTAGAACTACTAGGAGGAGAGGTATTTGTATGATGGACAGGGAGGCCTGGCGTGACTGAGGGACTGAACTGAACTGAACTGAATGGTGCCCTTCCTGCTGCTTCTTCCCAGGGAAGATCTGGCTTATCTTCATGGTGCTGCTGAGGATGGTGGTGCTCATCCTAGCCGGGTCACCCGTCTACCAGGACGAGCAGGAGAGGTTCGTCTGCAATACTCTGCAGCCGGGATGCGCCAACGTCTGCTACGACATCTTCGCCCCCGTGTCCCACCTGCGATTCTGGGTGATCCAGAGCGTGTCTGTTCTCCTTCCGTCCGCAGTCTTCGGCGTCTACGTGCTGCACAAAGGAGCTGAGCTGGCCGCACGCAGATCCCGCGGGCCGGAGGATGCCTCGGAGGACCACGACGCCCCGGAGCTGACCCCCGGGGCCAGGCGCTGCCTGACGGTGCCGGACTTCTCCTCGGGCTACGTGGTCCACCTCTGCCTCCGGACCTTGACCGAGGCAGCTTTCGGTGCCCTGCATTACCTCCTCTTCGGATTCTTGGTCCCCAAGAGGTTCTCTTGCACGCACCCTCCTTGCACCAGCGTGGTGGACTGTTACGTCTCCCGACCCACGGAGAAGTCCATCCTGATGCTTTTCGTCTGGGCGATGTGCGCGCTGTCCTTCCTGCTTACTGTCGCCGACCTGGTCTGCAGCGTGTGCTGGAAGACGCGAGGGCGACCCGGTGGGGCCCGGAGGAGACCGTGTCCAGGGCCAAGGGATGCGGAGCCTGAGGGACGCGGGGCGCGGGAGGGGCTGGGGCCCCGAGGGCCGGGCGCGCACAGCCTCGCTGCGGAGCCCGCCGCGCCCGGGAGCCTGGAGCTGCCAGGAGAGGACGAGAGCGACGCGCTGTCCTCAGCCAGTGACCAGCCGCGCTTGGCCCGGCCCGGAGCGGCGGCCCCGGGGTGGGAGGAGCGCCCCTGCGCGCCGCGTGCCCCGCTCTCCGGCCCCGGCAAGTCCGAGTGGGTGTGAGTCCCGGCATCCCACCCTAGAAACCCGAATGCGGCGACCATCCGCACCGCAGAAAGGCGAGCGGGCGGGACAGACGGACTTCGCAGGAGGCTCTGATGCAGCTCACCAAAGATTTAATATAGATAAAGCCTTTCGGGGGGGTCGGGGGGGACCGTCCTGGGTGTTCATATGCGGATGGGTTAACCCAAGACCATCAGGTCCTTGAATTTGCTGCTCTCTGATTCTATTGTCTTATCTTATCCTGCAGGTGCTTCGTGAGAAGCACATCCTCTTGCATTTACAGAGCTTTGATTAATATGTTAATGTTTTCAAAGGAGTTATTTTGTTCTGGGTGTTTTTGTTTGTTTGTTTGTTTCGGTTTGTTTTTCTGCTTAGCTATAAAGGCATCTGTTACGAACTTCATGCACAGAGGGATATTGGTTTAACTTCTCCAAACTCCTTTAATAAAATTAATGCTGATTGCATTGAGATCTCACACTTCTTACTTCACTGTGTCATAGGAGAAGCCACAAATGCAGGAGATCTGGCTAAAAAACATTGGGGTCTTTTGTGGGGGCATCTTGAGTGGTTATTGCATGTGGGTGTGAGGTGCACAAGCTGAGAAGTGGCCACTGGTTTGCTTAGTGTTGCTGGGCATGTTGGCTGGGTGACTGTCCTCACTGAGCAGAGGGGAGCACTTTGGCTGCTGATGGCAAACCTAGACTTGTCACAGGGCTTCCAGTCCTGGCTCTGACTCTCCCCTGGGTCTGGGGAGAGTCCTACTATTAAGTCTGCCCTAAGGGTCTTCATGTCCCAAATGAGAAAGGCTGGGGGTGTTCCAGCCTTGCGCTGTGTGCTGATGAACTGGGGAGGGGGTACCCTACAGACACAGCAGTGTCATCTTCCAGGGGAGCTCCCCGCCATTGACTCTGCTCTCCTCCATTTGCCCTGATTTTGGTCCAGGTGCTGCCAAGTTGGAGCGGAGTCTGTTAGAGCCTCCGTGCTCCCTTCAACTGCCATGTGGAGGACACAGTGCAGCAGAAAGTTGGGGTAAGGCTGTTCCTCTTCACCAGAAGGCAAGGAAGAGCCACTAGGTTGTCCTCCCAGAATGGACAAAGTACCTTAGGTCCACAAATACCCAACACTGAAGAAGCCAGCAAATAGCGAAACAAGTGAACCAAGGCGCCCAGGGAAACAGTGGGCACTTTAAAAAACTGTTTTAAAGATAACCTTGACAGTGAAATATCTGTTGGAATGGGAAGTGACCTCCTTGATTTAGCTACAGAGTATCAAAACCATTGATTAAAACTTGAAAAAAATATCATCCAAAATCGGTCTTGGCATAAAGCTCATTGAATGAATGAACTTGTTTTAACTTTGCAGTAAATCTCTCTCCTACTCTCTCTCTCTCTCGATTGCTCATCAACCTATTGAAAACCATGAACCGTGACTCAGACCCCTTTCTTCAAAACTTAGATCAATGTCACACATAGCAAGTGCTCGATAAATGTGATTTTTGAGCCTGATATCCCTGAAGTATTAGGGGAAAGACCTGTTTCTTGTCCCTTGCAGCATGCAGTTTTGGTGTACTTTTGAGAAGGCAATGGCAAGCCACTCCAGTACTGTTGCCTAGAAAATCCCATGGATGGAGGAGCCTGGTAGGCTGCAGTCCGTGGGGTTGCTAAGGTTCGGACACGACTGAGCGACTTCACTTTCACTTTTCACTTTCACACATTGGAGAAGGAAATGGCAACCCACTCCAGTGTTCTTGCCTGGAGAATCCCAGGGACGGGGGAGCCTGGTGGGCTTCCGTCTGTGGGGTCGCACAGAGTCGCACACGACTGAAGTGACTTACAGATATAAAAATTCTCTAGGGGCTTCATTGCTATTTTAAAAATAAGTTCCTTAGGACCCCTCAAAGACCCAATGTGAGCCTTGATAATGTTAAGTGAAGAAAGGAAATCAAATTAACAAATATTGGTGGGGTGCCCGGGGGAGTGAGTGATAGCCACTCAGTTGTGTACGACTCTTTGCAACCCCATGGACTGTAGCCTGCCGAGCTCCTTTGTCCATGGGCTTCTCCAGGCAAGAATACTGGAGTGGGTTGCTGTCCGGGTAACTCCTGGGAAAGGAAACTAGTGAGGGCTGAGCAGGGACTCCCTCCTGGGAAGGCCATGGCCCCAGAGAGAACTGGGTGGGCCTTGTTCTCCTATGAGTTCTATGAGTGCATGCTCAGGTTTGGCTTTATAAATGGCACCGGTATTTGGGTTTATTGGGAAGGGCTGCTTGGGCCTCTCAGTTGATGTCCCAAATCCCACTATCAGAGGAAGAGCCTGGAGATTTGTTCTATGGAAAACTGTAAACGGCACTCAGAGTAATGGAGACCAAGAGACAGGGAGAGATGCAGTGTTGAGGGTGGAACCCCACGTCCATCATTTCTTGACCAGGTCGCTCCCTTCCTCTGGGCCTCAATTTCTTTCTGTGAGGAAAGAGGGCCTGCAATGACGGGTGCAGCTGTCAGCCCTTTTAACACCAATGCTGCTGCTGCTGCTAAGTCATTTCAGTCGTGTCCGACTCTGTGCGACCCTATAGATGGCAGCCCACCAGGCTCTGCCGTCCTTGGGATTCTCCAGGCAAGAACACTGGAGTGGGTTGCCATTTCCATCTCTAATGAGTGAAAGTGAAAGTGAAGTTGCTCAGTTGTGTCTGACTCTTCGCAACCCCATAGGGGCTGGTTTATCAGGGCTAAAGTTTATCAAGCTTGGTCCACCTGCCTGAGCACAGGTTTCCATAAATGAAAATGGTCGGAACAGGAGAGACTTGCCTGTCCCAGGGAGAGCTGCCATGGAAGAGAGATGGGCACTTCATGAAAGTGGGGAGGGGGCTCTGAGGATGACTCACCGACTCCCCACTTGGCTGAGTGATGGCAGAGGCTGCATGGACAGATGTGAGGCCATCTGCTTGACCCACACTGTGAGAGCAAGATTGCAGAAGAGGCTTGGTGTGTTCTGGAGCATGGTTGGCTGTGTCAGCTTCATGGTAACTGCCTCGTCAGAACAATACAGGGGGCAGTGAGCCTCCTCTTCCCTTTCACACAGGCCGCTATACATCGCCTCTGGTTTGTGACAAGTTCTGAGCCTTCGAAGATCTTTTCTAGTTATCCCTTAGATAGAGGGGGGAAAAATTTCAGATTCTATCCAAAAAAGGTAAACAATAAACGTGGAAAATCATGTGGCTATCACCCTCCTCACCAGGATTTCAGTCCACCTCTCTGTATCTTGGGGCTTCTTTGGTGGCTCAGTGGTAAATAAACTGCCTGCCAATGTAGGCGATACGGGTTCGATCCCTGGGTCAGGAATATCCCCTGGAGGAGGAAATGGCAACTCCAGTACTCTTGCCTGGGAAATCCCATGGACAGAGGAGTCTGGTGGGCTACAGTTCGTGGGGTTGCAAAGAATAGACACAACTTGGTGACTAAACAGCAGCAACAAACCTGCATCTTGGGCACACTGGGTGAATGCAAGATGGTTCAGAGGCTTGGGTTCCTCCCACAGAGCATTACAGAGTCACCCGCCGCCCAAGGCAGAGACAGCAGGAATTAAGTTACTTGTACCTGCTCTAACAGGTCACCCCAATTTGATATTCTTAGCACAGCAATTTCATAAAAAGCTGCATTTTCTGACAGATGGGCAGCTTTCCTCTGGGTGGTGACTTGGGTTTCCTCCCATCCTGGCCTCTAATATCTTCTGCCCATGATGCCAAGATTGCTGTGGCAGAGACCAGAACTGTTTGGAGGCCAGGTCAGGAAGGGCCCTAGCATACCCAGCTAGGGCTCAGAAGGCTGCAAATGGTGGCTGAGTTATACAACTGGCGCTCTGCATCTGTGGGTGGATTGTATCTAAAATTTTTAAAAAGATTCTTGAAAGTTCCAAAATGCCAAATTGGATTTGCTGCATGCAGGCAATGATCTACATAGCATTTACATTGAATTTACAACTATTCACATAGCATTTACTTTGTATTAGGTATTGTGTCATCTAGAGATGATTGAAAGTATAAGGGAGGGTGCACTTGGGTTATAAGCAAACACAATGCCAGTTTCTATAAGAGACGGGACCATCTGTGGATTTTGGAGCCAATTCCTAGCAGTTAGTGAGGGATGACCATTTGTCCAGGAAGAAGGAGGAAAAGTTAGGGCCAACAGTTGGCCAGTGTTCACCTCACGCAGCAACTGTTCCCTGGGTACCTGCCCTGTGGGAGGGATTTAATACCTTCTCAGTGGCCAATGAACCAGTCTCAGGAGAGAAGATAAGCAAGGATGTTGGCTCAGGTCCTTGGATGGGATGCACTGGGGTTGCAGAATAGAGAAAGGAGGTGATGGAGATGCAGATAACCCACAAAAAAGGGTCTGGAAACCAAATCTCTTATATTCAGGACTGTCCTCTTAGACATAAGCATTTCAGGTGGGAAAGAATCTTAGTGGGTATTAAGTACACAGCGATGGTCTTTGCTCAGTATGAACAGCTTATCAGATGCTGTGTAAGTCTAACTTTCCAGGTTAGATTTCCAGAAATCTTCCTGAGTTAGTGTTCTGGCTGCAGTGAGGACCAGCTGGTAGAACCCAGAACTGAGCCACCATACGTGGTCCTGGCTCCCTCTGGGACACGCTGCAAGACAGCGTGTGAGGGTCAGTGAGATGATGCCCCTGCTCAGCCCAGAGAGAGATTATTTACAGAATGAATAAACGTGACTCTTTTTTTGGTTCAGTTTGATTCAGTTCAGTCGCTCAGTCGTGTCCAACTCTCCACGACCCCATGAATCACAGCACGCCAGGCCTCCCTGTCCATCACCAACTCCCAGAGTACACTCAAACTCACGTCTACAGAGTTGGTGATCCATCCAGCCATCTCATTCTCAGTTGTCCCCTTCTCCTCCCACCCCCAACCTTTCCCAGCATCAGAGTCTTTTCCAGTGAGTCAACTCGTCGCATGAGGTGGCCAAAGTATTGCAGTTTCAGCTTTAGCATCAGTCCTTCCAATGAAGACCCAGGATTGATCTTTAGAATGGACTGGTTGGATCTCCTTGCAGTCCAAGGGACTCTCAAGAGAAGTCCAACACCACAGTTCAAAAGCATCAATTCTTCAGCGATCAGCCTTCTTCACAGTCCAACTCTCACATCCATACATGACCACGGGAAAAACCATAGCCTTGACTAGACGGACCTTTGTTGGCAAAGTAATGTCTCTGCTTTTTAATATACTATCAAGGTTGGTCATAACTTTCCTTCCAAGGAGCAAGCGTCTTTTAATTTCATGGCTGCAATCAGCATCTGCAGTGATTTTGGAGCCCCCAAAAATAAAGTCTGACACTGTTTCCACTGTTTTTCCACCTATTTCCCATGAAGTGATGGGACCAGATGCCATGATCTTTGTTTTCTGAATGTTGAGCTTCAAGCCAACCTTTTCACTCTCCTCTTTCACTTTCATCAAGAGGCTTTTGAGTTCCTCTTCACTTTCTGCCATAAGGGTAGTGTCATCTGCATATCTGAGGTTATTGATATTTCTCCCGGCAATCTTGATTCCAGCTTGTGCTTCCAGGTTTTTTTGGTAGGATGCTAGAATCCACTTTGAGAATCTACTTCAGATTTTCTGTGTGGATCTGGTTTCCAGCAGGAGGTGAAGAGGAGGCTGCGGCTCTGCAGTGAAGACTTTCCCAGCATCCCCTCCCGCAGAGGATCTTTCTCCACCCCAAGTGCAGCATCTGAACTGCAGGGGCCGGCTGGCAGCTGAGCCTGTGAGTCCTGCCAGCTGTGCTATGGTTGTTCTGTGGGAGAAATATTTCCTAGAAAGGGAACAGCTGTCTCCCCACCTTCCCCATTTGAAACAGAAGAATGTACACTTTTCTTCCCTCCTGTCCATCATAGAGGGAATCTCTCCCTTGAGCAACTCTCTCCTCCATGCTGTGGCCCAAGAGAGAGATGTGAGTGGCAGAAAAGAGAGCTGAAAGAAGTGACTGATTTTTCTCAGAAGCTCCACTCAGTGAAATGAGTTTCATGGAGAATTTAGGAAATTAAAAATAAAATACAAAAACTATTTTATTTTTTATTTTATTATTATTTTCACAATTGATATTTATTTATTTAGCTATGTCATGTCTCCATGTCGGCACACAGGATCATTCACTGAGACTCTCTAGCTGTGGCATGAGAGCTTAGTTTCTCTGAGGTATGTGGGACTTTTGTTCCCCAACCAGGGATGGAACCAGAGTCCCCTGCATTGCAAGGTGAATTCTTAACCAATGGACCACACGGAAGGCCGCAAAGCTGGATTTCAGTAATAAGTTTCTTCCATCCTCAGACAGGCAGAGTACAGAAGTATGTGACCCATTTAAAGAATGGAATGATTGTGTAGCATGTGCCTCTGGCCAATGGGAGTCCACATTCTAGTTGTTCGGTTGCTCTAGTTGTTCGGTTGTGTCTGACTCTTTCTTACTCCATGGACTGCAGCTCGCCAGGCTTCCCTGTCCTTCACCATCACCCAGAGTTTGTTCAAACTCGTGTCCATTGAGTCGGTGATGCCATCTAACAATCTCATCCTCTGTTGATCCCTTCTCCTCCTGCCTTCGATCTTTCCCAGCATCAGGGCCTTTTCTCCTGAATTGGCTCTTTGCATCAGGTGGCCAATGTATTGGAGTTTCAGCTTCAACATCAGTCCTTTCAATGAATATTCAGGGTTGATCTCCTTTAGGATGGACTGTTTGGATCTCCTTGCAGTCCAAGGGACTCTCAAGAGGACTTCTCCAGCACCACAGTTCAAAAGCATCAATTCTTTGGCACTCAGCCTTCTTTATGGTCCAACTCTCACATCCATATGTGACTACTGGAAAAACCATAGCTTTGACTAGACAGACTTTGTTGGCAAAGTAATGTCTCTGCTTTTTAATAAGCTGTCTAGCTTGGTCATAGCTTTTCTTCCAAGGAGCAAGTGTGTTTTAATGTTATGGCTGCAGTCACCATCCACAGTGATTTGGAGCCCAGTCTGTCACTGTTTCCATTGTTTCCCCATCTATTTGCCATGAAGTGATGGGACCTGGTGCCATGATATTAGTATTTTGAATGCTGAGTTTTAAGCCAGGTTTATCACTCTCCTCTTTCATCTCTTTCACCTTCATCAAGAGGCTCTTTAGTTCCTCTTCACTTTCTGCCATAAGGGTGGTATCATCTGCATATCTGAGGTTATTGATATTTCTCCTGGCAATCTTGATTCCAGCTTGTACTTCATCCAGCCCAGCATTTTGTATGATGTACCCTGCATGTAAGTTAAATAAGTACGGTGACTCTATATGGCCTTGACGTACTCCTTTCCCAATTTGGAACCAACCCACTGTTCCACGTACAGTTCTTACTGTTGGTTCTTGACCTGCATACAGATTTCACAGGAGGCAGGTAAGGTGGTCTGGCATTCCCATCTCTTTAAGAACTTTCCACAGTTTATTGTAATCTATACAGTCAAAGGCTTTATTGTAGTCAATGAAGCAGACATTTTTTTTTTGTTTTCTCTTGCTTTTTTCTATGATTCAGCAGATGTTGGTAATTTGATCTCTGGTTCCTCTGCCTTTTCTAAATCCTAGGCTCCCAGTCAGTTGCCCTTCTGGGTTAACTGGATGGGTTTCTCTCCCCGCAGTCCTCTTTCTCTTGGCTGGTGGGTGCTTCTTGCTCTCCACACAGCCCAGCCCCTGCCTGCATTTTATCAATAGGCTGAGAAATGAGATTTCAAATTAACAGAGCTACATTGTTTAACCAGTATTTATTCAGCTCTAGCTTTGCACCTAGCATGTAATCTCTTGCTTTTGTCTCTTTCCGTGAGTCTAAAAGAAAAGAAAACATCAGCTTATCACCAGTTGATTGAGAGGCCAGCAAACCAGTAGAAAGTTCTAACTAAAGGCCATTGTTCCAGTTTAAACGACTCCTCCAGTTTCTGTGAACTTTGATTTTCTCTGTGCTGAAAGGTGGATGTAAGGACTGCCTTACTGAGTGAACTTGTTTGGAAGGTGAGAGGAGATCGTGGAGGTGGACGTCCCCTAAGAGGACAGAGCTGTGTGCAGAGTGTGTCCTGAGCAGTGTCCTTAACAGATCATTCCTAACAGGTGTCTCCAGGAATTTGTGATGATACGATATTTGCATGAGGAGGAAAATGTCAACAGACTCAGGGATGCTCCCAACCTCCTTCCAACCTCCTTTCTGACCAGCAGAGGCCTCTCCTGGACCATATTTAGGATGCAGTGCTTCTAAGCAAAAAAATGTTAATTTATTCCTGAAGGTGCCCGTAGAGCATTTTCACTCTGCTCCATTCTTAGTTATTTCCACCCAGAAAAAGAGGATTTAAGAAATCCCAGCAGCAGATCTGGGAATTGTTTTAGATTAACTTTGGAAAGAACTTTGGGATGAAGGAGTAATTGTGGGTACTCAGGTCTCCTGGGAAGGAGTTCATTTAACAAGATGATGGTTTATCTTCTTGGGGTTGAGATGTGGCCCCTTATATCGGTTTTACTTGATTTTTGCCTATAGCGCAGGTCAGGAAGCAACAGTTAGAACCGGTCATGGAACAACCGACTGGTTCCAAATAGGAAAAGGTGTACGTCAAGGTTGTATATTGTCACCTTGCTTATTTAACTTATATGCAGAGTACATCATGAGGAACGCTGGGCTGGAAGAAGCACAAGCTGGAATCAAGATTGCTGGGAGAAATATCAATAACCTCAGATATGCAGATGACACTACCCTTATGGCAGAAAGTGAAGAGGAACTCAAAAGCCTCTTGATGAAAGTGAAAGAGGAGAGTGAAAAGGTTGGCTTGAAGCTCAACATTCAGAAAACAAAGATCATGGCATCTGGTCCCATCACTTCATGGGAAATAGATGGAAAAACAATGGAAACAGTGTCGGACTTTGTTTTTTTGGGCTCCAAAATCACTGCAGATGCTGATTGCAGCCATGAAATTAAAAGACGCTTGCTCCTTGGAAGGAAAGTTATGACCAACCTTGATAATATATTAAAAAGCAGAGACATTACTTTGCCGACCAAGGTCCGTCTAGTCAAGGCAATGGTTTTTCCCGTGGTCATGTATGGATGTGAGAGTTGGACTGTGAAGAAAGCTGATCGCCGAAGAATCGATGCTTTTGAACTGTGGTGTTGGAGAAGACTCTTGAGAGTCCCTTATACTGCAAGGAGATCCAACCAGTCCATTCTAAAGGAGATCAATCCTGGATGTTCATTGGAGGGACTGATGCTGAAGCTGAAACTCCAATACTTTGGCCACCTCATGAGACGAGTTGACTCACTGGAAAAGACTCTGATGCTGGGAAAGGTTGGGGGCGGGAGGAGAAGGGGACGACGGAGAATGAGATGGCTGGATGGCATCACCGACTCTGTGGACATGAGTTTGAGTGTACTCCGGGAGTTGGTGATGGACAGGGAGGCCTGGCGTGCTGTGATTCATGGGGTCGCGGAGAGTCGGACACGACTGTGCGACTGAACTGAACTGAACTGAACTGTCCATTTCTCTGGCTTTTGCACGTGTTCAGGCTGCAAACCGCAAATGTTTGGCCTGAGAGACAAGGTTGTAACATAAGATGGACAATGATGGCTGAGACTGGCAGAGGTGGAGTTCAGGGAGGATTGTGTACAACCCTATGGTGTGAGTGCCCAGGAAACTCTGTGGTGGCCATGCCAATAAACGCAAAGGACAGGGGCTGCGTGGAGAGCATGTGCGATTCATGTATGAGTCCTCCTTCCAAGCTGTTTCCTGAACAGCCACAACAATTCCTCTGTGGCTGTAACTTGTCACAGAAGGTATCTGCAAAGGTGCATGAGGTTTTCCCCCCTGGGTGTATGAAACGATGTGTTACTTTGTCTTTTAGAGTTCTCCTTTTCTTGTGCTTTAAAAGGTTAAAGTGCTTTTGATCTCAGAAAGAGTATTTGAGAGGCAATTAAATGTCTATAATTGGTCTTCCTCACCAGGGATATTTGATTGGAAGAAAGCCTCAGGCATTGTTAAAGTTGACACTGCCATTTCCTTCAAAAATAAAAATTTGGTCATTTTATTTTATTTTATTTTATTTTTTTTTTATTTTTTTGGTTTGTTTTAATTTTATTTATTTTTTTGCATTACAATAGTTTAATATGAACAATCAGAACTAATTAACAGTATAACAATATTTTACAACTGAAATAATTAAAATAAACTATAAAATTACTACATAAAACAGATCTGATCTAGCTTATTTACTTTCTATAATCTCTTCAGTGCTGCAAAACCATTTATTTCTTTTTTTTTTTTTTTCATGTTTTAATAAACACTTCGTCTTTTTGTATTGCTTTTTTTTTCAATCACAATAATAGAAATATAACATCATATATCACTGTAAAACACATTTCCACATAAATGCTGATAAGCACAAAATATTTTTCATCATTTACATTTTAACTGTAATAATATATGGCAGAATTAAAGCTGCATCCATCATGTGTCTAACTCACCTTGCTGTAATGAATTTTTAAATGTAATGGTTTCTGTCGCAAAGTAAAATCGTACATAATGTCTAGTGACACAGTACGCTGGTGGATGGGTGGATTTGGAAAATGGAAATGCAACTTCATTTTTAATTAGATTTATAAACTTCACCACCTCTACCTCCAGCCAGCTTCCCAACCCTCCCTCCCACCACCATTATTCATTTATTTATTTATTTATTTAAAATGAGGCTTTTAATTAATGTTTGACAGAGCTGATTCAGGTTGAATAGACTAAATTTCTTTAAACAAACTTACTTATACTACAGAGTCCTTTAAAAACTTAATAGCATTTATACATTGAAGGTATTTGATTTTCTTGTAACTAGCACTTCAAATGCAACAAGC
This sequence comes from Moschus berezovskii, assembly GCF_049115385.1. Lineage (NCBI taxonomy): Eukaryota > Metazoa > Chordata > Mammalia > Artiodactyla > Moschidae > Moschus > Moschus berezovskii. The sequence goes on along the minus strand of NC_142474.1, from coordinate 58,128,344 downwards.
ATTTGAAGCAACAAGCATTTGACCCAACAAGTAAAACTTTCTACAGTTCATAACTTTTATAAATAAAATAAATTAAATGTACAGTGAATAAGTTCTCTGAAATATTTCAATATTTCTGCAGGTTTAGTAACATCGTAAAATACATTTCAACTAAAATTCACAAATCTAAAAACCTGTTAGGCATTTTTAGGCATTTTAAGTTGGAAATGAAGACCAATGTTACATCGTAATATGCCAATTACAAATAGTACTTCAAATAGCAAATACTACAGTTTGTCCCAAACTTTAAAAACTATTCATGAACTCAACACTGAACTATTGATGGCTATGAGAATTGTTTCCTAGCCTTTTTGAAAATTTCAACTCATTTACGTTTAAGGTAATTATTGATAACTACGATCCCGTAGCCATTTTCTTTATTACTTTGGGTTCAAGTTTATACACTCTTTCTGTGTTTCCTGTCTAGAGAAGATCCTTTAGCATTTGTTGGAGAGCTGGTTTGGTGATGCTGAATTCCCTCAGCTTTTGCTTGTCTGTAAAGCTTTTGATTTCTCCTTCATATTTGAATGAGATCCTTGCTGGGTATAATAATCTGGGCTGTAGGGTATTTTCTTTCATCACTTTAAGTATGTCTTGCCACTCCCTTCTGGCCTGAAGAGTTTCTGTTGAAAGATCAGCTGTTATCCTTATGGGAATCCCCTTATGTGTTATTTGCTGCTTTTCCCTTGCTGCTTTTAATATTTGTTCTTTGTGTTTGATCTTTGTTAATTTGATTAATATGTGTCTTGGAGTATTTCGCCTTGGGTTTATCCTGTTGGGGACTCTCTGGGTTTCTTGGACTTGGGTGATTATTTCTTTCCCTATTTTAGGGAAGTTTTCAACTATTATCTCCTCAAGTATTCTCTCATGGTCTTTCTTTTTGTCTTCTTCTTCTGGGACTCCTATGATTCGAATGTTGGAGCGTTTAACATTGTCCCAGAGATCTCTAATATTGTCCTCATTTCTTTTAATTCGTTTTTCTTTTTTCCTCTCTGTTTCATTTATTTCTACAATTTTATCTTCTAGTTCACTAATCCTGTCTTCTGCCTCTGTTATTCTATTGTTTGTTCCCTCCAGAGTGTTTCTGATCTCATCTATTGCATTATTCATTGTATATTGACTCTTTTTTATTTCTTCTAAGTCCTTATTAAATCTTTCTTCCATCTTCTCAATCCTTTTCTCCAGGTTATTTATCTGTAACTCCATTTTGCTTTCAAGATTTTGAATCATTTTCACCATCAAAATTTGAAATTCTTTATCAGGTAGATTCCCTATATCTTCTTCTTTTGTTTGTGTTGGTGGGCAATTATCTTGTTCCTTTACTTGCTGGGTATTTCTCTGCCTCTTCATCTTGCTTATATTGCTTTGCTTGGGGTGGCCTTTCCCTCTTCTTGCAGTTTGTGGAGTTCTCTTTATTATGTAGTTTCTTCGCTGTGTGTGGGGTTGGACGGGTGAATTGTCCGGGTTCCCTGGTTAGGGAGGCATGTGTCAGTGTTCTGGTGGGTGGAGCTTGATTTCTTCTCTTTCCTTTAGAAGACAATGGCTGCTTTTCTGGGAGCCTGATGTCCTCTGCCAATATTCAGAAGTTGTTTTGTGGTCTTTACTCCGCATTCAAATGTTCTTTTGATGAATTTGTGGGGAAGAAAGTGGTCTCGCCGTCTTATCCCTCCGCCATCTTGTTCCTTCCTCCCCAGAACACTGGATTCTTATATTCCACTTGGTCATGGAGTACCTCTTCCCAGCTGCTCCAGCAAGGCGCAGCCGCTGTACCTTACCTTGGACGAGGGGTATCTCCTCAAGGCCGCCCCTCCTGCTTTGAATGTGGATCAGCTCCTCTCGGCCCTCCGGTGCCCAAGCAGCCACCACCTCCTGGACGTGGTACAGCTCCTCTCGGCCACCGCCCTAACCCTGGGTGCGGGGCAGCTCCTCTCAGCCACGATTCTGCACGTGGTCAGTTGCGCCGGGAGCCGGGCGTCTCTCGCGTCTGCGCCGCCGGGAGCCGGGCGTCTCTCGCGTCTGCGCCGCCGGGAGCCGGGCGTCTCTCGCGTCTGCGCCGCCGGGAGCCGGGCGTCTCTCGCGTCTGCGCCGCCGGGAGCCGGGCGTCTCTCGCGTCTGCGCCGCCGGGAGCCGGGCGTCTCTCGCGTCTGCGCCGCCGGGAGCCGGGCGTCTCTCGCGTCTGCGCCGCCGGGAGCCGGGCGTCTCTCGCGTCTGCGCCGCCGGGAGCCGGGCGTCTCTCGCGTCTGCGCCCAAATTTGGTCATTTTATACCGAATTGGTGGCTGTGAGGAGGAAGTAAAGTCTTATGCTAAAGCAGGTCCATCAGCTTTTGCTCTGTGCCCAGAATGTTTCTTCAGAGAGAAGTTGAGAAGCTGTTCTCTGGGGATGACGAAATGTTTCCATTCCCTCACCAGCTGAGGGCTCTGGGAACATTAGCTTTTTGTTTATTTGTTTGTCTTTGTTTACTCATCTATTAAAAAAGTGTCACCTTTTGGAAATAAGATAAATGGAAGATAGTGAAAATGATTTATTACATCTGTGTATTTATTGAGCATCTTTTTTATGCCTCGTACTTGTACAAGGTAAAGGATGAATTACTAGAGAAAGATAAGGAAGGCCATCCTTGTATTTAAGTATGTCTTTTGATAAGACAATCGGGGCATAAATGCAGACAACATATACGTAAAAATTAAATTTCATGGGCCAGACTTGGATATTCCACCATCCAATTTCTACTGTTTATAAATAGACCACTATTGAACTGATGGCAAAGCTTCTTCCCAGGGGAAGGGAATTGGGCTGCCTCCCTTACTCTCATGGCGGTTGGACATGGGGTGTTAAGTAACCGCCCCTTCCTAGGCTCCTCGGGTGCCCCTCTCTCAGGCACCTGCCTCCTCACTGCCCTCTGGCCAGGGCTTTTCACCCAGACTTCACTGGAGGGGGGGGGGGTGCTCCCAAGCCCGTTCCATCAAGCACTTGCCTTAGCATCTTAGAGTCTTTCATCTTCCAGGAGCCTTAGTGATTTGAACTTGACCAGCTAATTTTACACCCGGGGGTATGAAGGTCCAGGAAGGTGAGATCACGCATCTAAGATGATCTGGCCAGTTGGTGGCCAAGGCTTCTCACTCCCAGCTGGTTGCGTTCCTTCCATCACTTCCAGATGCCTTCTTGAAGACAGTCAGATAGAATAGGTTATTGTTCACAAAGATGAACATTTGCAATATTGTAGGCTTTCTAGGAGGTTAATAAATTAATAGAGGGTCCATATTTGTGTATGTGTGCTTAGTGTCGCAATCGTGTCCCCCTAGAGTATATTCTATTTTATATTATTTTCCATTATCACAAGACACTGAATATAATTCCCTGTGCTCTACAGTAGGACCTTATGTTTCTTTGTTTTTCTTTGGCCGTGCTGGGTTTTCGTTGTGGTACAAGAGATCTTCAATCTTCATTACAACATGAGGGATCTTTAGATGCAACATGGAAACTATTCGTTGTGACTTGTGGGATCTACCTCTCTGACCAGGGATTGAACCCAAGTCCCCTGCATTGGCAGCATGGAGTCTTAGCTACTGGAGCACCAGGGAAGTCCCGGGACCTTGTGGTTTTAATGAGTGAACTTTAATGTGGTGTTTGAGATCGTATGAAAAGTCTACGGTAGAAGAATGCAATTGTTTGATTGCAAGTTAGTATGGCAAACATTTCTCGAAGTTAAAAATGTTATAATGGAAAAATAAGAACATAGAAGTTTTGAAATAATGCCCCCAATGTCTCTCTATAACCCAATAGCATAATCTGTTTGTATTCTTAGCTTCTTAGGTGTTAAAATTTATAACTTCATTTGTAATAATTCTATTCTGCCTTTTCCCCTTGCTAACAAAGCATCCACATTGTCTGTGGTTCTCTGATCTTTATCATCCATTTGAATGAATGGGAAATAATCCACCAAGTGATGGTGCTGATCAACAACCCCAGCCTCTGCTATAGAACATTCAGGGTGCTGTTGAATAAAGTGCTTCTAGGTTTCTGATGTTAGAAAATAAAATGGCATGGGCACACGAGTCTTTTATTGGGTTATTTCCTTACGATAAACTTTCAGAAAATGTGTACTGAAGTCTGCACACATTCTCCACTGACTGTGAAGCCAGTGTTGACTCCAGGCCAACTATTTGTGATGCTGCCATAATTTCATGGGGTGAACTTAAAATGCTAACCTCGAAGATGCCACTTTTCTCTGGGGCTTTGTGTAGAACTTGGTGGAGTTCCCTCCGAGTAGATGACATGTCTGAGCCCCACACTAAGTCTGTTAGTGAAGTTGCCCTGGGGCATGGAACTGAGTCACAGTGACGCAGGTTAGTTAACATGTTAGTAACTAACCACTTAGTAAAATAGTCATCCTTACATCTTAAAGAATTTAAATCCAATAAGATTTACAATTTGGGCCAACTTTTCAAAGAATTTGATCAGCTAGGTGTGTTTAAATGCCCTCCAGGTTGTAATGATTTAAATCATGATTTTCTCCCTTTCTTGAGGAAATTGCCTCCCCAGGATAAATTTCAGTCCAGATTAAACTCAAAAACACAATTTTGTGTCTTTCAGCCTGTGACTTGAGGCTGTCTTGATTGATCTTGCTCTGTTCCTGGGCTCTTCTGCTCCATCTATTTTATTTCAACTTGGCAGCCCCAGATGCATGCACACCTGGAAGTAAGGATGATGAAGAGCTGTCCTAGAGCTCTTAGAAACACGGATGGCTTTGATGGGTGGGAATGAAGAAGAGGGACAAGATCACGGGTGCTTGGTTTAGTTCAGTTTAGTTGCTCAGTTGTATCTGACTCTTTGCGACCTCATGGACTGCAGCACACCAGGCCTCCCTGTCCATCACCAACTCCTGGAGCTTGCTCAAACTCATGTCCATTGAGTGGGTGATCCCATCCAACCATCTTATCCTCTGTCAACCCCTTCTCCTCCTGCCTTCAATCCTTCCCAGCATCAGGGTATTTTCTAATCAGTCAGTTCTTCACATTAGGTGGCCAAAGTATTGGAGCTTCAGCTTCAGCATCAGTCCTTCCAATGAACATTCAGGACTGATTTCCTTTAGGATTGACTGGTTTGATCTCCTTGCAGTCCAAGGGACTCTCAAGAGTCTTCTCCAACACCACAGTTCAAAAGCATCAATTCTTCAGCACTCATCTTTTTTTATGGTCCAATTCTCACATCCATACGTGACCACTGGAAAAACCATAGCTTTGACTAGATGGACCTTTGTTGGCAAAGTAATGTCTCTGCTTTCCAATATGCTGTCTAGGCTGGCCATAGTTTCTCTTCCAAGGAGCAAGTGTCTTTTAATTTCATGGTTGCAGTCACCATCTGCAGTGATTTTGGAGTCCATGAAAATAAAGTCTGTAATGTTTTGTTTCCCCATCTATTTGTCATGAAGTGATGGAACTGGATGCCATGATCTTTGTTTTTTTGAATGTTGATTTTTAAGCCAGTTTTTTCACTCTCCTCTTTCACTTTCATCAAGAGGCTCTTTAGTTCCTCTTCACTTTCTGCCATAAGGGTGGTGTCATCTGCATTTTTGAGGTTATTGGTATTTCTTCCTGCAGTCTTGATGCCAGCTTGTCCTTCATCCAGCCAGGCATTTCGCATGATGTACTCTGCATATAAGTTAAATAAGCAGGGTGACAATATATAACCTTCACGTACTCCTTTCCCAATTTGGAACCAGTCCGTTATTCCATGTCCGGTTCTAACTGTTGCTTCTTGACCTGAAAACAGGCTTCTCAGGAGGCAGGTAAGATGGTCTGGTATTCCCATCTCTTTGTAACTTTCACCAAAGAGGAAACCCTAGTGGAATATGGATGCAGATGGTTTCTGCTTTGGAACTGCTGAGGCTGAGTTGTCTGTGAAGCATTTAGGAGGAGATCCCCAGCCGGAAGTTTGACTTACTGGACAGGAACTCAGAGAGGGGTTTGGCAGGAGATAGATTTGGGAATAAACAACACAGAACTGCTATCAAATCCTTGGATATTTGTGCCCACACTCTATTCTTTCCTTCAGGCAACTCCACACCTCCTTGGTGTTCAATAAACAATTTTTAAAGCGAAGTTTTAGGAGAAACTTTAAGCTATAGGATGACAGCAGTACAGAGCGGGAGGTTTGAAGCCATGAGATAAAGGGGGATCAGTAAGAGAACAGTTATTTGACCTGATGGAGGATCAGAACACATGTAAGTGGATCGTCAGGAGCAGAGGGGAGACGTCTTCTTGGAGACTGGAGGCAAGGGGGCAAGAGAGGAGCCGACATGATGCTCATGGGAGGGCGGGGAGCTGCTTTGGGTAAATGTGTTTGGAGACAGTCTGAAACAGCTGCTGTAGGGAAGGCAGGAGGAAGCTGACCAAGGATGCATGAAAGAGATCAGTCAGTGTCCCAATGGCTGTAGGAGCAGAGCATTGATTGTCTACTGCACGTCAAGATGCAGGTCAGGTCACTTGATCCTCTTAGTAGCCCCTAGGGTTCCACTGGATAGATTAAGAAAACTGAGGTTCACTGGTAACTTTCTCAGGGTCACACAGTGAACGAAATTGGATTAGGAATTTAGATCTGACTCCAAAAACCTGTGTTGTTTCTCCACACCCCACCACCTCTCGTGAGATTTTACCTTGTTAAGGAGAAAAGCCTTCCCCATACCGTAATCAACTCTTGGCCAGCTCAAGGCTTCTTAATCACTCTTTTTCTGGGTCAGGAACAGAGAGGACGCTTACGGTCACGAAGGTACCACCTTTGCCAACTGCTGATTTTTCAATCAGAAGAGGATTTCTCAGCTGCTTGATGAACTCATTCTGTGTGCCTCTCCCACCTGGTATGTAGCAGGCTGTTTGCAGTTGACCCTTTATCAGATGCCCAACTGCTCTGCCCTGGGTATAAAGAACTTTAATCATGTCTTCCTACACAGTTTAACATTCAGTAGTAATTAAAAAAAAAAAAAAACTTTTACAATTCACTTCTTATAAAGTGAATCCAACAAGTCTTTAAAACAGAGGTGTGCATACTACTATATATAAAATAAATGTCAAGGACCTACTGTATAGCTTCCCAGGTGATGTTAGTGGTAAAGAACCCACCTACCAATGGAGGAGATGTAAAAGATGCCAGTTTGATCCCCAGGTTGGGAAGATCCCCTGGAGGAGGACATGGCAACCCTCCCCAGTAATTTTGCCTGGAGAATCCCATGGACAGAGGAGCCTGGTGGGCTACAGTCCATAGAGTCGCAAAGAGTTGGACCCGACTGAAGCAACTTAACACATACATGCACATTGTATAGCTCAGGGAACTATATTCAATATCTTGTAATAACGTACAATGAAAAAGAATCTGAAAAAGAGTGTGTGTGTGTGTGTGTGTGTGTGTATATCTGAGTCTTGCTGTACATGGTAAATCAAGTATACTTCTATTTAAAAAAAAAAACCTAGACATGTGGAATAGTTCTATAACTCCTGGAATTTTTTTCTAGTTGGGTAGGGCCTATCCATGATTGATGTTTGAAATTACCCATCAAGATTCAGCTCTTGAACTAAGAATCCAAGCATGCTGCTACTGCTGCTAAGTCACTTCAGTCGTATCCGACTCTGTGTGACCCCACAGACGGAAGCCCACCAGGCTTCCCCGTCCCTGGGATTCTCCAGGCAAGAACACTGGAGTGGGTTGCCATTTCCTTCTCCAATGTGTGAAAGTGAAAAGTGAGAGTGAAGTCGCTCAGTCGTGTCCGACCCTCAGCGACCCCACGGACTGCAGCCTACCAGGCTCCTCCGTCCGTGGGAGTTTCTAGGCAGGAGCACCGGCGTAGACACATGGGAAAGTCCCAATGCCTTGGGAGAAACTGCTCTCCCTATCACGTGATATCCACAATTACAGTTTGGTGATCATGACAGATCCATGATTGTGGTAAGAAGAGGAGGAAGGCTGGAGGACGAAGGTAAGATTGAGGGGAGGGGAGCGGATTTCTTGGGAGTGTAGGGAAAAGTGGTTGGTACCCCCGTGAGAAGAGGGAGAAGAGGAGGGAAGACTGGAGTCACAAAGACTAAATTTGTGTCTGAGGCACCGAGGAACAGAGGAGGGAGCCGGGAAGGGAACACCTGGGCTTGAGGAGCTCAGGACAAACGGCACGATGGAGGCCCAGAGCCAGAGTTTACGACCCCATCATTGTGAGGCTGGGTAACAGCACATGGGAATAGGGTGTGGACGAAGCCTGGTGGCCTTGAACATCTGGGAAAGTGGAGGAATGGTGGCTTGTGTTTGTGTGGGGGAGGAATCAAAGAGGTCCAAAGGTCTAGCTCATCTGTTGGTAACTCCATATGTCTAAACGGGGCCAACAGGGAGCCAAACACATTTCCTGATGTCAGCCTGAGGTAAGGGAGTGTATGTGGTCTCCTTTAGCGGGGGTTGGAAGGCTCTGCCCTGGTATATCTCCCCACTGGACCTTGCTAATAAGGCTGCATGTATTTCAATTTTTTAAATATTTATTTATATGGCTGCATTGGGTCTTGGTTTCAGCACTCAGGATCTTCATGTACCATTCGGGATCTCTAGTTGTGGTGTGTGGACCCAGCAGTTTCGGCACAAGAGCTTCCCTGCTCCAAGGTGTGTGGAATCTATTGGGACCAGGAACCGAATCCATGTCCCTTGCATTGCAAGACAGATTCTTAACCTCAGGTCCACCAGGAAAGTCCCCACTGCATGTATTTCTAACAGTAATGTTTCCTAAGAAGCTGTTATTTAGTTGGATCAGAAAGCATATTTTCTATATTATATATATTTTAGTGCCTCCCAGAAATTCTGATTTGGATGGGGCATGGACCCTGTTCTGTATTCTTTTCCTTGGAGTCTTATTGGATTTGGTTGGAGAAGAGACTAAAAAGGAAGTTCAATGTAAATCAAAGGATGTAGAAAAGAATTTGGAACCAGAGAAGGATATAGTGGCATCACCAGACAGGGGGACACAGAACAAGGGTGGAAGGACCCCAAAGACACACTTCTCAAATGGGTGTTTGCCCCCCAGCCCAGCAGGGTGCCTCCAGATGGGTGTTGGTCCAATGGGGAATGTTACCGGAGATTGGGAGGCAAAATAGAACCAGAGGTAGAATGGCACCCAGTTGTGTCAGCAGATCTTGACTGTGCTGTAAAGTCACACTGCTGATAATCCAAATGGAATTAGCACCTTTTGTTGTTAACTTGACACTTCTCACCCAAGTTAATGAACAGCTTACAGTAAAACTAAATCAGTAACTTTAGGGGCCTGGAAAAGAGTTAACAACTTTCCACAGACCCACCCTCGCTTTATTGAACTTGGAAACCTCTGTGTTAGTCTTGCATTAATCCTTCTTGAGCTGGCACAACATGATTGTGCTGAAAAGTCATGGAATTCACCACATTCATCCTTTAATTAGACTAAACTTGGATTTAAAAGCTTCTGTGTGATTTGGAAAAATCCAATCTCTGGTCTCAGACTGCTAAATCCTCTGAGGATTTTGGAGTGCAAATATACAAATCATAATACAGTGTTCGGTTCTGTTAATCTGAAGAGTATGTGAGTCATTTTAGACCTAGAGTATTTTAGACTTAGTCATTTCCTTCATGTGAAATCCAACTTTCCAATATAAACGTTAGGAAGGGTAAGGTTTTCCAGGGTCTGGAACTGCGAGTCTCCAGTGTGGAGACTGGGTATGGAGGTGACATTGCTAATGGAACTGGCCATGTTTTGTTGTACCTCTGATTAGACGCTTTTCCCTTCATCCAATCTTTTCTTCTTGTAAACTTTCTTCTCCATTTTCTCTTGCTTTTAATTCTCCTTGCTGTTGAGCTCCACCAGGAGTTGATTTTCTCCGGTGAGTTTCACATGAAGAAAAAGTCTACAGCTGAACCTGGTGCTTTGAATCCTTTCCCATGGCATGGCGTTTCACAGAGATGCTCAGATGTAAGCTCCAGTTCTCTACTCAGCAGACATGTGCTGAATGAATGGATTTTTAGAGCAGCATAAATTTTTTTTTTTAAATTATAGAAATTCTATCTTCTGAGTGGGTTAAAGCACTGACACTTAACCCTTATGAGTTCAGTGGAAGTCACAAGCCTCTCACTGGAGAGTTTATATCTTGATTTTTCCTTTGTTCTATAAATAGAGATTTTAAAATATAATACTATTTTTTCTCTTGATCCTGTCATTTGTTTCTCAGAAGAATTGTGTGAGAAGGGCAGAGTGATAGTATTGGGTTGGCCAAAATGTTTGTTCAGACATTTCCATAATATCTTACAGAAAAACCTGAATGAACTTTTTGGCTAATCCAGTGCATCAACTATGCCTCAATTAAAAAAAAGAGAGAATAAAAAAAAAAACAACAGAAAAAGAATTGACCTATGACCCTATGAAATAAGCACTATTTTATAAAGGGGGGAAGCTGAGGCAGACAGAGGCTGAGTAACTTGTCAAAACCTCACACAAGTGGAGCAAAGCAGTGGGTCGGGGTCCTTGTTCTTAACTGGTCTTCACATCACCAGCTTTCAGTTGCTTCCTGCAGTTTCTTTAAGCAAGCCAGGCATAAACAATGTTTATTATGAAATAGTTTCCAGAAAGATTAAATTGAATTATTAACTTCTTTCGGTTGCCATCAGTATAGTCAAGAATCCTCTCGAATGGTATTATGCAAAATTTGTATCCTGTCCATATGTTTGCTCTATGGCCCACTGCTTAGACGTTTTCTTGCAGAAGCTGGATAAGGTGTGAGTAACAGTTAAGATCTAAAATCATACTTGTTATGTAGACTCAGGAAACCTTCAGAGTTTACTTGTGAGATGATTTCACTTTTGGGGTCTCTGGTCAAGGACCTTTCCTTCTTTCAGGGTACCAGAGGACACAGTAGATTTCTGTACTGAATAAGCATTATCCCATAATTCTAAAGCTTGAGCATAGTTGCAGCATCAGGTAAGACAGTATGAGGTTCCTTTTAAAAAATTTTTAAGTTCCTTATTTTATTTTTGGCCATGCCCCACAGCATACAGGATCTTAGTTTCCTGACCAGGTACCGAACCTATACCCCTTGCAGTGGAAACTTGGAGTCTTAACCACTAGACTGCTGAGGAAGTCCCAGTGTTTCCATTTAAAGATACGCATATTGACATACATCCAGGATCCAAGTCTACCTGCCTCTGGACTACAAGATGATAGATCACGTGGTCATGGAAAGTCATACCCAGATCAGGTCACCACAGGATGAACCTTCATTCCTAGTTGAGTTTGTTTTACTAAATGAACATTTACTGAAGAAAAACAATATTTATAATTTGTGTGTGTGTGTGTGCTCAGTCGTGTTTGACTTTTTGTGACCCATGGACTATACCCTGCTAGGTTCCACTGTCCATGGGATTTCCCGGGCAAGAATACTGGAGTGGGTTGCCATTTTTTCCTCCAAAAGATCTTCCTAATCCGGGGATCGAACCCACATCTCCAGTGTCTCCTGCACTGGCCGGTGGATTCTTTACCACTGTACCACCTTGGAAGCCCATAATTTTAATATCTTCTCCTAATAGTATATTGACACGATTGGGTCCTACTATGTTTATAGGTTGGGTATAATTTCTAGTTTAAAAGAATCATTCCATGGGCACCCAGGTTTTTTGTCATTTCTTTACAAGTGAAAGGAAAGCCAGGGTTATCCAAAACAGCCCTATGTAGTGAGAGCTTTCCCTCTTAAACAACAAAGGATGAAGTTCTCCCCTTGGACCACGTGAGGGCACCCTTGTCCTCTCCCAAATATTTACTCAAGGTGACAAAAAAATCACCACTTCATTCAAATTGGATGGCATCAGCAATTTGCTAATTTCTATTTGTACTGATATTTTGTTGTTTCATTTTAGATCTTTCCTAATGTCACCTTTAATAGCATTCACCGGCTTTCAACTCTGCCTACCCATGGGCTTCCCTGGTGGCTCAGTGGTAAAAAAAAAAAAAATCAGCTTGCCAATGCAGGAGATGTAGGTTTGATCCCTGGGTCAGGAAGATTCCCCGGAGGAAGGCATGGCAACGCACTCCACTAGTCTGGCCTGGGAAACCCCATAGACAGAGGAGCCTGGTGGGCTAGAGTCCACAGGATCGCAGAGTCAGACATGACTGAGTGACTAAATAACAACAACACGAGAATCATTCACCTGGGGCAGTTTGAGAAAACCCTGAATTCCCAGATTGCACACCCAGAAGTTCTGGTTCAATTGGTCTGGAGTGTTTCTGGGGCACAGGGTGTTCATAAGCACCCCAAGAGCTTCTAGCATGTAGGCAGGGATTAGAGCGACTGCTAGGGTTTAGTTAATTAGAAACAGATTGGTTAGAGGAAGAATGTTGGAAACTGTTCTTCTACTTTAAATTAGTGTACGGTTCACCTGAGCGTTAAATAAGGCACAATAAATGGGTACCTTTGTCATTGGTGAATAATGATTCTCCCCAAGGCTTCAAAAGTCATTCAAATGTGGCCATTTAGTTAAAATTTACCCCGATTTTGCTCTTGCCTGGCAGGTCCTTCATCACTCCATCCTTTCCTGGCTACCCCATTCAGACACCACCACCCTCCTGGGGCATCTCCTGGAGCCTGTAGTTTAAATCAGCTGAGTTCATCTCCTGTCCCCATTGGTCCGCTCCTTCCTGAGATCCCCATGGGGCTCAGCCATTGTCTCTGTTTCCTACTCTGGCCTGGCTCTTCACTGCCCAGTGGCTCTGCTATTCGAATCGCCTGGAAGCCCCAGCCCTCTTCTGACCAGGGCAGTTGCCCTCTCCTCCACTTTACGACCATATCCCCCAGTGAGACGCCATCATCCACTGACCCCTTATCTTTCCTCCCGGGCACTGCTAGTGTTCATGCCAAGTCGCTTCAGTTGTGTGACCCTATGGACTGTAGCCTGCCAGACTTCTCTGTCCACGGAATTTCCCAGGGAAGAACACTGGCGTGGCTTGCCATGCCCTCCTCCAGGGGATCTTCCTGGCCCAAGGACTGAACGCTCGTCTCTCATGTCTCCTGCACTGGCAGACGGGTTCTTCACCACTAGCATCACCTTGGAAGTCCTGGTCACTGCATCTCCTCACTAAGTAGAATACAAACTGTGTCCTTGGGCCTTTGCAGCAATTGGGAAAATGGGAACTTGGACAGTTATTGTGTGACTGTGGGTCTGGGCCACACAGAGCATGTGACTGAGCCGAGCTGGCCAGGGGCTCGAGAGACAAGGCTTCCTAAAGCTCTCCCGGCAGCCTCTCAGGCTGTGTGTTTGTCTGTTCCTCTGTGGGTCAGCGCCAAACCATGAAAAACTTGAACTCTGGTAGGCTTCTGGGGCTGGGTGAACGAAGCTGGGAAAGCTGATGTCAGGAGTGGGTGCACATGGCAGTTGGTCGTTTTTGGGACTTAACATTGACTCCAGGGAAGCCAGAAAAGGCCTACAGAAGTAGGAGTGACCATAGACTCTGTAGATTTTAAGCCCAGCTCTGCTCCTGGCTGTACAGCTTTAGGCAAGTCCAGTCTACTTTGGGCATCAGTTTCCTGGCCTACAAAGTGAGGCAGTTCCACGTATGTGCTGAAGGGCTGTGGATCTGGATACAGTGCTGCTTCTGAGTCCACACTCCTAGGTCACACCGCCGCTTCTTGTTCAGAGCACCAAGGTTCTCTGCATTGTTGTTCAGCTGCTAAGTCATGCATGCCCGATTCTTTTGCGACCCCGTGGACTGTAGCCCTCCAGGCTCCTCTGTCCACAGGATTTTCCAGCAAGAATGCTGGAGTGGGTTGCCATTTCCTTCTCTGGGGATCTTCCTGACTTGGGGATTGAACCCAAGTGTCCTGCACTGGCAGGTGGGTTCTTTATCGCTGAGTCACTGGGCAAACCCATAGTTCTTGATAATCCCTTTCAAACTCCAGGATCATGTCGGTGACCTCTCAGATTTTCTTTGGTCCTCATCCCCTTGACAAGTGCCACCTCCTCCCTCCCGGCTCCACCAGGCATTCTGATCCTTAGAAGCAAGAAGCCTCAGATGAGGGCTTCGTGAATCTGCCCTTTCCTGTATGCACCCCTCGCAGGCCTGGTCTTCCCACATTGCTGTGCTCAACTATTCTAGAATTGACACTTCCCCCTCTTCCCTTTGGCTGACCTGTGTCCTGGCACGGTTTCTACTACTTGGTGTGTTTCCATGAACACCTGGTTGGGTAGGGAGGGACAGCCTGTATCCCTCCCAAGCCAGAACATTCATGTGAGGCATTGAGAGCATCTACCAGACTCAGCAGATCGACTTCATGGTGGGCAATTGTAAGGCTGACACTGAAATGAACAAGCCCTCTGCACACCCCTTCAAGATTGTCTTCACAGTTTATTCTTTCTCCCATTAAGTTTTGGTGCGGTGACTCTTTGGTGAGCAGCTCATTCTTGCAATAAAAGCAATGCAGAAGATAACTTTTATTTTTAGTTAAAAAAAAAAAACCAAAAGCACTTCCCCCCGCAACTGCCCCCCCCCACCCCCATCTTCTGGCCACATGGCATGTGGGAATCTTAGTTCCCCAACCAGGGATCAAACTTGTGCCCCCTACAATGGAAGTGCAGCATCTTAACCACTGGACCATTAGGGAGGTCCCGAAAGATAATTTTAAAAAGAGACAAAGTGTTAGATTTCAACCCAGCTTATTTAGATTTTTAGCATAACGGTTGTATTGAGGGTTTAATTCAAGTGAGGTCTTGTGAGGCCTTAAACGGATGCCGCTTGGGGATCTTTTTCTTGAGAGAAAGAGTTAAAATTATAAATACAGAGAGCTGCAGGCCCTCTGTGCAGGGATCAGGTCGGCACTGCATAGGGGCTCAGTGTTTGAAAGAATTCAAGTGAGGCAATCTGCCCATCCTCCGGTTCTGGAACTTTGCAGTACCGCCAGGTGGCAGTATTGTATCAAATGTGAGAAACTGACCACCAGGGAAGCTGTGCACAGCATCTCAAGGGACATCTGTACCTGTTTTGAATCCCATCCTGTGCTCACAACTGCTTAAGGCTCCATGTGTGACGTTTTTCTTGGCAAAACAACCTGGTTTCCTTCCTTCAAACTTTGAAGGTTTCTTGAAACCTTCAAGGTCGTCCGTGCAGGTGACATCAACACAAGTATCGCTGTCACAGTGACGGAGTTTGCTCCTTGAGCCTCTAATACACTTCCCGCTCTGTCTTATGGTAATTTCAGGTTGCAATTATGATAAAGCAAAAAGTGTTTTCCATAACTTCTGACCAAGTAATTTTAAGAAGCTTTGGCTTTGCTAATGCTTTTAACCATATTAGACTTTATTTACATTGATCTTCCAGCCATACAGCAACAATATCCCATCCTTGTCCCACTATGTTTGACATGGTTTCTGGACACTCACACTTGCTCCAGTGCTCTGGCGAGGGACCCATCTATTCATCTAATGCAAATGGTCAAACGCTCTTCCTTCCTTTTCCCATCCCTCAAACCTTTTTGCTTGTTTGTTTGTTTTTTATCCCATTAATAGATACCAGTTGGGTATTGGCAACTCTGTGACTCAACTTTTAGGTTTAAAGGCAAAGAAGTAGCTGTCTCTGAACCAGTCTCTCCTGCGAGCTGGCCTCAGAATGCCAGTGGGGTTTTCTGTTTATTAAGCTTGTTTATATTAAGCACATTTATAGCCATTTTGTAAAAGTTATCAAATACAGCATCTTACAGGGCTATATTGAAGAATAAAGAAAAAAACTTCCAAGGTGAACATTTCGCACTGTCACATACTTGAAAATATGTCAATGAGAATCCTGCTAAACTCAAAAACCAATATGTTCACTAGAATTTTTAAAAACTGTTTTTCTTTTTGATCTGGACCATTTAAATTATTTATTGTTTCTATTTTAAAAACAATATTATTTCTATTTTGTTTTTTTGGCCACAAGGCATGTGGGATCTTAGCTCCTCTACCAGGGATTGAACTCTCACCTCCTGAATTGAAAGGTGAATCTTAACCACTAGACCACCAGGGAAGTCCCTCTAACCACTCTTTTAACTTGCTTTTTATCCCATATATGTAGGAAAGACTTGGAACTGCCTTCAAAACTTTAAAACTGACAATGTTAAGTTGATGGCTGGTTTATGTACAAAGAGTGCATGAGAGGCACCCTCATGGATTACATGCATGCCACTCACTGACATCCAAGTTACAAAATAGGAACTTAATATAAACTCCAGCAGGAGGAGATTTTACAGTGGTTTGGACTTTAAAAAAATAAAATCAGCATGATAGCTAAAGTAGGTGTTCTGACTGTATATCTAATTTTAAAAATCCAATTAACACCAAGAGGGACTGGAAAAGAATTGCAAAATGTTTCTACCAAGAAATTCTTCTTAAAAGCTTCTTACATGAGAAAGATCAGTCAAAGTAGTTTCCATCCTATTCATTAAAAGAAAAAATTTCGAACCACTAAATATTCCTATTAGGAAAAGAGAACAAACTTCTTTGCAGGCTGCAGAAGTCCCTACACACCCCACAACGTTTGATGCCCCCCATCATTAGCAGGGTAGCTGCCCATTTCTTATCTTGATTGACACGTTAATAAGGGTCCTGGGGCTATCTTTTCAGCAGGAACACACAACCTTACCAATTACTTTTAAATTATTGCTAATCTGTCAGAAAATAACAAGCATGGGGAATAAAAATATCTGAAAAAGAGAAATGTCGGTTGAAGAAGCATTTACTTCCGGTGTTTGAAAAGGTTCGGTTCAGAAAACTTGCCAGAATTCAGTCAATAGAATTTAGGCACTGAAGGTTTTTTTTTTTTTTTTAAGAAAAACTTGTAGTTTATAATAGTTCATTGGTTCAATTAGGAGCGAAAAAGAAGGGAGTTTTGTAATGCAATTGTCCAGCAAAGGAAAACGCTTGAAATTGGGGGATTATGTGCACAGACCACCTGTAGGGCATTCAGAACCCTTTTCTATAAAGCTTCAACTCATGCCTAGCTGCCTGCAGGCTGGCTAACAATGCCGGGAAAAGCTGTTTAAAAGGCTGCGGGCACTTGTGCCTCTGGTCTTCACTAACTGTTACAAGTCTTCCTCTCCCTGGCTCTCTCTCCTTTTTAAAGTAAAAGTCCCACATCCCTTTCATGGAAGAACTTTAAGGCTCCGCGGTGGCCAATTGGTCTGCACGAAGAGGAGCCGGCCGCAGGGAAAGAAACTTCAGACTATACAGCACATTTGGAGAGGAGAAAAGATCAAAGTTTTTCCAACTCAAAGGACCAAGTTCCCTACAGATTAACCCTATTCATTTGGCTCCTCTTAAAGGAATGATGTGCTGAGCCACTGGGCAGACAGGTAAAAAGTTCAACAATTGCCAAAGCATTCTTCTGCTAATTCAACAGCCTTCTGCTCAAATAAATTAGCTTAGTCTTGACAGAGGAACAATAGCTTTTTTCTCCAGGAAAAGCAGCACATTTGATATACACAAGCCTGGAAGGTTATTAAGATGTTAACCCGTTAGTTTAATCCATTAAAGAGCGCCTGTTCCACCACCGGATTGTCGAGTGACTTAACACTGTACAGTGTGATCGATGGCTGAAAACATTAACCTCTACCCTTCAGCAGCGTGTTAGGTCCTGGAGGAGCAGGTGCTTTCAAAATCACGGAGGACACGAGAAATGAGTGTGGGGTTTGAAGCCTTTAGTGATATTATACAAGATAAATAACAAGGCCAGAGTGGAATTGTGCCTTGCAAAAGTTCCATTTACATTGATAATGACAACCCACTCCAGTACTCTTGCCTGGAAAATCCCATGGATGGAGAAGCCTGGTAGGCTGCAGTCCATGGGGTCACTAAAGAGTCAGACACGACTTAGCGACTTCACTTTCACTTTTCACTTTCATACATTGGAGAAGGAAATGGCAACCGACTCCAGTGTTCTTGCCTGGAGAATCCCAGGGACAGGGGAGCCTGGTGGGCTGCCGTCTATGGGGTCGCACAGAGTCGGACACGACTGAAGCGACTTAGCAGCAGCAAGGTGAGTGGTATCCATGGATCAGAAAAGAGCTATCATTAAAAACACCATCTTCTCGGAAAGGTGCAAACACCTCAATTTTGATTTCGGTTTAACAGTGATATTTACTTTGCTGACAACTTAGGAACTCGAGTTTAACAGGTCATTTTTCTTCATGCCTAACGTCAGTGTACATAATGACAAACCAGGAAACACCCGTGTTCCGGAGGGGCCCTCCACAAGGACGTTCGAGGTAACAGTTTAGAAGAGGCAGGGGAGAGGGCGTCGGTTAAGTCACTTATCAAAAGTCATTTTATTGACAAAATAGAATACTTATATTTGTTCTTACAGGGGTGGCCTCTAAACTTTTTACAGAAAATGTACAGACTGTATATCTTTGGGTATGTACATATTTTACACATTTTTACAATTTAACAAATAATTATATTTATAAATACATCCTCTAATGTAAGAAACCCGTATTTACTTGGGGTGTATAATTAAGACATTTTTTTGTTTGTTTACTTAAGGCATCTGCCTGGTCATTAAGAATACCCAAACCGTGCAATCCCGTTAGGTCGCGCGCATCCCGCCTCTAGGACGTGTTAGGAGTAAGAGTTTACGTAGCAGAGTCGAGGGAGAAAACTCAGGTCCCTCAGGTGAAATCTGTAGGTCTGGCTTCAAGCTCAGCAAATGGCAAGCAGCGAGGGCTCCAAACCTTGGGTCTCGGAAACGCAGCCTCGGGGCTCACCCTCCTCTGCCCTGCCAACAGAAATGAACGCCTGGCGGGAGAAACTCTTCGCCCGTCGGTAGAGGGAAGGGGGGTGGGTCTGGGAGCCTTCAATGCCAGGTACTTTGTTCTAAGCGAGTCCCAGCTAATGGATACCATTAAGAGTTCATTATGATGCTAATAGCAATCAACACGGTGAAGGGGTGGAAACCTCTGCCTTCGAGTGTCCTCCTCCCACCCCCCCACCCCCGCAGCACTCCGTCTCCTCGCCCCCTCCCCACACCTCGCGGGAGCACCCTCCCCTCCGCTCAGACCTGGGACAATGGCATCTGCTTTGGATAAGACACCGAGCTGGCCGTGCCAGATCGCCACGTCAGGCCGGTGCTGACGTCGCTGTAGAGGGAGCCCGCCCCGCCGGCCCCCGGTCCCCCGCCCCCGCCGGCCCCCGTCCCCCCGCCCCCCGGGCCGCCGCCCGCCGCGCCCGCGCCCGCCGCGCCCGCGCCCTTGCTGGCCCAGCAGCAGCGGGTGCACAGCGCGCGCCACGACTCGAGCGTCTTGCCGGACCAGACCCACACGCCCGAGGTGATGCCCACTACCAGGCACATGAAGTACTTGAGCATGAAGACCGCGTAGTCGGGCCGGCGCGCCTGGTCGGGCTGTAGATCCCGCAGGCACGGGCAGTTGTGCGTGGCCTCCCAGCGCGGGCGGTTGTGCTGCTCGTAGAAGAGGCAGGCGACCACAACGGCGGCGGGCACGGTGTAGAGCACGGTGAAGAGGCCCAGGCGGATCATGAGCTTCTCCAGCTTGTGCGTCTTGGTGGGGCCACCCTGCTGCTTGATGACCGAGCGGATGCGGAAGAGCGACACGAAGCCGGCCAGCAGGAACATGGTGCCGATGAAGAGGTAGATGACCAACGGCGCCAGCACGAAGCCGCGCAAGTTGTCCAGGCTCTGGTTGCCTACGTAGCAGATGCCTGCTACCGGGTCGCCGTCCACCGAACTGAGCGCCAGCACAGCGATAGACTTGACGCTGGGCACGAGCCACGCGGCCAGGTGGAAGTACTGCGAGTAGCCGGCGATGGCCTCATTGCCCCATTTCATGCCCGCCGCCAGGAACCACGTGAGCGACAGGATCACCCACCAGATGGAGCTGGCCATGCCGAAGAAGTAGACGAGCAAGAAGACCACGGTGCACAGCGCCGGGCCGGTGGTCTCGTAGCGCACGTGCTGCTCCACGGCGCCCAGCTCCTCATACTCGCCGCGCCCACCCGGGCCCCCAGCACCGGCTCCCGCCGCACCCGCGCCCGCCGCCGCGCCCCCCGCGCTCCCGGCCCCGCCCGCAGCCCCAGCGCCGCCGCTGCACGCCACCTTCTCGTGGCCCGCCACCAGGCGCACCAGGTAGCCGACAGACACGAAAAGGTAGCAGGCCGAGAGGAATATGATGGGCCGCTCCGGGTACTTGAAGCGCTCCATGTCGATTAGGAAGGTGGAGACGGTGGCGAAGGTGGACACGAAGCATAGTACAGACCACAGGCCTATCCAGAAGACGGTGAAGGCGCGCTCGTCCTGACTGAAGAACGGGTTGTGGCAGGGCAACGCGCAGTTGGCGATCTGACCCGTCTTCACGCGGTTGTAGAGAGGATGCCGCTCGCTGGAGACGCTCACCATGGGCGCGCGGCACTGGCATCCCGGCTCGCAGGGCGCCGCGCCGCCGCCAGGGGGCCGCGCCTTCCCGCCGCCGCCACCGCCGCCGCCGCTGCCGCCGCGCGCAGGGGGCGCAGCCGCGTCCCCGCCGCCGCCCCTGCCGCGGGACGGGGGCCGGGCCCCGGGTGGGCGGCCGTGGCCGCTCCCGGAGGGCGGCTGCTCACCGGGGGGCGGCGGCGGCGGGCGGCGCGGCGGGCTGGGCGCGGCCGTGGTGAGGTCGGTGCGGTTGTAGTCCATGCACAGCGTGTCGGGGTTGCCCTGCTCGGGCAGCCGGTCGCAGCGCATGCGGTCCGGCCAGGCGAAGCCGTACTGGCGCATGAGGGGTGCGCAGCCGGCCTTGGCGCGCTCGCACACCGAGCGGCAGGGAGGCAGGGGCTTCTTGTAGTCCTCTAGGCAGATAGGCGTGTACATGCTGCACAGGAAGAACTTGAGGTCGGGCGAGCACTGGATCTCCACCAGCGGCCAGAACTGGTGCACCTCCAGGCCCGCCTCGTCCTGCGTGTCGTGGTTGAACTGGTTGGGCATATAGGTGTAGTTGTAGCCGATGCCCTTGCACAGCGGCACGGTGATCTCCTGGCACGCCAGTTCCTTGGCTGAGGCGGCCGCCGCACCGCTCGAGCGCTGCAGCAGCGCCAGGGCGGCCAGCAAAGAGGTCACTTCCAACAGGTAACCCCACTCCATGCTGCGCGCCTCGGCCCCGCGTCTTCGCCCTCCGGGCGGCGCGCAGAGGGGCGCCAGGGGCTCCTGCGAGAGCGCCGGGCTCTCTCCTGCCTCTCTCGGGAGGGGTTCTGCCAATAGCCTAGTCCCTTCTCGGGATGCGTCTTCTCGGTGCTGCGGGAGACGAGGGTGGCCGCCGAAGGGCACCGTGGTCCCAGGGTCTGTCCCGCTCACTCCCGCTGGGCTCAGCCCTCGCGGGACAGAGTGGCCGGCCTCCAGCTCATCTCTCCCTCCCTCGATCGCTTTCTCCGCGCGCGCCCGTGACTGTGCCGGGCACTGAGGGCGGCGGCGCAGCAAGTTTCTTCTCCGGCCGCGGTGCGCAGTCAAGATGGCTGGGCCAGGCCGCTCTGAGCCGGGTCAGCCCCTGCAGCCCCCTTTCGGCGACCCGGGGCTCATGCTCGCCCCCAGGGCCGCGCGGCTGCTGCCGGGGTTAGGGGCCCGCCTCCGCCGAGGCCACGGCCCTCAGTCCCCAGCGTCCGTCCGTCGGTCAGCAGCCGGGATGACGGGCCACGCCTCCGGTGGAAGTCGCGCTTCGGCCGGCACTGGGGCGAGGTGTCGGTGGTCCCCTTCTCGCTGAACTCACGGAGGCAAATCCAGGCCGGAAGGCGGAGCAGACACCTGAGCGGCGCGCCCGCGCCCCGCCGCCGCCGCCGCCGCCGCCGCCGCCGCCGCCGCCGCCGCCTCCGCCGCCTCCGCCGCCACCACCTCCTCGGCGGGAGCAGTGTCCTTCGCCAACTTCCCGCTCCGGCCCCGCTACGCCCGGGCCGGCTCATGAATATTTATACGGCGCGGACTTGGTCTCCGCCCGCGGCCGGCGCGCCAATCCCGGGCTCGGGGCGGAGTCTGCGCGCTCCCCAGGCCCCGCCTTCCTGGGGCGGACCCGGCTGTCCCCTCAGCAGTGCGCGCTGTCTGCGGCTGGAGTTTGGATAACCTTGGGGTTGACCGCAGAGACGGGTTTTGCCACGATCGTCCCCGCGGCGCTCTGTGGGGCTGAGGTCGGGGTTCCTTCACCCCGAGTCTGCGCTTGGGAACTGGGGAAGATTCTTTATGCAGCGCGCGCTTTCAGAGGCCAGTTTCGAACTAGTCAATCCCCTGCTTCCTACGCTCCCCGAATGTGGGCAACCTGCTGGCGAGGGGACCCCGCGCCCCTCAGCCAGCCTGAGCGTGCGCGGGGGCTTTGCGGCGGAACGGGGAAGCGGTACCCTTCTTGGGATTGTCAGAACGATGGTCTTGGAGGCTTGGCGATGTGGGAGGAGTGGAATGACTGCAGTTCATTCTAGATGGTGGGGCTGGATGGGGGGCAGCCGGGGAAGAGGTACCCGGGAGTCCAAGGGCGCGGGCGCGAGAGGCATAGGCACCCGGGCGGGCGGGAAGAAAGGGGTCTCCTCCTGCTTCAGCTGAGGGACGTGAGGCAGCGTCAGTTTCCTTACCTGGTGAGTGGGGTTCAGATCTCAAAAGGGGTTAGTTCAGATCTCAAAGGGGGTCCTGCTAATTAGGCTAGATAAGATACATAAAGCATCCGGACATATATAAAGCGCTCCCTTAAGAGATATAATTCCCTTTCTTCTTTAAAAAAGAAAAACAAAAAGAAAGGGAGAAAGAAAAACTTATAGGACAGACTGGAAACTCTGTGGCTGGATTCTCCCTCTTAGCCTCGCGCTTTTGGAACGTATGTGCGTCTCTCCAAAGTTGACATGTTTTTGCCAGAGCCTCCTCCTCCCGGTGGGAGGCGGCGCCGGGCCTTGGCGCGGACGCGCGGACACGTCTCCGCGGTGTTCCCGGGGCCGAACGGCTGGGGACGCGGCCAACGAGCGAGGCCCCCGCCAGCTCGTAGCCACCTTAGACGGGGAGGGGCCCGAGGGGCGGGCGGCCTGGCAGGTTCATTTACGCTTGTTAGGACGTCCCAGGGGGTTGTCTTTCTCCGAGAATGGAGTGTTTATTTTTTAATTGATGTGCTGTTTCATTTAGCGCTTGTATGGAACTCACGCTGGGGCTGTAATTACTGTAATCTCGGGAACAAGCATTTCAGTTAGCCAGGAGGGTGGCAGCAGACGTCTGTCTCTCTCTCCTCCTTTTCCTCTCCCCTCTCCCTTCTCCCTCTCCGGCTAGAAAACTAAAGTTATTGAGGATATGGAGACGAAGGAGAGGTAGAACTAAAAGCTCTTCTGAGGCCAGGCCTTTTTTATTGGCTTGGGGGAACGGGAAGAAAGGAGGATGCGGTGGTGGTGGTAGTTGGTAATTATCTGTTTACAAACAACTGTTGTCGTGAAACAAAAATAACTAGCAGCATCTGTATATGGCAGGACCCTAAGTCTCTCCTGTTCTCTCTAGCTTAGTTTAGCAACCGCATTCTAATTAGAAAAATAGAATCTCCCAACTCCCCCTCTCCCGCACCCCAGCCCCACCCCTAATTTTTGGCAAGTTCAGTATTTTCACCAAGAATTCTAGGCAGAGCCACCAGGCTGTAGTCATACCCCCATTGTCTTTTTTCTTTTAAACTGGTCTATTTAGAACCTCTTTATTATACCAAAACAAAACACTTTCTTCGCATTTTTTGTTTTAGAAAAGCTAAACTGCATAGGAATCAGAAATTCTGAGGCTTCAGAAAGGTTGGCTGATTCAGCAGAAAATGATCTCGAGTTTTCAAAAATGCAAAGACTCAACTGTTACTTGGTCTTTTAAAAATGAATTTCTTTCCTTTCTCCTGATGGGAATTCCCATTGTGGCATGCGGAATGCAGAATGCCACCTCTCTCCTCTTGGGATCCTGTTCAGTGATGGCCATGCTCCAGAACATTCAGCTGCAGAGGAACAGCAGGTGATACCTGGAGATAGGATGCTAGACACAGTAGTAAGGCAACCCCCCCCCCGCCCCCCCCCCGCCCCCCCAGTTTAAGGACCAGCCTGGGCCCTGCCTCCCCCTGACCACAGATAGGAGGCGCTTGCTTCCAAAAGCAACATAGAGAGTTTCTTATGATTTTCTTCAGCAGGAAATGTCAAATAGTGGAGTTTAGAATTACACTATATAAATTTACTTCAATTCGGTAAAAACAAACTGACATTTGAAAGTTGAGGCTGCAAATAGTTGATTTTGGCTTTTAATTGGCATTAAAAAAATTTTTTTTTCCCTTTCCTTTTGAGACCAGATGAAAGCTCTGATGATGTGGAATGTGGAAATTTGGGGAAAATATATTAAGCTTGCCGGAGAAAAGCAGACAAAAAGTTCAGAGCTTTCAAAAATCATTTATCGGCTATTGAATGTGAGATTAAAACTACGTAAAATCATTAAATGCTTACTTTTAATTGAGAGAATAGAAGAATAGCATTTAAATTTTACTGTTAAATGGCTACTTGGCAATCTTTGAGAGCAGAAGAGGCTTAGGAAGCCAATTAGCGTATAAAAGGCAATGATGGGTCAGCAAAAAGAAACTAGGATCATTTATCAACATCCTGGCTAAATAATGATTTTTCTTTTGTATGTAAAGCAGCTGCTTTTTAAGGGAGGGGAAATAGCTTTAGTAGTGACATAAATAATGTAGGGAACTTTCTAGAGGGATTTCTGAACAGATGTCTGGTTGCTGAATAACCCAGGAGCATAATGATATAAACAAGTTGAAGGCATGAATCTAACAGAGAGGAGGGGATGTTAAAAAACATTGGGTACCTAGTTAGATGATTGACTATCAATATATTGTAAGTAGTGAACTGAAGAAACTTTGATGAATTATGTTTCAGTGAACTTTAATTTAAAAGTCCAACCTAAAATTCTTGTCAGTAAGACCATCCAAGTCTATATTATTAGAGAATATTAAACTCTATCAAATAATATTGATGTTTCTTGATGTTTCAGAATCTGTCTTTCAAAGGGTTATGCCTTGAGACATCCAACCATAAATGGAAGGAAAGGTAGAGATTAATTGGTCTTGCTTCAAGCTCTGTTAGAATTAAAATGGGTGAGATTGCTTTTCTGTCCTTCCATTTTTATAATTAACTCCATTAAAGGGCTTCCGTTTTCTCCACCACCAAGAGAAAGACTCTGCCAGGAGGAAGTACTCCTTGCCATGTCTGCTGTAACGAGGCCAAGTCATAAACAGATGCAGATAACTGAGGCAAACAAGTGCCACTGGCCAGGTGTCAGATTTCCACTTTACATGCAGCTGCCATTTTGGAAAATGGTACCTGTGCTGTCATTTAATTGGATAATTAATGTGAAATATATTTTAAAAATCAGTCATTGATTTTCCCACTTCATTTATACTGATGTGTTGGCCAGATGCTGACTCTTATGATGCAGAATGCCTTGTGCATGAGTTTGGGAACTTTCAGATAAATAGAGATCTGATGCTAAAGCTGAAACTCCAATACTTTGGCCACCTCATGCAACGAGTTGACTCACTGGAAAAGACTCTGATGCTGGGAAGGATTGGGGGCGGGAGGAGAAGGGGACGACAGAGAATGAGATGGCTGGATGGCATCACCGACTCAATGGACATGAGTTTGAGTGAACTCCGGGAGTTGGTGATGGACAGGGAGGCCTGGCGTGCTGTGATTCATGGGGTCGCAAAGAATCGGACATGACTGAGCGACTGAACTGAACTGAAAGTAAAACTGTCTGAGCCAAGAAGGCAACAGCTAGTCTCACATATCAATCCATCTATAAGCAAGGAGTTCCACCATTGGTTCATGTTGGGACAGCAGTGATAGACCTGCAGGTCTGCTCTGGTCTCTTGGCCTCCCCTTGGATTGCATGGGGCCTCCCACTGCTGAATCGTGAACTTTCACAGGACAGCAGGCCAAGGCAGGATGAGTGGCAGGACCTCCCACTATTAGAGGAAATCCTTTCCCTTAGGTTACACTGGTCTGAACCTGTCACTCCAGTCTTAGCCACGAGGAAGGCTCAGTAGGTGAGGGTCTGGTGGGCAGTCCATGGGGGTCGGGCTATCAAGGCCTGAAGCTGCCAAGGGGAGGAGGGCTGTTGAGAAGACATACAGCAGTCAACCACATGTCACTATGGGACATTAACTTTCAAGTGATATCGTTTACCAACATGCCTAGTCTTCCAGAGTA
Organism: Moschus berezovskii; assembly: GCF_049115385.1. Lineage (NCBI taxonomy): Eukaryota > Metazoa > Chordata > Mammalia > Artiodactyla > Moschidae > Moschus > Moschus berezovskii. The sequence goes on along the minus strand of NC_142474.1, from coordinate 58,102,068 downwards.
TTTTGTTCAGGGCTATAAATTAAGTATGATCTAGATCCAAGAAAACCTTGATATTTACTTTTTTATTTTTTCCTTTTGAAGTACTCTGTACAGTGGTGTGAATTAAATGTCAAACAGTTTACTACTTATTTTATTTATAATGTGTATAAACTGTGTAGTGTAACTCCTTAGTTGCTTTTTGTTAAGCTCTTCCCTTCCTGTTTGGACACTTCCTTAAAAACATGGAGCCAATTCTGGAATTTTAGTTCTTTTTTTCTTAAGTCTTATATTATGTAACTTTTTTATATTGACAAACTTAAATAATATAGGAGAAATGATGTTATGCCCCACCTCTGAAGGGCTTATGGATGTGAAAGAACTTTTCTATCAAAAAATTTTTGGTGCAAGTGTTTACTTCTGGTAACACCGATCCATTTAAATGGTGGTCTGAAACAATAAAATTTACATTAGTAATGTGAATGATACTTACAAGGACCCCGAGGGCATGGAGGTGGTGTTGGTACCAAAGACATTTCTATTTTCTCTTTAGCCCAATCCACTTTGGATCAGGCAGGCCTGGGGAATCACAGCTCAGTTATTCCCTACCTATGCCAGCAGGTAACCTATGACCTCTCTGATATTTACTTCCTCATGCATAAAGTATGGAATGACAAATACTAGAGTCCTTACAAGCCTTGAGGGTTAGATGAGCTAAAAGCTAAAAACTTGGTGCAGCACCCCTGGTGGCTCAGATACAATGCAGGAGACTCAGGTTCGATCCCTGGGTCAGGAAGATCCCCTAGAGAAAGGAATGACTACCCACTCCTGTATTCTTGCCTGGAGAATTCCAAGGACAGAGAAGCCTGGTGGGCTACAGTCCATGGGATCCCAAAGAGTGGACACGACTGAGCAACTAACACTTGGTGCAGCACAGTATCTGGACTTTGATGCATGAATTGAGCTTCGCAAGAGTTTACTCTGAATGTGCAGAGTGATGTGAAATGTATCTATTGATTTCAGAAATAACTACAGAAAGAAATTATCCTTATCTTTCACTAAAATTTCACCTGACCTAGTCAAGTCCATACACTTAACCATCACAGATGTCCTCTTTTACTGGGAACACATAGGGGTCAGCCACAGATCCACAATCACAATGCCATTTGATGAAAGTATTTATAAAATACACAGAAATAATCTTAGGGAACAGCGAAATAGGCCCAAGAGAGCTGGAAAGACCTTCGTAGAGTTTTTTAGAGAGTAGTCAGCAGTTTGCTAATTTGAGGAAGGCAGAAAGTTTGAAGCAGGTGGCAATGCATTTACAGATTGCAAAGATGAAATAACCTTTGCCTTGGTTACATTTGAAACAGCAAGAGCCATCTTTGAACAGAAACATTTTGATATGTATTCAATCAGTTGACAAAATGTGCACCTTTGGTGAGATTGCATCTGGACCTTGACTTCGGTGTGTGTTACTATGTTTTCAGCTTCTAGTAATGGTAAGCTTGGCATAGTGGAGTGGCCAGCAGGACACATTGTCTCACATCCCCCAGATCTGGGGTTGGGGGTGGGGATGGCTGTGGAGCTGGTTGGTGCTGTGTCTTCCGTGATGCCATCAAGATCCAGATCTTTCCACCTTCTTGCTCTGTCTGCCTCCATGGTGGTGAGTCCCCCTCCTGGTTACAAGGTGGTGACAAATTAAAGCTCACATCCTCACACACTGACACTGAGAGGCAGAAAGAGGAACACTCCTCAGCCTGTGTTTCTTTGCAAGACTCAGAAGGTTCTCCTGGAAGGGAATCTTCTTATTCCTTGTGGGTCAGAACTGGGTGCCAGGCCACGTCACTATGCCCTGGCCTGGCCAAGGAGGGACCACTTGAGCCAAACAGGGGCTTTGCCGGCAAGGGAGAGGGTCGGGGAATAGGCTTGGGTGGTGACCAGGGGTGTCTGCTGAAACCCAAGGCCTGTTGCAGCTCATACAAGGGGCCAGTATCTCTTGAAGACCAAGGCTTGCTGCCCAAGGTCAGATGTTGATAGTCTGGTCCTCTCTGTAGAAGATGCTTATGCCCTGGGTGTGTCAATCAGCAAAGCTCAAGACCTTTCTCCTCTTCTTTCCCCCAAAGCTGCATGCAGGTGGGATCTGTTAATAAGGTTCCAGTTATTTATTCCACAAGCCATGTATTTTGCTTCAGCATATAGTTTGTTCTGCCTTCAGAAATCCAGTTGCCTTGAGGGCTCATCGGCCAGGCTGGGGAACCACTTTGTCTGGCAGGACGAGCTGGGTGGTTTGCAGTGTTTGCTCATGGACTGGTCTCACCACAACTCCCTGCAGGGCAGTTACTTGAAGGAACACCTTACTAAACAGCTGGGAAGCATGGCTATTAAGGATCTGCCAGAAATGAAAATTTATTTCTCACCTGTGCGGTTTTCAGAGCCTCATGGGGCTGATGCATGAGCAGTTTCCAGTAACCTGTGGAAAGCCCTGGATCCAGGGGGCTGGGTGGTGTTTTGGCCTGTGGTGTGCCGACCCCTAGACGCTTGGGCTCCAAACAAACCAGCCTCTAAAGAATTACATCTGTGGGAAAGTGCCAGTTTCTACATTCTTTATCTTTTCTGCAGCATTTTGTTGATTTTAAAACTTTATTTTTACTTAATAATTTTTATTTATTTGTTTATTTTGGCCAGGGCACGCAGCATGTGGGATCTTAGTTCCCCAACTAGGGATCAAACCCATGTCCCATGCAGTGGAAGCCTGGATTCTTAACCACTGGACCACCAGAAAAGCTCCAGCGTCTTGTGTCTTTGCTCAATTTCAGTACCCCATTCTTCTCATGACATCACTTCCAGTTCTCAGGAAGACCCCTGTGACAATGATGGAGCACAGCTCCGGTGATGACCTTGGGAGTTACCTTTCTGTTGGTGACGCTGGTTGAAAAGGCTTCTTACTCACCAAATCCTGCTGACAAGCCTTTGGGTGGGATGTGATTCCTGATCCTTGGGTCAGACTTTTCCATGGGAAGAAGTGGCCCAGATTCACCTCTGTGACTTTTTATATCGCACTTGAGCCTTCACCCCCAATCTCAAACCTCTGCCTTGGTGACTATCACTCTTGGGAGAGAATCTTTTCTTCATATATGTTGATTTCGTCCTGTTCGGCTCCTTCGGGAGCTAAAAAGGAAGGGCTTCTGTTGTTTCCTGTTAGTCTATTAGCCTTTGGATTATTAAAATCATCATGTTTCCAGTGGGATCCATGTAGTCTCTGAATTCCTATTTCAAAAAATGTCTGTCTCCACTGTGGCACTTCATTTTGTGATGTCTTGTCCCCCAGTCTTAAATAGAATGGAAAGATTCATTTTATGTTTTATCTGTCAAAAAATGGAAAGGATTCATTTTCTATTAGGATTCTACTGGAGTTTGGTTGCCTTGTGGTAATAAAAGACCGAGGTTTCTGCTCGAAGGTAATTCATTGAAATTATACATCCTAATGTTTTTGATTAGACTAAAAAAATGTAGGTATAACTAAATAAAGTAAATCTCAACCTATAATTCATAACTGCAGAATGATAAATGTGAGCCTTGTTCCTAGGTTCCCCAAGTGAGCTGTAAAAGCTGTACTTCGAAAACGAAGTTTGGATTTTATGTTAATAGTTACTACAGGGAATAGTCCCTTCGCTTAAGAATAGAAGTGACCAGAATAAGGATAGAAAGTAGTTTGATCTGTGTTACATCGGTGATGTATCAGAGGGTAGTGAGAGGAGACTCGATGGACAAGGTCAGAGTAGAACAGTAATGCTGACTACTATTTTTAGCCAGCCTTTGATGAGGCTCTGGCCTTGACCTTTTTCATCATCTAGGATGTTTCAGCACCTGTCGGCAGTTAACCCTATTCAAACTGGCTTATGCACAATAGAAACGTGTTATCTCACCTAGTGAGGAGTACAGAAGTGTTGGTACAGATTATCAAAAATATCCTCAAGCGTTCAGGTTTTTTCTGTTTCTCTGTCCTGCCTCCCTTAGGGTGTTGGCCCCCCAATCCCTCAGGGTCGGAAGATGGCTTCATGTGCAGAGACAACATACCGATGAAATACAGCAAACAAGCAATGATGGGGCTATTTCATTCCTTTTCTCTTTCCTACAAGGACACACTCCCAGAAGTCTCTGGGAAGACTTCATTGGTTGTATTGGATTACATCTTCATTCTTAAAACTTTGATAAAAGAAATGGGAACACCACACTTGGCTTAAAGAAATCAGGATACCCCATCTCCTGGAGCTCAGGAGGTACCTGGCCAGGTAGAAGAGGGTAAATACCTGAAGGTTTATAAGAAAGAAAGAAGAGAAGTGGGGATAAATGTTGGTACGGCAACCGACACTCTGCTACGTGACTGTATTCATCGGTGTCTTTCTCATGTCTAAACCTCATGGACAATCTGGCAAGATAGATATTGATACTAAAAGTCATGTTTTCCAGCTGGAGCTCATTTCAGTCTCATGTACTCTATCACAGAATTTTGAAACGGTGGAATTCTTTCTCCCAAGTGAATCATTCAACCAAACTGCTGCTGCTAAGTCACTTCAGTTGTGTCCGACTCTGTGTGACCTCACAGACGGAAGCCCACCAGGCTCCCCTGTCCCTGGGATTCTCCAGGCAAGAACACTGGAGTGGGTTGCCATTTCCTTCTCCAATGTGTGAAAGTGGAAAGTGAAAAATGAAAGTGAAGTAACTCAGTCGTGTCCGACCCTTAGAGACCCCATGGACTGCAGCCTACCAGGCTCCTCCATCCATGGGATTTTCTAGGCAAGAGTACTGGAGTGGCTTGCCATTGCCTTCTCCGACATGTAAAAAAATAAAGATATATCTAAGTTCAAATAATGAAATGGACAGGAAAATCAATGTAAAAACTCCAGTAAAGCTTTTGAACAAGATCATTGGAAAAGATCAGTTATGGATGATACTGGTGATATCACACACAGACCTAAGTTCAGAAAGACGAGTGCTGACGTATGGCTTTCCTAACCGGTGTCTCGCAAGAAGACTAAAGGTATGCACAGAAAGAAAAAAGCGGCTTCCTTCTGTGAGCTTCAGGTAAACGCTGATTGCATAGTGCGATTGCCGTGTTGAGGGTTTTCAGCGCATTACAGTCATATCATAATTTGGTTAACTGTCTTTTCTGATATTTCCTTCTATGTGAAGCATCTCCAACTGGGCACAGCGCCCCGGCTGCTCCCCACCTGCTCGCTTCCTCCTGTTTGTTGGCTGTGATTGCAGAGGCCGTGGGCGTGCACTGCCCAGCCAGCCATCTCTTCACTCTTCTGCCCCTCCGGCCAGCTCTACTCTGTTCCTGCGCAGAGAGACCTGCTTCTCCCTGGGGTGGCCAGTGGCCGGGGTGAGTCCACTCAGTGCGGGGAGTCAGTAGTAGGACACAGCCCATAAATAAAAGCAGCATTTTCTAATATCAGCTTTATTTGTTAGAAAGATGTATTTTATCCTCCGTGAACTACCTCATACCTTAGTTTTCAATTTTTTTGTCATCTAGGGAGTACTATAGTTTCTGTTTATCTCCCTATCCCCCATCCCTGTCATAATACTTGGATTTACTTTTTTAAAAAAAAATACTTTTTATTTTTAAGGTTTAGCAATCTTATTTATTTCTTAGATGGAAGTATAGGTGATTTACACTGTCGGGTTAGTTTCTGGTGTACAGCAAAATGATTTAGTTATGCATGTATATATTCTTTTCTATTACAGGTTATTACAAGTTATTGAATGTAGTTCCCTGTGCCATACAGTAGGGCCTGGTTTTTACCTATTTTATATTTAATAACTTGTATCTGCTAATCCCAAACCTCTAGTTTATCTCTTCCCATTTTCCTCTTTACTTTTTTTCTTTTACTTTTCATGCTTTTAAAAGCAAAAGATTATATTATGCAATATTTGAAGCATATAGAAAATGCGGAAAAATGCAACAAATATACAAGCCATATTTAATGGGATAATATTTTGATATGATTGTTTAAGAGCTCTTTTGCTTTAAATAAAACTACAGTGACACAGTGCTTATTTTGAACTTATTAAAAGAGGCATTTTATAATTAATTATAAATTAATAATTATTACATATAAATGAAACAGATCAATAAAGTTACTTTTAAAAATTGTCACATTTAGTGTCAAACTCTTCTCAATTAGTTTTTGACTCATTCGCCAATGTTTGTGCTTTTTCAGGCCCTATTACCCTCCACGCTGCTATCAATAGCAGCAGTTCTCAAAAGAATCAAAAGCCATTAGACTGTCAAGCTGGCTTTGCGATTATGTAGAACAAGCTTTTTTTTTCTACAAGAATCTAGGTTTGGGAATGTTGTTAAACCTGTTTTATTCATCACCTTCTCACTCCCTTCCCACAAATCTCTGTTCCACCATTGTTTTCTCCTGAGATGCTGATATGGATTCTACAAGTGTTGGTTGGTGCTGGCTCTTGTGATGATCCTGTGTGTGGTCATTGGCATCCACATCACAGGTGCTACATGGCCAGCAGGGACTTAAAAAGACCATCAGTAGGAATGTGTATTCTGATTTCCCAAATGTTAAAATGTGAACTTATCTGCACCTGAAAGAAAAGCAGAAGTGTTTGTTGCTCAGTTGCTTCCAACTCTTTGTGACTCCATGGATTGTAGCCCGCCATGCTGCTCTGTCCATGGAATTCTCTAGGCAAGAACACTGGAGTGGGTTGCCATTTCCTTCTCTAGGGAATCTTCTCAACCCGGGGATTGAACCCAGGTCTCCTGCATTGCTGGTGATTTCTTTACTGTCTGAGACACCAGGGAAGCTGACTAAATTGATTGCCTGGACTCTATTCCCTCCTTACCTAATGTGTTATTGTTCTCTTCCCTCATAGCTCAGTTGGTAAAGAATCTGCTTGCAATGCAGGAGACTCCGGTTTGGTCCCTGGGTTGGGAAGATCCCCTGGAGAAGGGAAAGGCTACCCACTCCAGTAATCTGGCCTGGAGAATTCCATGGACTGTATAGTCCATGGGGTTGCAAAGTGTCGGACACGACTGAGCAACTTTCACTTTCACTATTATAGCTCCAACTTGTTTTTTTAAAAAATATTTATTTATTATTTATTTGACTGTGTTGGGTCTTAGTTGCAGTGTGCAGGGTCTTCGTTGCATCAGGCAGTACCTTTCATTGTGGTGCATGGGCTTCTTTAGTGTGGCACTCAGGCTCAGTAATTGTGGCTCGCAGGCTTAGTAGCTGCGGCTCACAAGTTTAGTTGCTTTATGGCCAGTGGTTTCTTAGTTCCATGACCAGGTATCAAATCAATGTCCCCTGCACTGCAAGGCAGATTCTTAACCACTGGAGCATCAAGAAAGTCTCCCAACTTGTTTTAACCATCCAAGTTGGTCATCATCATTACTCTTGTTGTGATTTTTATAACTATGCAGATCTACTCACATCTTGAACAGCGTCATTCCTTACTTTCAGTCTTTAGATCTGCTTCTCCAAAACATGCTGCTACTTCTTTGTGAGTTCAGTTTCCTTCTTCCTGAGATATATCTTTTAATTGGAAATGTCTGTATTATGCCTTCACTCTTAAATGATAGCTCCTATGGATATAGAATTTTGGGGAGGAGAGTGATATGTGATTTCTGGTATGAGGTGTGTAGTGTAAAGTTTTCCCAGGTAGTCCAGTGGTAAAGAATCCACCTGCTAATGCAGGAGACTCAGGAGATGCAGGTTTGATCCCTGGGTCCGGAAGATCCCCTGGAGGAGGGAGTGGCAAACCACTCTAGTATTCTTGCCTGGAGAATCCCATGGACAGAGGAGACTGGTAGACTACAATCCATAGGGTCACAAAGAGTTGGACACGACTGAGCATGCAAACAGTGGGCTCCATGGTGTGTAAATTGGGTTTTAATCCCACCCATACCCTCAGTTTATACAATAAGCTCACATTGCTGTCTCTGGTGCAGGTCAGCAGGCAGGGCTTTCTCAGTGCCTTTTACTGAGAAGGAACCCTTTCCACGGCTCTGGCCTGATTCCACACGTCAGTCTTACTGGACATGTGGAGTCAAGCTACTTCCTTTTCTTCTTGGCCTGATTACTCCTCCTGCCCCCCAGCTTTCAAGCCCCTCTTAATTGCTGGCTGTTGGGAATTTCTTTCTGTCTTCTGAGTTCAGGTTTGTGTGAAATTTTTATCTTGCATTTCTAGATGTTTTGTGGCAGTAATGTTTTGCATTGACCCAGTCTGCCTTTCCATGGACCTTCTGAGAGAACTATTTTTCTTTACGCAATGTATTTTTGACATATTTAAAACAGTTAAGATTATATTTTAAAAAGGGGGCACTCTGAATAGTCAGTCCAGCTTCTGGCTCCATGGAATCTTGGCTTTCTATAAAATATGGTCTTTAAATGACTGCTGTATTTTTTTTTTCCTGGCTGCACCATGTGGCATGTGGGATCTTAGTTCCCTGACCAGGGATTGAACTCACGCCACCTGCATTGGAAAGGCTGAGTCTTAACCACTGGAACATGAGGGAAGTCCCTAAATGACCGCTCTATTGTAGGACTTGGAAATCCATAGTTAAGTGTCTGGGCATGAGATCCTGGACCTGGAGTAGAGAAAACAGACTTCAGGCAGGATGTCTCCCTTCAAAGTTTGCTGGTCTATGGAAGACACACACCTGAGGTGTCAGAAATTTGCTCCCTATACAGGGTTGTCACTCCCAGAGTAACCAATTCACTTCTCCAAGCTATGACTTGTAGAGTCAGAGAGGCTAGATTAGAAAAAGTAGTCTAAAAGGGCAGAGCAGTTAACCATTATGCAGAAAGAATATCTCTTTGCATGCTTATTGGCTAATGGAGTTTCTTTTTCTTTCATGTAAAAGAAAATGACCTCATTTTTTTATCTCTCTTTTTAAAAAATATTTTATTTATTTCTGACTGTGCTGGGTCTTCCTTGCTGCACAGGCTTTTCTCTAGTTGCAGCAAATGGGGGCTACTATCTAGTTGTGGTATGTGGGCTTCTCATTGCAGTGGCTTCTTTTGTTGTTGAGCGCAGGCTCTAAGGCACATGGGCTTCATTACTTGTGGCACATGGGCTCAGTAGTTGCAACTTCCAGGCCCTAGAGCACACAGGATCAGTAGTTGTGGCACACAGGCTTAGTTGCCCCGCAGCATGTGCGATCTTCCTAGATCAGGGGTCAAACCCCTGTCTCTTGCATTGGGAGGCAGATTCTTTACCACTGAGCCACCTGGGAAGCCCCTTATTTTTCCATGATGTGATATCAGGGAAATGAAAACTGCTCTAGCCCACTGGGGGAGTATGAAATAGTGTCACCAAAGAGATGGATTCCATCTTTCAATCAGTTAGCTCTTGACGTGTAACAGACCACTGCAAAACTTAGTACTGTAGAAATAACACACGTGCTCCACATGAGCTCCTGTTCTCCAGGAGGCTAACCAGGCTTTTCCTGACAGTGATGTCAGCCTTTCAAAGAGCAGCAAAGAAAAAAAAAAAAAACAGGAAACTCACTGCATAGACCCTAGTCAAGCCCCTGCTTGTGTTTTGTTGGTTATGTCCTGTGGGCAAAAGCAAATCATATGCTTGGGGGACATGAAAGTCCCATTGCAAAAAGTGTATGTGTAGGATTGGAGATGACCCTCTGGCCATTGTTGTAAACTGCTATTCTATGAAGTAAGTATACACTCTTTTTGGTGTCAATGCCTATATATTAGCGGAGAAGGCAATGGCAAGCCACTCCAGTACTCTTGCCTAGAAAATCCCATGGATGGAGGAGCCTGGTAGGCTGCAGTCCGTGGGGTCACTAAGGGTCCGACATGACTGAGCGACTTCACTTTCACTTTTCACTTTCACACATTGGAGAAGGAAATGGCAACCCACTCCAGTGTTCTTGCCTGGAGAATCCCAGGGACAGGGGAGCCTGGTGGGCTTCCGTCTATGGGGTCACACAGAGTCGGACACGACTGAAGTGACTTAGCAGCAGCAGCAGCCTATATATTAGACATCTAGGAGGATGTTTATCTCACTGTCTCTTCGTGTGATAGAAAAACACTGGGAACTATTGAGATGCACATTTGACTAGGAGTAATAGCAAAAGGACTGATGCTAAATCTGAAGCTTTGGCCACCTCATGCGCCGAGTTGACTCACTGGAAAAGACTCTGATGCTGGGAAAGGTTGGGGGCGGGAGGAGAAGGGGAAGACCGAGAATGAGATGGCTGGATGGCATCACCGACTCTGTGGACATGAGTTTGAGTGAACTCCGGGAGTTGGTGATGGACAGGGAGGCCTGGCGTGCTGTGATTCATGGGGTCGCGGAGAGTCGGACACGACTGAGTGACTGAACTGAACTGAACTGAATAGCAAAAACATCTGTGATACTGAAGAGCGAATGATAGATTCATGTAAAGAATCCTAAAAGACATATTATTGATTTGACATTTTTATTGATATGACCATTTTCAAAGTCTTTGTTAAATTTGTTATAATTTTGCTTCTGTTTTATATTTTGGTTTTTTGGCCACAAAGGATGTGGGATCTTAACTCCCCAACCAGGGATTGAACCTGCACCCCCTTCACTGGAAGGCAAAGTCTCAACTATTGGACTGCCGGGCAAGTCCCTAAAAAGACATATTTTTAATTGAAGAAAGCCAGCTGATGAACCATATAGACTTCATACTACCCAATATACACAAAACCTAAATTCCTGCAGGTATGTCACATCTCATCGTGTATGTACATGACAAATATCAGGAAATCTACACTCTAGATGGAGAATAGTAGTTACCACTATGAAGGGAATGAGCTTGTGTGGTGGGCAAAAGGAATTTTATTTTGAGGGGCATCACATTTATTTTTTGCCTTTTTTTTTAATTTAATAATGAGTAGTATTTAAATCTGAACTTCAAGGAATAACTTGGTCTGATTCTCATGAACTGGGCTTCAGTCTCATTAACTGAGCAGCCATGCACATGGAGGTGCCCCTGTGCCTGGAGACTTTCTTCTCGTCTGCTCCTTCAGTCAGTCAGTCACACGTGCTGCTTGGTGGGAATGTTTCCAGGTTAATAAACCAGATCCAGGGGCTTCCCTGGTGGCTTAATGGTAAAGAATCCGCCTGCCAATGCAGGAGACCCAGGTTCAATCCCTGGGTCAGGAAGATCCCCTGGAAAAGGAAATGGCAACGCACTCCAGTATTCTTGCCTGGAAAATCCCATGGACGGGGGAGCCTGGCAGGCTACCCTCCATGGGGTCGCAAACGAGTCGGACCTGACTGAGTGTCTAAACAGCAACAACAAACCAGATCCAAGTCAGGGCAAGCTTCCGGAACTTACTCTCTTCAAAATACACTATTCATCCTAGTCATTATGGTGCCCAAAGTGACAGCAAGCATAGTTCCTGTTTGCATAGTTTTGGGGTCCTGGCTGCAAATGCCAGCCAAAATGTTATGGTATCATTTGTTCCTAAACAATTTCAACATCGTCTAAAGTTAGTTGGTTACTACCCTTTGACAAAACATTCTTGCCTGGTGAATTATAATTTTGAGGCTGACACAAGTAGAAGTTTAATTGTTCCCATTTCCTGTTCATTCCAGTCAAAATGTTTAGTTTCTAGAATTTCTGATATTTCCACAATGTACTGTAAAAAAGTTAGTCCACCATCTACAGGGACTGTTTTATTATTCTCTATCTGTCTACACCACCCCTTTGGGGTTCTTGGGAAAGGAGTAATGCCAGACAAAATACCACAGTTATTTCTTTGGCATGGCCATCGGACTTACATAACATAGGGCAAGGACTGCTTCATTTTACTGACCAGTTAGAATGGAAACTAAGGAGCCCAGCCCTGTGCTTTGTGATGATTTAGAGGGGTGTTATGGGAGGGTGGAAAGGAGGCTCAAGAGGGAGGGGATATGTGTATACATATGGCTGATTCATGATGTTGTACAGTAGAAACTAACACAACATTGTAAAAGCAATTATATTCCAATTTAAAAAACTCACAAAAATTATGATTCTTTCAGAAACCATTGCCTGTTGTTTGAAGATTTTTTTGGTTGTGGCCCATTTTTAAAGTATTTATTGAATTTCTTACAATATGGCTTCTGTTGTTTATGTTCTGGTTTTCTGGCCACTAGGCACCTGAGATCTTAGCTCCCTGACCAGGGATCGATGCTGTACCCCTTGCATTGAAAGGTGAAATCTTAACCATTGGGCCACCAGGGAAGTCCCTAGGTAGTATTTTAAAAATTGATTCTTTGGTATTTGATGCCTAATGATACCTTTATAGTATTGATTTATTATCTTGAAGAGAAAATTTAAAACAACTATGACAAAACAAAGTTTAAAAAAAATTTGTATTGACTTGCAGGTTTTAAAATTCTGTGCTTCTTTCCCGTCCTACGCTTTTTCTTGTGTCTAGGTATGTACAGCTCTACTGCAGAACACACACACACAGCATCATCCACTAGAGCTCTAGAAAAGCGCTATTTCCCACAAGGATAAAGCAGGTGTGCCCTGCTCATGAACACTTATGACTCATGTCTTTATTTTACATTTGGAGGGACTGTCCAATTTCTGAGGAAATGTTAGCCTCTTAGATTTTTTGGTTTGAGTCAAAGAGTCAATGATACTAATCAGATGCAGACACACCCTATGAATTATGAGATGTGGCGTGTAGGTGATTTCCATATGCTTCTTGAGTCAGGGGGGTGTGTGTGGCTCCTATTTAGATGATAATGTACAGCATCATGTGTCTTTTCTAAGTGCTGGAGTTCCTATTGGGTAACATGATATTGCAACTAACACAATTGTATTTTGCTGTCAATATTTAAACATTTCTCTACACTAGATAAAACACTTGGTTAAAAATCAGAATACTATTAAGACATTTCACAAAGAATTATAAGGTGATTATTATTTATTGGCAGTAACTGAAAGCAAAATAATTGGTCTGACAAAGAACATTCTCCACAAGCAAAGTCAGAAAAGTGTAATTGGTCAAAATGTTTCTTGTACGTCAATGAAATACTAATATATACATAAAACTTTCCTTATTAATAAATTCATTTATTGTTAAATATTTGGATGTTATAGTGAGAGTTCTGTAAATATTTAACTTCGAAGTCCACTCAGTTTGCCTAAAAGTGAATGAGATTATTTTATAGCCACATTTTTAATCCAAAGAAATGAATGCAGTCGAATGTTTATGTCAACTCCATCACTAAAAGTTACAGTTAATACTGACATGTTAGTTTCTGGGAGGGTGTTTATTCTAAAGGTCCAAATTTTCATTCAGCAAAGATGATCCATCTGCTAGATTTTGGTTGATGCTGATTTCAGGTTTAAAGTCTATTTCATCCAATAATATGTTAAAAGAGTATAGACTTGTGCACGTAGGAAATACTGGTCCTGATATTTTCTCAGAACCCCGTTCATTACCTTATATGCTGTATTATTGACACACAACTATTTGTGTTTGAGAACTCACAACTATTGGATTCCTTTTCCTTCTATTAACCTCCTTCTGGGTTTATTTACATGGAGGCATTGCTACTAATTAGCTTGAAGGCGGATGAAGGGAGATCTCTACACATTCTCTTGGTGTGACCCCATGAAGAGCTGGTTCTCATACCTGGAAGATCATCATCTTTCACTCATTACCTTCAGGAAATGCAACTTGTCCCTTTAGTGACCAACTGCTTCTTTCACGGCTTCTAGTGAAGAGCTGAGCAATTTGCCAAATTAATTTTCAAGGTAGTTTTCCATGAGTAATGCCTATGTATACACACTTTTAACTGGATGACTTCTTAAAAGTATGCTTTGTAAGACTGAAGGGTTTCCCAGGTGGCACTAGTGGTAAAGACTCCATTTGCCAATCAGAAGACATAAAGATGTGTGTTCGATCCCCAGCTAGAGAAGATCCCCTGGAGGAGGGCATGCAACCGACTCTAGTATTCTTGCCTGGAGAATCCCATGGACAAAGGAGCCTGGCAGGCTACAGTCCACAGTGTTGCAAAGAGTCAGACACGACTGAAGTCACTTAACACTCATGGAAAATGGGAAAGTTGATGATAAAAAGATCATCTTTCCTGTCCCTCATGACTGCTTTTTATAGTTTATTGAAAGTAGTATTCTTGGGGTTACATCGTGGGAATGTTTAAGACCTTGACCAATTTTGAATTCATTGAAAGCAAGATATATTGACTTGTTTACACTTGGGGGTTTTTATCTGGTCACCAGACTGCAGTGAAGAAGATGGTAGGTTCTGAAAGCATTCTTTCCCAGCGTTTCTGGAGAGAACAGCCTTCCTGCTGCCATGTTTTCATGCACAGTGCTTGGGTTCCTCTCTGTCTGGACAGAGTTCTCATGGTTGCAGCATCAAGGTGTTCCTATTTAATTCTCTCCCCAGCAAAAGCTGTGATGAATTTCCTTATAAGTCAGCACTGACTAGGTGAGATTCTGTACCTACGTGAGTTTCCCGGGAAGGTTTACATACACTGGCCTTTAAAATCTCTTTAGGGCAGACACAGAAATTTTACTCAGATTTTCTTCCATATATAACATCAATAAATATGGAAATGAAGGCTGCAAATCTCACTTCTGATGAAACAATATGCTGCCTAAATTCAGTTAATTGTCAGGTACTTAGTGTTGAAAGACAAAGATATGCTAATCTTATTAAAATATGCCTGGTTAAATTTAGCTATAAATTCCATCCAGGGTCTCCTGCTTTATATCAATACATTGTTCCAAGTCAGAATGTCTGGAAAGAAACCACCCACTGAGCAGGATGCAGAGTTAGTAATTTGGAAAGGTGAAAAGTTTAATTATGAGTCTATCTTCTGGGGGAAAAAGGGAAACAAGGCTGAATTCTTAATTTTTTTTGTTTGTTTAGATTAAACTAACTGAAGGGCTCTCTCACACTGTTTACATTTATATTACTCTGACAGAAAAGCTTTTAACATTTTTTTCTGTTTCATTTGAATTGAAGTTGTTTTTAATATATACAAATGAGGGAAAGAGACTTAACTGGAGTTCAGCACTGTTTAGACAGACTTGATCAATTTTTAATTTTCCAGATAATTAGAGGAGAGCATACTGAACTGTGACTAAAGGCTTGGCCACAGATTTAGAGACTAAGGGTTTCAACCCTGACTTTGCTCATCTTGTGTAACTTCGTAGGCACTATGGAGCCTCTCAATAGCTCAGTTTCTTTGTAGGTAATCTGGGGTAAAATAAGTTTATAAGATGTTTCCTCACTATCCAAAAGAAGAGTGTTCCCATGAAAGCTTTTGTGAGCTGAAATGGTGTAAATCGAGAAGCAATTACCTTAGGACACATCTTGCTAACAAATGCGCAAAACAAATGGAGATCAAGCACAAATGCTCACAGACCCAGTTCAAAGCTCTGGCGGCTTAGTGCTGAGATGCTGAGTGTGGTCCCCAGGAAGGAGCTTGATGGTGCTGCTCTTGGTGCCTCTGTAACAGCTTGCTGCAAAACACACACTCAACACTGTTTTTACTTTTCTCTTTTTTCCTAAAAGTAAAAATCCCCCTTGAATTTCTTTCAGTTATCAAAAACAGGTGCTAGTGAGGTTTTTTTGGTAAAAGCAAAGTGGCATAAAGTGAACTTTTGAAACTCAAAGGATGCCTGTATTTAAAAGGGGCTTTTATATTAATTTACTCATAAAATAAATATACATTAATAGAATATTTACAAACATTCACATATAACATTTATAAAACTTGGATAAACACAGACACACAAACACGCACATCCCTACCATCCGTAATCCACTCAGCTACAACTTCTATTCCATTTTGGTTGGATTCCATCCTCTTAGCCCATCCATCTGTGCCTACATTAACAAATACAAGATTTTCATAACCTATTTTTAGAACCTTATATATCCAATTACTGATGCTGAAGCTGAAGCGCTATACTTTGGCCACCTGATGTGAAGAACTAACTCATTAAAAAAGGCCCTGATGCTGGGAAAGATTGAAGGCAGGAGGAGAAGAGGTCGACAGAGGATTAGATGGCTGGATGGCGTCACCGACTCAGTGGACATGAGTTTGAGCAAGCTGTGGGAGTTGGTGATGGACAGGGAAGCCTGGCGTGCTGTGACTCATGGGTTCACAAAGAGTCAGACACAACTGAGCGACTGAACTGAACTGAACTGAACCTTTACTATATGTTTGCCCTTATCTGTGAGATTTTTCTTGCATGAGTTTTATATTTATGGCCTTTTCTGTTTAATGAAGTCCCTTTAACATTTCTTTTAAGGTCAGTTTATTTGTGTTGAACTCCTTTACATTTTGCTTGTCTGGCAACCCTTTGTCTCTCCTTCAATCCTAAATGATAAACTCTGCAGAGAAAATATTCTTGGTTGTAAGTTTTTCCCTTTCAGCTCTTTGAATACCATTGTGCCTCTCCTTTTTGATCTGTAAAGTCTGCTGAAAAGTCAGCTGATCATCTTCAGGGGGTGCCATTGTTTGGAACTAGTTGCTTTCCTATTGCTGCTTTTAAGTATGTCTTTGACTTTGGACAGTTTAATTATAATGTGTGTTGGTGTGAGTCTTTGAGATTTATCTCATTTGGGACTCTGTGCTTCTTGGAGCTGTATATCATTCATTATGTTGGGCAAGTTTTCAACCACTGTTTCCTCATGTATATTTCTGCCCCTTTCCCTCTTTCCTGCTGCTGCTGCTGCTGCTAAGTTGCTTCAGTCGTGTCCGATTCTGTGCGACCCCATAGACGGCAGCCCACCAGGCTCCGCCGTCCCCGGGATTCTCCAGGCAAGAACACTGGAGTGGGTTGCCATTTCCTTCTCCAATGCATGAAAGTGAAAAGTGAAAGTTAAGTCGCTCAGTCATGTCCGACTCTCAGCGACCCCCTGGACTGCAGCCTACCAGGCTTCTCCGTCCATGGGATTTTCCAGGCAAGAGTACTGGAGTGGGGTGCCATTGCCTTCTCCGTCCCTCTTTCCTACTATAATGCAAATGTCAATATGCTTGATGCTGTTTCAGACGTTCTTTAAACTGTCTTCATGTTTTTCCATTTGCTATTCAAACTGCGTCATTTCCACAGTGTCTTCCAGATCAGTGATTTGTTCTTTGGCATCATCTAATCTGCTCTTTGTTCCCTCTAGTGTATTTTTCATTTCAGCTTTTGTATTCTTCCACTCTGACTGGTTCTTTTATATATTTTCTATGTCTCTGTTGACATTTTCAATGTTTTCCTCCATTCTTCTGAGTTTGATGAGCACTTTTATGACCGTGATTTTGGACTCTTTATCTGGAGGGCTGCTTATCTCCATTTTTCTTAGTTCTTTTCCTAAGGTTTCTTTCTTTTTCTTTTGTTTGAAACATATTCCTTTGTCTCCTCATTTTGTCTAATTCTCTGTGTATGTTTCTAGGTATTAGGTAGGTCAGAGACATTTCTGATCTTGAAGAAGTGGTTTATGTCAGAGATGCCCTGTGGGGCTCAGTAGTGCAGTCCTCCCTGGTTACCAGAGCCTAGTGCTACAGAAGTGTTTCCTGGATGGGCTGTGTGTACCCTCCTTCTATGACCACTGTAAATGTCATAATGTGTGAGACTGGCCCTGGCCCAGGTGACTGCAAGGCTTGGCCATGGCTATTGAGGGTACTCTGGTGTGTGGAGCTAGCCCCTGGGATGAGAGCTGCTTTGGGGGGATACTGGCTGTGTCTGAGGACACCCACAGGTTGTAGGGCCGGGGCCACTTTAGAGGGGCTCCAGCACCAGCCAAGGGCATCCACTGGGTCTGACGGGGCAAGGGTCTCACTTTGGTGAGAACTTTGTGCCAGCTGAAGTTACCCACCAGGTCTGTGGGGCACCAGATCACTTCGGAGGAGTACTGGTAGGGTGGGTTCACAGGTGAATCTGGAGTGCTAGTAAGGTAGATGGGAGAGTCAGAAATGACAGCCTCAGCACCAGGCAAGCTGGAGAGATGAGCAACCTCCCACCCACCCTCCAAAATCTGGCACCTATCAATACCTCTATACCCCCAACCGATCCCTGACTCCTGGGTGCACACCCTGATTAGCCAATGAGTCTCCTTCATGTATAACCCAGGCACTTTTCAAACTGCTGCCTCTGTGCTGGGGCTCAGGTGAGTCAGTTTTTGCACACACCCTTTAAGAGCAAAGTCTCAGTTTCCTCCAGCCTTCCAGTCCTTCCAGGCAAAAGCCCCACTGGTGTCCAAAGCCAGGCGTTGTAGGGACTCGTCTTCCCGGTGCAGGTCTCCAGGGCCGGGGAACCTGACGTGATGGGGGGATCCCTTGTTCCTCAGAGCTGCTGCACACGGCTGTGATATCCGTCCGCCACTGCACTGGGCAGTGGGTCCCGGCCAGACTGTCTCTCTGCCCCTCCCGTCCTCCTCAATGTGGCTTTTTTTCTTTTTGTCTTTAGTTGTGGAAAATCCTTTTGGCTAATCTTCTGGTCGTTCTCAGCTCTAGCTACTGTTTATGTAGCTGTAGTTTTGTTGGGACCGTGGGAGGAGGTGAGGCTCAGCCAGTTTCCTGCACGTTTAATCTGATGGTGGAATCACCTCAGCACGACTTCTTCCTGTCTGTGGTCTCGGAGCTTCCTGAGGTTACTCAACCATGGTACCTGCCTCAGGCATAAGCAACCAGAGAGTGTGAGTGTGTGTTGGGGGGCTAAGTTAACACGGAGTATCACCCAAGGGGCCACCTTGAGCAACAAGGGCCAAAGTCATGGGATTAACGTTTCCCTTTACCTCCCCCACGCAGGCGGTTGTGACACGCATCTCAACAGTGTCTCCTCACAAGTTTCTGGCAGCATCCAGTGCAGTTGCCTGCAGCGGTGGCCAATTCAATTACACGTCCCTCCAGCTGCCGTCCATTCAGCCTTGTTTCATCCTCCCTAATCCTTCCCTTCTGTGCATTGGGATCACCTTCCAATTAGACGGCCTGCCCACCCACCTTTGTCTCAGGCTCTGCTCTCAGGGACCAGGCTGATGGGGGCTGCCGCAGCATCAGGTTTGAACTACAGGGAGATCTCACACACACGTGCCGGGAAAACAACAATTTTCAATATGAATATGATTCTTAAACAATATGGAAAGAAATTTGGTTGTAATGTTATTTCTGCCTTTTAGAAGACTTGGCATTCATAGATTTTTAATACTGCCTATAAAAAGAGAGAGGGTTATTTTGCTAGTCTCTGAGAAAACACTTAAATGCCTTATAGATTTGGTTATCAACAAGGATTCCATTGTCGAAGACTTTGTTAAATAACCATGGGTTGATGTTATGCTTGTGGCAAGTAACTTTGTGTGTTTTGTTTTTCTTGTTTTGGTTGTTTGCTTTAGGAAAGTCTTATGTTGACTGCACGAGTGGATTCCAGTTGAAATCTTTTGATTCAAGAGGGAATATAAAAGAGTTTATTCAAGATATCTAAAATGGTGAGGCATCTAGATACAACGACAGTCCTAAGCATTTATCCATCCTGTCACCACAGTAAATTCTTACATGGCAGATACCTGTACGAGCTACTCAGGTTACAATAGAAGGAAGACATGATTTCTGCTCCTAGGGTCTGGGGGTTGTAGAGAGACCTCCTTGTAATAAGCAAGTGCATGGAGTCCAGCAGGTGTGTACAGAATGGGGCACCAGGCACCTGGGGGAATTGCTGATTTCTCTGGAGAGTCAAAAGTGGGAGGGGGAGTAATTCATGAAAGCTTCATAGAAAAGATACCACTTGGGTCTCTTCTTTTTAAAAAAAATAATTTTAAAATTGAATTATAGTTGATTTATAGGATTGTGCTAGTTTCTGGTGTACAGCAAAGTGATGCAATTATACATAAATATGTATATATTCTTTTTCATATTTTTTTCCATTATGGTTTATTACAGGATATTGACTATAGTTCTCTGTGCTATACAGTAGGACCTTGTTGCTATTTTATATACAGTAGTTTGTATATGCTAATCCAAAACTCCTAATTCATCCTTCCCCTACCACCGCGTTTGAGTCTCTTCTTAAGGAGAATAGGTAATGCCAAGAATGATAAGTAGTAAGGAGCAATCAGGATGAATGACAGTGTACACAAAGCCCAGAAGCAGAAGTGCGCTGGTGACCAGGCACAGTTTCAGGGAGATGGTGGACAGTGATTCTACAGGCAGACCTTGGAGATATTGCAGGTTTGCTTTCAGTCTACCACAATAAAGCAAAGGTCTCAATAAAGGGAGTCACATCGGTGTTTTGATTTCCCAGTGTATATAAAAGTCATGTTTACATTACATTGTCATCTGTTAAGTGTGCAAGAGCATCATATCTTAAAAAATGTACTCACCTTTGGTCTTCCCTTGTGGCTCAGTGGTAAAGAATCTGCCTGCCAATGCAGGAAACATGGGTTTGATCCTTGATCTGAGAACATCCCACATACCACGGAGCCACTAAGCCCATGTACCACAACTATTGAGCTTGTGCTCTAGAGTCCAAAAGCCACAACTGTTAAGCCCACATGCCATAACTACTGAAACCCATGCATCCTAGAGCCTCTGCTCTACAACAAGAAAAGTTACTGCAATGAGAAGCCATACATTGCAACTAAAGAGTAGGTGCCCCCTCCCCTACCTCCACATGCAACTAGAGAAAAGCCCGTGCAGCAATGAAGACCTAGCACAGCCAAAAATAAATAAATCAAAAAGATTATCTTTAAAAATGTACTCGCTTTAATTAAAAATGCTTTATTGCTAAAAAATGCTAACCATCATCTGAGGCTTCAGTGAGTTCTCATCTTTTTGCTAGTGGAGGGTCTTGCCTCAGTGTTGATTGATGGCTGCTTACTGATCAGCATGGTGGTTGCTGAAGGCTGAGGTTCAATTACTAACACAACAATGAAGAATGCTACACTGATTGACTCTTCCTTTCAGGAATGATTTCTCTGTAGCATGCAGTGCTGGTTGATAGCCTTTAACCCACAGTGTGTACTTAGTTGCTCAGTTGTGTTCAATTCTTTGTGACCCTTTGGACAACCAGGCTCTTCTGTCCATGGGATTTTCCAGGCAAGAGTGGGTTGTCGTTTCTTCTCCAGGGGACCTTCCTGACTCAGAACCCCGAGTCTCCTCTGTCTCCTGCATTGCAAGCAGATTTTTTACCCACTGAGCCATCGGAGAAGCCTCTTACCCACAGTAGAACTTTCAAAATCCTCTCAAAATCTGCCACTGCTTTATCAACAAGGCTTGTCATATTCTAAATTCTTTGCTGTCATTTCAATCATCATTGCAGCATCTTCACCAGGAATAGATTCCATCTCAAGAAACCATTTTCTTTACTCATCCATTTGAAGCAACTCCTCATCCATTAAAATTTTACCATGAGATTGCAGCAATTCAATCATATCTTCAAGCTCCACTTCTGATTCTGTTCTCTTGCTGTTTCTATCACATCTGTAATTACTTCTTCTACTGAAGATTTGATCCCCTCAAAATGATCCATGAGGGTTGGAAACTTCTTCCCAACTCCTGTTAATATTGTTATTTTGACCTCTTCCCATGAATCATGAATGTTCTTAATGTCATCTAGAAGGGTGAATCCTTTCCAGAGGGTTTCCTTTGCCCAGATCCATCGGAAAAATCACTATCTCTGAAAGCTATAGTCTTAGGAAATGTATTTTTTAATTAATAAGACTTGAAAATAGAAATTACTCCTTGATCCATGGTCTGCAGAATGGATGTTGTAACAGCAGACATGAAAATAATATTGATCTCATTGTATGTCTCCCATAGAGCTCTTGGGTGACCAGGCACGTTGTCAATGAAAAATAATATTTTGAAAGGAATCTTTTTTTTTTAGGTCTCAACAGTGGGCTTAAAACATTCAGTACACCATGTTGTAAACTGACATGCTGTCATTCAGGCTTTGTTATTCCACTTATATAGTACAGCAGAGGAGATTTAGTATAATTCTCAAGGGCCCTAGGAATTTTGGAATAGTTAGTAAGCATTGCCTTCATCTTCAAGTCAACAGTCGCATTTGCCCTCAGTAAGAGTCACCCTGTCCTTTGAAGCTTTGAAGCCAGGCATTGACTTCTCCTCTCAAACTATGAAAGTCCTAGATGGCGTCTTCTTTCAATAAAAAGCTTGTTTTATCCACATTGAAAATTTGTTGTTTAGTGTAGCCATCTTCATTTGGATGACAAAGTCTATGCATTACATATCTGAAGTCACCCCCAACCTTTTGCCAATAAACAGATATGAATAATCATTCTGAAGCATGTTTTCAAATGGTACACATGATTTATAATTAAGCTATTTGCATAAAAGTAAAATTAACCTTTGAGTTTATCACTATAAGTCCAGAAGTTAATCCATGATCAATAAATCCTTCTTTTAAAAGAACCTCAATCTTATTTTTCTATTTTATTTTCTCTCAAGCTATAATATTCATTATTCATCCTATAGTATATAATCAGTAACTCACTTTAGGAAACATATATGCAATACCTTTTTAGTAGTTCAGCTCAAAATTAGGAATACAATACTGATTTCCATATATATGGATGAGGGACTTCTAGAGAAAGATGGCACCCTAAAATCTCATTACATGCTCAATTTTCATCACTGCCAAGTGATGTGATTAAAAGATGGAATGGGGGTAAGGAACTGTCAGAACTTTGCTTGGAGCAATTAAATAAGGAAATGCATTTAATTTCATGCCATTAAACTTCAGGGAACGCAGAAGGGAATACACAAGATACGGATGATGGCAGGGCACAAAACACTATCTGACACAGTATAAAATAAGTGGTAAAAATTATGTAAGTTCAGCTCTTCCCCAAAGAAAAAAAGATCGGGTTCAACAGCAGATAGTTTCAATAAAAATCTAAATAATGGGGCTTCCTTGGTGGCTCAGTGTTAAAGAATCCGCCTATCAATACAGGAGACATGGGTTCTATCCCTAATCTGGGAAGATCCCACATGCCACAGAGTAAGTAAGCCCATGCACGACAACTACCGCCATGCATTCTAGAGCCTGTGCTCCACAACAAGAGAAGCTACCACGATGAGAAGTCCACACACCACAGCTAGAGAGTAGCCCCTGCTCTCTGCAACTAGAGGAAAGCCCACACAGCAACAAAGACCCAGCCCAGCTGGGTAAATAAATAGATAAAGTCAGTAAAAATAAGTAATAATAAAAATATGAAGTGAAGTCACTCAGTCGTGTCCAACTCTTTGCGACCCTGTGGACTGTAGCCCACCAGGCTTCTCCGTCCATGGGATGCTCCAGGCAAGAATACTAGAGTCGGTTACCATTTCCTTCTCCAGGGGATCTTCCTGACCCAGGGATCGAACCCAGGTCTCCCGCATTGGAGGCAGATGCTTTAACCTCTGAGCCACCAGGGAAAAGTAATAAGTAAAAATAAAAATAAGTAAATAGATAAAATTATTTTAAAAATCTAACAGATCTATGGAAAATTCCATATACTCCTTACCTAGGCTTCATAAGAGCTAAAAAATAATTTTATTGGATTGCTATCTTTTTCAGTTTTAAGATTTTTAATTTGTTTTATAAATGGTTGAATTTGTTACAATATTGCTTCTGTTTTATGTATTTTTTTTAATTAATTAATTTATTTTAATTGGAGGATAATTACTTTACAATACTGTGGTGGTTTTTGTTGTGAGGCATGTGTGTTCTTAGCTCTCTGACTAGGGATTGAACCCGCACCCCCTGTGTTGGAAGGCAAAGTCCTAACAACTGGACTACCAGGGAAATCCCAGGGTTGCTGTCTTTTACAGTATTATGCCGAATGAGAGAACAAAGAGAGTTGAATACAAATTCATTCTACTGCCTTAAGTACTGAATGTGTAGTGGGATTTTCTTGAAACAAACAGAAAAAAGAAGATAAAACCTCGGTTTCCAGCAAGATTTCCATTCAGCACAAAATAAATTCTATTTTTTCTTCAAATTCAATTCAGTTCAGTTCAGTCACTTAGTCGTGCCAACTCTTTGTGACCCCAGGAACTGCAGCACGCCAGACTTCGCTGTCCATCACCAACTCCTGGAGCTTGCTCAAACTCGTGTTGGTAGAGTCGGTAATGCCATTGTTCCCTTCTCCTCCTGCCTTCAATCTTTCTTCAAATTAAACAACATAAAAGAGGATAGAAAGAAGATCTCAGATTTAACCTAAAAAAAAGACATCCTAGATCTAGATAAAATGGTAGTGGATTAAGAGAGAAACAAAAGCTCTGGGCAGAATTTGCCCACATGCAAGACAAAAAAAAAAAAAAAAATGCTGTGACAAAAAAAATGCTGTGAAAAAGGAAATAATTAATAAACACTTCAAAAGACAGAAACAAAACTCTTCAAAAGAATGTGGCCTCAAACATTTTGCAGTATTAAAGTATGAACAAAAGATGATTCAATAAAACAAATAATCATAAATGAAATACTGAAAAATTCAGAATAAAATTTCCAACCTAAGCTTTCTGTTAATTTCTGAGCTAAAGATATCAATTGAGAATTAAAATATTATATAGCAATTTAAAATTACATAGAATAAAATGGATCCTTTGAATTTCTTTATAGATAGCCATGGATGTGGAGAATATTATTTTAAGTTAAGTTGGTCCAACAACCAACAAAAAATACATTTGAAAGAGTTTCAGTGTTATTCTCATGGTGCCCTAAAACACAGCAATTGAGTAATAGTATCTAATTGGCAATAGAAAAAAAAAAACAGATGTCTTAATTTAAATAGAAACTAAAACTTTATTATTATATTACTAGCTTCTGAAAGATTAAAAATGTTAAAATAGCTTTTTAGCTTCTCTTCTTTCTCAAAATTTAGAGAATGATCATTTTCAAAGTCAGTTATGCCCTATAATTTACCTAATCACTGCTATTCACTGCAGCAGAAACAGTTGTTTTAATTTTCCTACAGTAACATCATTTTCAATCCCTGGGTTGGGAAGATCATCTAGAGAAGGAAATGGCAACCCACTTCAGTATTCTTGCCTGGGAAATTGAGGGGCCTACTGGATATGGCCCCACAGTCCATGGGGGTCATAAAAGAGTTGGACACGACTTAGGGACTAAACAATAACAAACGTCATTACTATTTTCAGATACTCATGTGTAAATGATGCATGATCTTTTATTATCAACCCTGTAAAAATCTTAGCGTCTTAGAGCAGGCATCACATCTCTAGGCCCACAATACTATTTCTAAATATTGTGGGTCTGGAAAAAGAAGACATAAGGGAAAGTAAATATTATAAAGGAAACTGAAAAAGATTGATCAGAGATACAGGAAGAGAGCCAGAAAAGACAGCCAAAGGAGGTGAAATTGCCAAGAAAAGAGTGGTCAGTGGGGTTAAATGCTGTTGAAAGGTTAGGATGATTCTGGACAATGTCAATTCAGTTTGACAGCATGCCATCAGTGATCGGAGCCAGGGTAGGTTAATGGTTTGTGAGAAATATCACATTGTTGTGGGTTGGACAGATAAGTTGCAGGAGATCAGTGCATATATGCAGATGTCCCTTTGAAGAACTTGGCTCTAAGAAATAGTAAGAAAGAGTTGTAGCCAGACGGTAATGTCGGATCAGCTGTGCTTTTTTTTTTTAATTTATGATAGAAATATCTTCAGACTACTTAAAATCAAAGGAATCGGTATAGAGGCAAGTGTAATAAGAATAAGGAAATGACCATGTTGAAAAAAGACTGCTGTGGGTAAAGCGTGATTTATTGAAAGTTAAGATTTTAGAAATGATTGCGTTATGGGGGACTGAGATCAGAGTGTGGTTATAGGAGGGGGTTGTTGACAGAAATTTAGGAAATTTGAAGGGTGTTGTTTGAGTTTTCCACATGGATATTGAAGGACATTTGCACTAAACATGTAATTATACGTTGACAATATTTTCTTTAAGTATAAAGATGCTATTTCATTGTCTTATAGATTGTTTTTCTCTGAGTTTCAGCAAGTTGATAAAATAGACTGATGACTAGATTTTGACTCAAAAGATGTGGGTTTGAATCTCAGCTCCAATATTTCCTATCTGTGTGACTTAAAGCTTATTCAGCATTATATGTCCTTTCTGCCTCTATTAAAAAAAAACAACCCTGTAAAATGGAAAGCAAGTTGTACAGATTTATAAAGGGATTGAATAATATAATAATTGTGGACATATGCCTGGCATATAGTAGCAATACAGAAACAACTTTATTTTGTCTTTCCTGGTATTATTCAGTTCCCATAAATTTCATCTTCTCCTTGAATATACAAAGAGATAGTATTCTCAGGTACAAAGAACAAAATAGGGGTTACCAGTGGGGAGAGGGAAGAGGGAAGGCATAAGATAGGGGTAGGGGATTAAGAGATTCAAGTTACTATGTATAAAATAAATAAGTTACAAGGATGTATTGTACAACAAGGAAATATTGCCAATATTTTATAATGATTATAAATGGGATATAACATTTAAAAATTATGAATCACTATATCATGCACCTAAAATACACAATATAGTACATTAACTAAACCTCTATTGAAAAAAACAATAGTTTTCAGAAAATATTTCTAATTGAGACATGGATTGTCTGGAAATTTAATTACTTAAATATATTTTAAAAATTTACAGTTACAGTCCCTTCCTTCTAAATGTTTTCTTTTTCAAAGGGCAGAAATGTAAACAGACTTTACCAGACTACAAACCTCACGGAGAGAGCTGAGAACTTCCCTAGAAGAAGCAGAAAGAGAAAGATTTATTTCAAACTCATGTTTTCATCTACTACTTGAACCCAGGGAAGAAACAATTTACCCAGAAATGAGAGAATCACTGTCTGCAACGGTCTTACTTGGCCTAAGGGGTAATGATTCCTAGGTCACGGTTCTAACCGATCTTTGATGAATAACTTTGTGGGGAGGAAATTACCACCACAGACGTTCCTAAAAGCCACCAACCATTTTGTAAGTAGAAGCTTTATTAAGAGCGAAACAGCTGGAAAAGTGTGGTCAGTGTAGGACCTCATTGCTAACGTGGAAGCAAGTCCAAGGTGAAGTGTTATTAATAGTGTGTCAACACATGTATACACTACCATGTGTAAAATAGCTAGCTAGTGGGAGGCTGCTGTACAGCACAGGGAGCTCAGCTCAGTGCTCTGTGATGACCTAGAGGGGTGGGATGGAGGGGTGGAAGGGAGGCTCAAGAGGGAGGGAACATTCGTACACTTATAGCTGATTCATGTCATTGTACAGCAGAAACCAACACAACATTGTAAAGCAATTATCATCCAATTAAAAGTTTTTTTTTAGAAAGTAGCACGTCAACAAATTCATCTCATATGTTAGAGGAGTTTCCTGAGGGTTGCAGAATTCATTGATGTTGAAATTTTTTATCAAAATCACCTACTGGAGAATGCTATTATGCTTTATTTCTTTTAATTCATGTGACTTCTCTTAGGTAAGAGAGTTTTGTTGAAAAAAAAAAGTGGCTGAAAAAAAGTTTTTGTGCTGATCACCATTTTCCCAAGATCTCAGGTTTAGGAAATAAAGCATTTGAATCAGGAACCCTATTTAGATAGTGGCTTTTATTCTCCTCACTTCTTAGCACAGCACCTGGCATTTTGTTGGTGCTGAACAAATACATATAATATAAACGGAATGCAATTTCCTCCCTTAATCCTGACACTACAGTGTTTAAAGTATAGATGTTTAAAGTAGACCTAAACTTTTAAGCATTAGAATTATATACACATTACCATTAGCTTAGAAAGAAAATGTACATAAATTGCCCTTAGTCTAAGCCTTACAGTGTATCACTTTTCCCTAAACGGAATTGATGTATTTCACCAATAAAGTTAAATAATGGTGGTCAGTTTCTACACTGGCTGAAAATAGAATAGATGAATCTTTTTGCCTGAAAATATCTTAATTTTGCATTCATTTTTAAAAAATAATTTTATTGGAATATAGTTTTACAGTGCTGTGTTAGTTTTGCATGTACAGCAGAGTGGCAGTTATACATATACATATATCCACTCTTTTAAAGATTCTTTTCCCATGTAGACCATTACAGAGTATTGAATAGAGTTCCCTGTGCTATACTAACACAGCTTTAACAACCTTTGACTGCAATAACCAGGAAGGTCTTAAAATAGGATATGCTATCCATTAAGTTAGTACTTTATAGAATAAATGAATTTTTTCTGGGATTCCATTTTTCTCTCCTGAATAGATTATAATTTTCGGCATGAATCATTGCTTGAAGATGACAGCTCTATATAATGGATTAGATTAAAATGTTTTTTGCTTTAGTCTTGGTCTCTTGTGGCTCAGAATCTCTTGTGGTAAAGAATCTGCCTGCAATGCAGGAGACCTGGATTTGATCCCTGGATCAGAAATATCCCCTGGAGAAGCAAATGGCTACCCTCTCCACTCTTCTTGCCTGGGAAATCCCATGAGAGGAGCCTGGCGAGCTATAGTCCATGGGTTCCCAAAAGAGTGGGACACAACTTAGTGACTAAACAACAACTGCTGCTGCCAAGTCACTTCAGTCGTGTCCGATTCTGTGCATGGTACGAAATAAATGTTTTACTTTGAACTTTGTAGATACTGCCACTGGAAAAATAGCACTATTTGTGGACTCTATATGCTATGCTTGTGTATGTTTACACAAACATCAGTCTTTGATGTGAAAAATTAGGGAATTAGGACAATAAGTTGGACCCAAACCACATTTGACTGAAATAACACATTAAAAACAGGAGGTGGGTTTCACTTTTGTTATTAAGGTAGCAGCTGTTCCCTCCTTTTCGTGTGTAGAGGTGGAGAGTGAGGGAGGGGGATGCTGTGAACTGCGCTTAGCCTGTCCACAGAGTGCAAGGGAGCCCTGAGACTTCAAGGTCCGGCTGTAGATTACTCGGTGATTTTAAAATCCTATCTCCTCAGCAGCAGCAGCGACAGCTGTGCTTTTTAAAGCAAATCCCTGGGGTGAACAATAAAGCTGACGGGTATCCTTGTTTGTAAACAATAGTTCTAGTTTAGCTTTGAAATAGGTGAAAGCATGTTGTCTAAACACCTCATTGTGAGGGGGCTGGATCTCACCCATCTTTAGGGTTCCCAGAGTCTCACAAACTGAAGGTCTTGCGAACCAGGCTGTCTTCACATTCTTACTCGTGACACATGAATAAGAGTCAGTATTTTTAGTATCTTAAACTCAAAATAATTTGAATTGACAGCAATATCGTGAATCTAGACAAATTCCAATCATATTACAAGGATTACTCGGATTGAGATCTCGCTTTGAGCTTGAGCGTGACACAGTGAACTTTGGCATTTTCTCGATCAGCGGTCCCTAACCTTTTTGGCATCAGGGACTGGTTTCGTGGAAGACAATTTTTCCACAGACTGGGGGTGGGGATAGTTTCGAGATGATTCAAGTGCTTTATATTTACTGTGCCCTTTATTGCTAATCTAATGCCGCCACTGATCTGACAGGAGATCCAACCAGTCCATTCTAAAGGAGATCAATCCTGGGTGTTCATTGGAAGGACTGATGCTAAAGCTGAAACTGCAATACTTTGGCCACCTCATGCGACGAGTTGACTCACTGGAAAAAACTCTGATGCTGGGAAAGGTTGGGGGCGGGAGGAGAAGGGGACGACAGAGAATGAGATGGCTGGATGGTATCACCGACTCTGTGGACATGAGTCTGAGTGAACTCCGGGAGTTGGTGATGGACAGGGAGGCCTGGCGTGCTGTGATTCATGGGGTCGCGGAGAGCTGGACACGACTGAGCGACTGAACTGAACTGAACCCGCTCTGTGGCCTGGAGGCTAGGGACCCCTTTTCTAGATTATTTATGATTTAATTTCTAGAAATTAATGAATTTTATTTATTATTTAATATTTTATGTTCTACACTGGTTTTAGGTTCACAGGAAAATTGAAGAGAAGGTACAGAGGTTTCCTATGTTCCCCACACATGCTCAACCTCCACCATTATCAACGTCCCCACATCAGATGGGACATTTCTTATAACTGAGAAACATATATTGCCACATCATGATCACCCAGGATTCACAGTTTATAGTATACTCTTGGTATTGTACGTTCTATGGTTTTGGACAAATGTATCCATCATTATGGGCTTCCCTGGTGACTTAGTGGTAAACAACCTGCCTGTAATGCAGGAGCCACAGGAGACGTGGGTTTGATCCCTGGGTCAGGAAGATTCCCTGGAGGAGGGCATGGCAACCCACTCCAGTATTCTTGCCTGGAGAATCCAATGAACAGAGGAGCCTGGTGGGCTACAGTTCTTGGGGTCACAAAAAGTTGGACACGACTGAAGTGATTTAGCACACACATGCACCACAGTTTATACATATCCATTCATTTACTGAAGGACATCTTGGTCACTTCCAAGTTTTGGTAATTATGTGTAAGGCTGCAATAGACATCTATTCAGTAGGTTGCAGTTTATGTACAGGTTTTTAGCAGGTGTAAGTTTTCCATTCATTTGAAAGTACTGTAGGGACTATATCTAAACCCATACACTAGGTCACTTGTATTTTCTCCTATGTTTTCTTCTAGAGAAAGAAGTTATAGTTCTACATTTAGGTCTATTATCCATTTAAGTTAATTTTTGTGAAGGTGTCAGTCTATGTCCAGATTAATTTTTTGGTAGGTGAATGTCCAATTTGCTCCATTGTATTACCTTTGCTCCTTTGCCAGAGATCAGTTGACTATATGAATCTACTTCTGGGCTCTCTACTCTGTTCCACTGACCTATTTGTCTATTTTTGGCCAGTGCCACCCTGTCTTGATTCTTTACTGAGCGAGCAACCAGGGAAGTCCCATTTTTAAATTAACATCACTCTTGAAGTAACTTAAGACTCTTTTTAGGCATCACATATGTTTACTTTTTAGGTAACAAATGTATGTGTGCATGCTCACTCAACCATGTCCAACTCTTTGCAACGCCATGCACTGTACCCGCCAGGCTCCTCTGTCCATAGAATTTTTCAGGCATGAATACTGGAGTGGGTTGCTGTTTCCTCCTCCAGGGGATCTTCCCCATCCAGGGGTCGAATCAGAGTCTTGCATCTCCTGCATTGACAGGCAGATTGTTTACCACTGAGTCACCAGGGAAGCCCAACAAATGTATACTTAATCTCACCAATGAAATGGGTTTACTACAAATTTTCAAAAATATAAAAATAGATGTGTGCCCCTGAAATACCTTAACATCCAGGGAGTATGTTACCTAAAAGAGTCTAAGTTAGTCCAAGAGTGATGGTAATTTAAAAATTCTAAGATTGCTCCCATTTTCTTTCAATGTAGCTACAAATCTCTTCTGGAGCTTTTTTTTTTTTTAATGTAAAGTATGATGGAATTGATTAATGGTAGATGTGGAAATGAACTGTTTAAAACCTGGAGAGTCTGAGAAGTTGCCTGAGTAGTTTGTGTGCATTCCTTGTATGGCTGTTTAGTATGCCATCCAGGAAGGAAAAATTCATGTTTCCTAGGAGTAGAATTGCTGACCTTGACTGGAAGCAACTTCAAAAGAGTCCAAGCACTAACTCTTTATGGTTTAGCTTTTTTCCTGATTACACAAACAGTATATGCTTATTATAAAAAAAAAATCAAAAGAGCACAAAATTATGTAGCCTGGAAATTAACAACACTAGTGATCTTTTCTCTGCCTACTGATTTTTGTATATCCTCCCAGACTTTCTCATGTATGTTGCAATAGTTACTATAGTTATAATCATGACTGATATACATTGATATATCATAAATTCATTCTGGCACTGACTCACTAATGATATTTGGTACAATTTTGATTGGCCTATATACATTAATAAACTCATGAAAAAATACTGCATATTATTTTGCTTAATTTAGCAATTGCCTATTATTGAATAATTGTGCTGCCTCTAATTTTTTCACCCTTAGAAACAATGCTGAAAAGAATATCTCTGTGCATGCATGAGAGCATTTCCTTAGGAAAAATTCTTTAAGTAGAATTGTGCCTGTTTTCAATTTTAACAGCTAGTGACAAAGTACCCTCTAGAAGGCTTATACCAATTTAAACTTCTGTTCACCAG
The DNA here is from genome assembly GCF_049115385.1 of Moschus berezovskii. Classification (NCBI taxonomy): domain Eukaryota; kingdom Metazoa; phylum Chordata; class Mammalia; order Artiodactyla; family Moschidae; genus Moschus; species Moschus berezovskii. Next base: position 58,069,970 of record NC_142474.1, on the reverse strand, counting down.
TTTGTTAGTCAGTCCTGGCTATTGTCCATCTTCTAAAATCAGTGTGACGGGAAAAAACCTCCTATTGTTTTTGAAGCCTATGTATATAACATGTAAGATTGCTATTAGTGTGGTGGAACTTTTTTGATATACTTGTTTGTAATTAAAATAATGTTTTAATAAATGCAGTTTCTAGTTAGTTGAACACTTTGCTGACTTGTTAATTTAAATATGATTTTATAGTTAACTTGTTTTTTTCTGAAATAAAAATTTAAAGAAGTAAAGCTAGTTGACCTCTTCTTTGCGAAATAATTTGCTGTTTATTTTTGACTGTGCTGGGTGTTTGTTGCTGCCCAGGCTTTCTCTAACTGCGGTGAGCTGGGTCTACGATCTAGTTGCGTTGGGCAGGCTTCTTTCTCACTCTGGTGGCTTCTCTTGTTGCGGAGTGTGGGCTTAGCTGCTTTGCGGCGTGAGGGATCTCCCCGGACCAGGGATTGAATTTGTGTCTCCTGCATTGGCAGATGGATTCTTAATCACTAGACCACAAAGGAAGTTCAGACTTCTTAAATTAACTAGACAGAGTGATGTAATTGGTCTTATTCTGCTTTTGCTTTTATACACTATTTTGTATATACCTGTCGCTGATGAATCTAGTTGAGAACCATAACTTGATAAAGCTTAATTCATATGATAATTTACATGATACCTATGAATCATCCCTGAAGTTATGAAATCTTCATTCTGATAGTATTGACAATTTGCTAAACATCTGGATGTAAAGCAAAAATTTAGTTTGGCCATCTATATAATACCAAAAAAAAACACACCAAAAACCCTAAACCTTTGGCTTTCTGTGGTTGTTTCACTTCTTTCTTCAAAATTCTTTATCCTCTTTCTTCATTTACTTGTCCCTAATGACTGCAATGTTCAATGTGTTTGACTGGAAATATTTATATTTTGTTTCTCTTTCTCCTTATCAAAATTTCTTTAAGTTTCTGATTGAAGATGATTTTTTCCTGTCCAGATTGAGCAACTATGGACATAGCAATCTTTTGAGAGAAAATTGAGATGAGCAATCCTTTTCCCTAGCTTGTACTTAGTTTCTTAATATGGTCCCAGGACTGATAGCCATCAGCTATACTTGTTTCAAAGTTCACTGCAACTGGTAAAAATCCCTTTGTACATGGGGAATCTGTCTTCCCTTGCTCCAAAGAGCTAAGGCAGCCAGTTCTACCTCCTCTGCACTCAAGTTCAAGGTCGCTTGCAACTCTAATCCCTTTGTATTCACAGTATCAACTTCCTCGCCGGCTCTGGATACCTGAGAAATAAGGTGGGCTCACCTTCATTGCCTCTATCTCATTTGTTCTTAACGTAGGTACTAAGATAAGCACTCTCCTTGGGTGTTTGCACTGGCCACTCCGTCTGCTTCTATGTCAATATCCAAACTCTTTGCTCTAAGTCTCTACTTCAGTTCTTTCATCTCATCGTGCATCAATTCTGATTGCCCAAATAACCCACTCTCTTGGTTGCTTCCTCCCTCTAACATGTCCTTGTACTTCTAGAGCTCCAGAGGCAATTCTCTCTCCTCCCTCAATATCATTCATAGGCCCCCTCCTTGTGGCACCCTCCAAAGCATGTTCGTAAAGGGGATCCAAAAAGACCTTGGGTGCTGCCCTTGGTCTACAGTCCAACTTTGAGCCAAGCCTCTATATATCTGTTCGCAATCCACTTGGCCTGTTAAAAAAAAAAGTGAAGTCGCTTAGTCGTGTCCGACTCTATGCAACCCCATGGACTGTAGCCCACCAGGCTCCTCCATCCATGGGATTCTCCAGGCAAGGGTACTGAAGTGGGCTGCCATTTCTTTCTCCAGGGGATCTTCCTGACCCAGGGATCGAACCCAGGACTCTTGCATTGTAGGCAGATGCTTTACCGTCTGAGCCACCAGGAAAATTCTGTTAAATTACCCCTTTAAAAATTTTTTTATTTATATATTTGCTTGACTGTGCTGGGTCTTAGTTGTGCCACGTAAGATCTTTAGTTGTGGCATGCGACCTCTCTGATGCGGCATGTGGAATCTTGTTCCCTGACCCGGGATCAAATCCAGGCCCCCTGCATTGGGAGTACAGAGTCTTAGTCAATGGACCACCAGGAAAGTCCCCATCCCTCTTCCTTATTATCTACTTTTTCACTACAATTGCTTTTTTCTGTACAATTGCTTTTTTTTGCTCATAGATTCATTTATTCCTAAGAGATCTGTTAAGCTCCAGCAAGGTACACAAAATCCCGCTAAGCGCCAGTAGAAGAGGGAGGGAGAGAAGTTATCTCGGCTTTCTTCAAGGAATTTGCAGTCTAGACGGAGACCCAGGCATTTCTTTGCAGAAAAGTTGAGACTGCATATGATTAAGTGACAAATGTTTGGTACAAGTTGGTACAAGCAGTATGTGCCTTGGGATGTCAGAAGAGAGAATAGTTTCCTTTGGTGGGAGGATGGGATTGGGAGGTAGGTGTTTCAGGGAGGCAGCCTTGAAGTGTGGATAAGATTTAAGAAGCAGGGAGGGTGAGAGAACCCATAGGGAGGAAGGAGCCCCAACCCTGATGGAACAGATGGGTTGTGCAGAGATACAGTGCCCCTCGCCCACCCCCTTGCCAGAGGTTCATATGTTAGAGGAGCACCTGAGCGTCTGTTCCTCTCTAACTTCTTTTACTATCTGCAGCATGATTTTAAATGTAAACACAGAGACTTCTTTTTTCTGCCTTTTGATAAATATTAAGAAATTTAACTTATATATATACCTGTGATTTTCTGTTGCTCTGAAGACTGACGTCTCCACAAATGTTCTATCACCTTCAAGGCTTGTCTGCTTTGAGAAAGGCCCTCCAGAGTTTTGGGGTGCCACCTTGAGTTGGTGGCTCAATAGTAAAGAATCTGCCTGCAATGCAGGATACCTGGGTTCAATCCCTGGGTTGGGAAGATACCCTGGAGAATGGAATGGCAAGCCACTCCAATATTCTTGCCTGGAGAATTCTATGGACAGAGGAACCTAGCAGACTGCAGTTCATGGAGTTGCAAAGAGTCAGAGACAACTGAGTGACGAACACACACACATACCTTGAATTATTCTCTCACCTACTTTTTGGAGAACTTTTGTTGATACTTATGTGATGTCTTCAGATTTATATCTGAAAAGATGAGTTTTTGTTTTGTTTTTTCCCATTCCTCCCTCCATATCAGATTGAGGAGATTTCCCTGGAGGTTCAGTGGTTAAAACTCTGCACTTCTCCTGCAGGTGCCATGGGTTCAATCCCTGGTAGGGGAACTAAGATCCTGCCCACTGAGTAGTGAGGCCAAAAAAAAAAAAAAAAAGTGATATACAAGCTACAGTTCTTAGAGTTAGTTGAGGTTTGAAGAAGATTCAGTCTGTCTGATTCTGAGAACTTGACACTTATTTCTAATTGTCTGTCTAGTTGGCTGTCATCTTTCCCTCTTCCATCTTTGTCTCCATCCTTATCCTGTCTTTCCATCGTTCCTAGATTTGGGCATGCTGCTGCTGTTTAGTCGCTCGGTTGTGTCAGACTCTGTGATCCCCAAGGACCGTAGCCTGCCAGCCTCTTCTGTCGGTGGAATTCTCCAGGCAAGAATACTGGAGTAGGTTTCCATTCCCTTCTCCAGGGAATTTTCCTGATCTAGGGATGGAATCAGGGTTTCCTGCACTGCAGGCAGATTCTTTACCACTGAGCCACTTGGGGAAGCCCCTATTTGTGCGCATATATATATATAAACATATAAGAGCAATATATCCTTATTTTTAGGGAAAATTGGATTAAAATGGTGCTTCTTATCAGACTGGTGATAAAGTAATCATGATAGAAATATGTTATAATGAAGTATTATATGCAGAGAAAACCGAGATCAACAAAACCTACAAAGAGTTTTGGAATAATTGCAATTTAAGGTGTCTTGGAATTATTTCCACACGCAAAACAAACAAAAAAAATTTTTTTTTTTTTGCTTTGAATAGATTTGGTAGAGAGAAAGTTATTGCTTTTTCCCTGCTCTGTAGTTAAAGACCTATCCCTTCTTTGGCCATTTGCCACAAACCTTGGCAAAGAAGCCATGGATTCTAATGAACATCAAATTCTGTGTGTCGAAGAAAATTAAACCACCTCGGGATTTTGCTTAAATTGGGCAAATTACCTTTCATGTGGGGAGATGGCAAGGATGTTCTCCCAATGTGTTTCCCTGTAATACATGCTCTGTTTAAACAGCTAATTTGTTATTGGTTTTATGGACTGTTCTTGGCATTCATTTTGTATTCATTTTGTTTTTGAGTTTTTCTTACATCTGAATGACACACGTTTCTTTGCATCCACCCTGATTTCTTAGTGCAAGCCTAGTTCTCAAGTCCTTCATCCATCCTTTCTCTCCTTCCTCTCACCTCACCCCCTGGGCCTAATTATGAAACAACTTCAAATAAATACAAAAATTTTTTCAACAAAAAAACATTCTGCTTCCTGTGAACAATTGACTGGTTTTCCTCTTTTCCCTTGGAGAGTTCTAATTCACTTGGAGTGCCCTGCAGTTGGCTAGGCCTGAGATTTCTGGAAGCTGTAATTGTGTCTCATTAATTCTTACAGTAATGAAGGGTTAACTATAAGGAACATGCAATTAGTGGGTTGGTCAATGAACAGAGCACTTAATCAGCAGACAAAGGCTGGAGCTTGGGGCCCATTAGGCTGAAAGGCAGTGTTCCTGTCAGCCCAGGCTTCAGGAAATGGACGTGAACATGCCTGCCCATTGGACAGGCTCAGAAGACTATGTTTGTCTTTTTGCTAAACCAGCTCGCTCGCTCTCTCTTTTTTTAAATTGGTGTGGTATGTGTTTATTCAAGCACTTGAGAGATTCCTGAGTATCCTGCCATAGCACACTGTGCATTTTTCTCACCTCCTGTTAGCTGGCATAGGTTTTTATTTTCCCTCCCACTGTGCAAATAAACCCCCAATACCCACACAACAAAAAAGCAAAAAACAAGCCAAAAACCAACCAACCAACCAACCCTCAATAATCAGAAAGGAAGGCGAGAAAAAAAAGCACAATACTGCTTTAGTGAAGCGTATTAGAGATAGAGGCCCTTAGCTGATCTTTCTGTCATCAGAAATTAAAGGAATGCGAAGACCAATACTCTTTAAATAAGCCCTTGTGTTGTCACTGGGTCATAGCCTCCATATTCAACTCTATGAAGTGAACCTTTATACTCTGAATGGAGGTACCTTAAGTACATGTAAATGTATGCAGATAAGCATATGAGCCTTACCATTTTGCAGGCCTTATAGCTACAAGTAACCTCAATTGTGTGTTTTCTGTGAGAAAGCCCTCAATTTACTTAGGGGCTTCAAATACAAGAATTAACCCATCAGAATAAGGTCACTTTTTCTGGGCAACTCGGACCTTGGCCCTTTGTTCTGTGAAGCTTACAATGAAATCCTGTGAAGTGCTATAAATGTAAAGTGATGATTATTAAGAAAATGAATTTATCAATAACCCATGGCCCTGGGGTAGTTCTGAGTTCCAGCAAACAGTTCTTTAAATAAAATGACATCCTCACGCCTCAGTAAAGCATACATTTGGAATAAAGAAGGAATGATTATATTTGCTTTTTAAAAATGAAACTAGCTTAATAATTAACTTCTTCCCTGAGTCAAGTGCAGGCCTGAAAAGAAAGGTAGGGTGTTGTTTTTTTTTTTTCTTTCTCTAAACCTGTCTGCTGTTTTATCTTCTTGGGATTCACATTGGAAACAAAGAAATGTTCAAAAAATTACCCTCTTTAGGCATTATGTTAGAAATTCAGATATTTTTGAATAATTAGCTTCATTTGCTAAATATTTGAAACCCTTTTTACTCTGAGGTAAAAAAATCATAGTGGAAGATGAGAGTTACGAATGATATGCATTTTTCAGAAGAATCCTTATCAATTAATAAGGAGGAGTAAGACTAGTCTACCTCCTTTTCCTCTTGTTTAGATTTTCTTCTCGAAAGAAATAGCATTTTTTATTCAAAACATCATAAAGTTTCCTCTTTCCTGGAGTGACATATTATGTATGGTTTGAAAAATTGGAAGCTCTGGGCAGCAGGAGGCAGGGAAGGTGGTGTTAGCCTCGGATCTGCATTAATTAGCTATGTACAGCCTAGGCCTCAGTTTCCTCATCTGTAAAATGAGGATTTTTAACCTAGGTGTTCTCCAAGGTTCCTTTTAACTGTGCTGTTTTGGACTTTTTTGGATGAATAGTGAAACTGTTTCAAGTGGTCCTACGTCTTGGAGTTTTCCCCTTATTTATTTTAAAATTGAAGTATAGTATATTTAGAATGCTGTGTTAGTTTCAAGTGTACAGCAAAGTGATTCAGTTACACATACATATACACATATATAGCGTATATATATGTATATGTTATATATACACACACACACACATATGTATACATTATATATGTATATATGTATGTTCCTTTTCAGATTCTTTTCCATTATAGGTTATTACAAGGTGTTGAATACAGTTTTCTGTTGTGTCTTGAAACTGAAACAGGACTACAAGCCCTGGGATGCAGGTTTTGGGTTTGCTGCTGCTGCCTCTGCTGGAGTGAGCATTGGTACCCTTCAAGGCTTATGGTGGTTATGAAATTGCTTTCTCTCTGATCACTTTTTCCTCATTGTCTCGATTTGCCTAATTGTTGACCATCTACCTTGTTTCCTAGTGACTTAGATTCCTTCGTCTCCTAGAAATTGGTTTAATCACCTTTGCCTTTTCCATAGCCTGTCTGCATCTGTGCGTGGTCTCATTCTGTGTATGATTTGTTGTCGCTTCCAAAATAATTCCATCCCTATGCTGTCACGTGATTGGACATTTCCACCACCTGATGTTCATCTCTTTGGCTTAAACACTGTCTCTAGAACTCTCTTGATAATCTACAAATGGTAGGAGACTGGCTGAAAAAACACATTCAAGTTTTAGCCTGAATGATTTGATGATACTAGCAAAACTGAAATAATAGGAAAAGGACAGAAAAATGACAGTGTATTTAATGTGAAAGTATTTAACAGTGTCTAGTATCTAGAAATATTGTCACCTTGCTTATTTAACTTATATGCAGATTACATCATGAGGAACGCTGGGCTGGAAGAAGCACAAGCTGGAATCAAGATTGCTGGGAGAAATATCAATAACCTCAGATATGCAGATGACACTACCCTTATGGCAGAAAGTGAAGAGGAACTCAAAAGCCTCTTGATGAAAGTGAAAGAGGAGAGTGAAAAGGTTGGCTTGAAGCTCAACATTCAGAAAACAAAGATCATGGCATCTGGTCCCATCACTTCATGGGAAATAGATGGAAAAACAGTGGAAACAGTGTCAGACTTTGTTTTTTTGGGCTCCAAAATCACTGCAGATGCTGATTGCAGCCATGAAATTAAAAGACGCTTGCTCCTTGGAAGGAAAGTTATGACCAACCTTGATAGTATATTAAAAAGCAGAGACATTACTTTGCCGACCAAGATCCGTCTAGTCAAGGCAATGGTTTTTCCCGTGGTCATGTATGGATGTGAGAGTTGGACTGTGAAGAAAGCTGATCGCCGAAGAATCGATGCTTTTGAACTGTGGTGTTGGAGAAGACTCTTGAGAGTCCCTTATACTGCAAGGAGATCCAACCAGTCCATTCTAAAGGAGATCAATCCTGGATGTTCATTGGAGGGACTGATGCTAAAGCTGAAACTCCAATACTTTGGCCACCTCATGAGACGAGTTGACTCACTGGAAAAGACTCTGATGCTGGGAAAGGTTGGGGGCGGGAGGAGAAGGGGACGACGGAGAATGAGATGGCTGGATGGCATCACCGACTCTGTAGACATGAGTTTGAGTGTACTCCGGGAGTTGGTGATGGACAGGGAGGCCTGGCGTGCTGTGATTCATGGGGTCGCGGAGAGTCGGACACGACTGAGCGACTGAACTGAACTGAACTGAACTGAGTATCTAGAAATAAAAAAAAACAGTAAAATACTGTTAAATGAGTGAAAATGAAGGATGTACGTTTGGAAAGGTGAGCAAGCAGAAGCAAGGTATAAATAGGGTGGTGACCCTACCGGCAACAGGAAGTCAGAAGAGGGATAAGGAGGGAGAAAGAGGGGAGAGGGGATAGGACAGATTGGATCAGCCACAGGGGTCAAATTCAGCTAGTACCTTCTCTTTGTTATCAAATCAGAAATCACCAGGTATATGCTCATGGCCTGACTTACAGGAACCTTCTGATTCCATGATCTTGGGACATAGTTTACTTCCTTTGTCTAAACTTATATGTTATAGACATGATGATAACAAGCTTAAGGAAACTAAAGAAAGAATTAAATAGATGAGATGCTAAAGACAAAGGGCTAAAAATTCTGAACTTCTTCCTTTGTGAAACATGGAAGCCATAAGCCTACGAACCCCAATTCTGGTGAAATTGGGTTATTCAGACAGTGGGATATTTATGGGCACCTCACACAGATCATTTAGCTTTCTGTATTTCCTGTTTCCAAATACTGTTTTAAATTAAAAAACGGTAGAAAGAATAAATTATGTGATAATGAAAACTTCCTTCCTATTTTATTTATTATCAAGAACTACTGTTTGCATCTGTGTTATGGAGCTATTTGGCTTCCTAGGTGGAGCAGTGGTAAAGAATCTGCCCGCTAGTGCAGGAGACGCAGGAGGCATGGGTTTGATCCTGGGTCGGGAAGATCCCCTGGAGGGGGAAATGGCAACCCAGTCCAGTATTCTTGCCTGGAGAATCCAATGAACAGAGGAGCTGGTGGGCTACAGTCCATGGGGGTCATGAAGAGTCAGACATGACTGAGCGACTGAGCACGCATGGAGCTATTATTCTAACAGCAATTGACCAAATGCTGGCAGCCATTAGACTCATGTAGCTGAAAACAGCCAGAGTAAATATGAAGAAACCAATAAGAGGAAGCTTTAAGAAGAACAAGTGGTACAGACTGAGATTGATAAATGCGGGGAGGTTCTCCTGTGTGTGATGCAGGTTCCACTCCAATCTGGATTTGTCAGGGTTGCCAAAGGAGACCCTGCTGTCCTGAGAGCCATGCGCTAAAGTCTGAGATGAGCTTCCTTCCAGAGGGGTGGAGGTGGTGGTGGTCCTCAGCCACCTTCTCCCATCTCCCTTTCAGGTACAAACTTTTCACCCAAAATGCTGTCTATCCCAAGACTTTGAAGACACTGAGTTTCAAATGTGGGAAGAGGGTTAAGGACAAGCCTGAATTACTGATTCAGGATGCTCACCAGAATGGCTCCAAACCCTGCAGATATATCTTCATTTCATAAGCCTCAGTTAGCTGCTGCTGTGGGAAGCAAGTGTAAGATGGGGAGAGCCTGGAAGCTGAAGGCTGGCTTCCTGCCTATTAGAAACAATCGAGACAGGCAGTAAGTAACTCCAGGCAACCCGGAGCCAAGGCAAAATCACAGTATGAGTGGATCTTGGTGTTTCCAGTGTTCCCACATTTAGAATTAAGATGTATTCAGCCACATTGTTTGTTCCCAAAGTGGACCGGCCATTTAAGTAAGCTGGCAGTTCAAGATCTGTTTAGTGGTCATTTGGATTCTGAAAGGGGGTGGACTCGTTTTGGACCAGATTACAAATGTCACCCCTTCCTTTGGAAAGGCAAGGCCAGGGGGTGCAAGGTGATGCACATGAGCTGAAGGGCCCTTTCTCCATCTTGGGAACTGGGGTTTATCCTCTCCTTGAGGTTCAGTGAGTGACTACAGCCGCAAATATGCTCGGGTACCTAATGAAACCCAGATGCACGCGTTGTACCAGGCGTCGGAGTTTATAAATCTGTGATTGGAGTTGGAGCCTTTCAGGAATCACCACCCAAAAAGAACAGGGAAGGAAAATCCATCTAACTCTGCAGGCCTACTTTTCATTTTAATGAGTGGCTCTGAGAGCGGAGCAGGCTGCTGAACCATTTATTTTTCAGATAATACCAGGAACCGACGAGAAATACATTCGGAAGGAAAACACAGTAATTAATTTGTCACTGAAACCTGAGGGGTCCGGCTCCACTTATAGGTGATAATGAATGTTTTGCATGTAATTAGCAAGAATAATTAGCACATTCCTGGTAACAAATAGACAGATTGGTACTCTGCAAACAAAATTAATTGTTGTGCTAACAGAGGCAATTGTGTCTCTTTATTGTCTGACAATGGCCCTTATTTGCACCAATACCTACTTTAGACCTCTGAGCCTCTGTGCTGATAGAAGGGGAATCTAGAAAATTGTACTGCTTGCATCGGCTCCTCAGAAATTTCGGGACCACCAGGGGACTTGTTTGTCAAAACTTGTTAAACAATTTGTAATCTTTGACATGTGTTTTATTGCATTAAGGGATGAACCGTTCCCATCAGCTGACTGGTTAAGCTAGGAAAGCGACTCTAATCAATCAAATGTTGACATTTTAAACTCTGGAAACTTAAAAAAAAAAAAAAAAACCTTCCCTGGAAAAGGAATATATAAAAATATCGAAGTAGAAACAAGACTGGGGGAAAAACTTTGAACTTTCCTGAGATGATGTCTGCCATCTGGAGGGTGGGGTATGCCTGTGGAAAGCTGCTCATGCTCCTGGGGCTGTGAGAGGTGAGATGCAGGATGCATTTTATGGCCCTTTAAACTGTTTAAAACAACATGGAAAATTGATACACACTGTAGGCTTCTTTCTCCTTCACTTTAAAACATGTTTGTTTTTTTTTTTAAACAAAACTTCTAAACAAAGCTTACGATTCAGAAATATAATTTTTTTAAATGCATTTTTAATTGGAGAATAATTACAATGTTGTGTTAGCTTCTGCTATACAACGACATGAATCAGCCATATGTATACATATATCCCCTCCCTCTTAAGTCTCCCTCCCATCCCCCCAGCCCACCCCTCTAAGTCATCACAGAGCAACAAGCTGAGCTCCTTGTGGTATACAACTGCTGGGAACACAATTTTAATGACCATAAATATTGTAGTGAATCCAAGTATGCTCACAGCAGCTGAGATACACTTTAAAGAGGACCCTCCAACAGAACTGCATCCTTTGGGTGCTCAGTAGGCGATGATAGGAACTGAACAGAAATCAAATGTGGGAAACACTGGCCTTGCTCTTGGGTGGGAGAGAGGGCGTGTGAGTCTCACAAGAACCCTGGGGGGACCACTCATCACGTGACTTCTCCTTCTGGAGACTGTCTGCTCCCCATTCCTGCAACTCTCTTTCCCCCGGGGCCTTCTTCCCATTGCCTTCTGCCCTTCTTAGCTTCTTCCCTCCTATGGAACACCTGCCCCTGCCAGTGCGGCTCCACTCCCAGGCCCCGGGCTATGGACTTTAGGGCACGGAGGTCATGCTGTGGAGGTCATGCTGTTATGCCTCAATTTCCATTTGGTCTCATGTTTCTAACTCTTTGTTGGTGCCATTTTCTTTTTAACTTTTTATGTTGAAATATAGTTGGGCTTTGCAGGTGACACAGTGGTAAAGAATCCACCGGCCAGTGCAGGAGATGCAAGGGACATGAGTTTGATCCCTGGGTCAGGAAGTTCCCCTGGAGGAGGAAAGGCAACTCACTCCTGCATTCTTGCCTGGGAAATCCCATGGACAGAGGAGCCTGGTAAGCTACAGTCCAGAGGGTTGCAAAAAGTCGGACACTACTGGACACAGCATAGTAAGTAAGCAGTATAATTGGTGAACAACGTTGTGATGGTTTAAGGTGGACAGCAAAGTTTGTTGGTTACCTGATTCCAGATGCATCCCTTTCCTTCCCAACACCAACACACTGACCTAGAACAGACTTAAATCTTTTTTAAAATTTATTTTTAATTGGAGGATGATTGCGTTACAGTGTTGTGTCGGTTTCTGCCATACAACAGCATGCATCAGCCATAAGTGTGTATATATATATATATCCCCTCCCTTTTGAACCTCCCTCCCTTGATTCTCCTTCTTAACGGTCCCATTTCTGTTCTTGAATCTACCATCTTTGTTTCCTTCAATCCCAACCAGTTTCTAAGCCAGATCCGGTCTTTTCTGGATAACATCTCTTTGTTCTTTTTTATCCCATCTGCCATAGCCCTGCATATGCCCTCCTTGGGGCAGTTCTACAAACCGCCTCAGTGTTTCTGCTGTCGTCAGGAATCGGATGCCCTACTGCTTCCTCTGTTCACTCTCAGAATGCCCCGTAGTTTAACCGCAGTGGTTCCTGAGTGTAAATGTGCTCCAGCCACATGCTGCTTTCGGACTCGCTCTGCACATTCTGACTCCATGAAGCCTCCTGGCCAGTTGTGCCCTTGCTTCCTTCTTCTCTCTTCTAAATCTCTCCACCCCCCAAGGCCTGGCTTACTTCTCCTTCCTCGAAGAATCTCCCCTGACCTCTGGAAGCCCTCGGAAAATTCTTATCTACTCTCTTTACCACCTTGTTCTGATCACTCAGTTAGGACTCGACAAACGCTGTCATGATCAGCAATATTTACCTTTTCTACACGTGATTCTTAACTCGACAAGTAAATGTCTCAGGGCCAAGGACTGTGTCCTATTTTAAAGTTGTTGATAATCACGTTTTTAAAATTTTAAAAAATTAAATTAAAAAAATTTAAATTTAAATATAACTTTCCATTATAGATTATTACAAGATATTGAATATAGTTCCCTGTGTTATACAGTAGATCCTTGAGGGTTATCTAATCTTTATGTAGTGGTATGAATCTTTTAAATCCCAAATGCTATTTTAACCCTCTCTTTCCCCCACTTTCCCTTTTGGTAACCATACATTTGTTTCCTATGTCTATGAGTCTGTTTCTGTTTTGTAAATAAGTTCATTTCTATCATTTTTTTAGATTTCGTGTGTAAGTGATATCCTATGATATTTGTCTCTCTCTGACTTACTTCACTTAGTAAGGTAATCTTTAATCGTTGTACTTTGATTTCCAAACTCATTTTCTCATAAAAATTGTCCTTTACTATAACTGTATTTAAAAAAAAAAAAAAAGGATAACTTTTTCTACTTTGAGTTCTGTCCTTGGCTCTGGGTCTTGCTTCGTCTTTTGCATTCTCAGGTGTTAGGAGCTCTTGAGCAGGGATTTTAACTACTGCAGGGGAAAGAAAACTCATCCAAAAGTTGTATGTCTTGTACTTCCATCAAGACAGGGTTGGCTTGTTAGAGAATGAATAGAGACTCTCTCATTGGCTGGAAGGTTTCACAGGTCACACTGCTGGGAAGTGGAAAAGTGAATACAAGTCCGGGGTTCAAGTTCTAGTCCTTCCCTGCTGCTGATGGGCTGTGTGACTCTGTGAAAACTTCTTTGCCACTCTGAACCTGACTTTCTTACCTGCAAAATCCATCCATTTGTTCATTCATCGAGTATTCATTGAGCTCCTACAGTATGTAATTTTGACTAGGGGATTCATGCATAATGTTGCTCATATAATGTGTGGTTCCTTCCTATATCACAACTTCTTTGACATGGTCTTAAATTAGTTCTATATTTATCTTTCTTCTCTAATAGTAAAAGCTTTTATGGAACAGGCCACATCCAATGATCCTTGTATTTTCAGCACATAGCAAAATGCCTGTGAATCAGTGTTTTTTATTCTTTTTTTTTAATGAGTGATCATGCAGAAAGGACTAGG